>NC_133504.1:140343214-140656785 GCF_049354715.1 Callithrix jacchus
TGCAAGGGATCTAGGTTGTGCACTCCTTGTGAGAAGCTAATGTATAATGCCCGATGATCTGTCACTGTCTCCCATCACCCCCAGATGGGACTGTCTAGTTGCAGGAAAATAGCTCAGGCCTCCCACTGATTCTAGATCATGGTGAGTTGTATAATTATTTCATTATATTACAGTGTAGTAATAATAGAAATAAGGTACACAATAAATACAATGCGCTTGAATCATCCCAAAACCATCCCCTGTCCTCAGTCCATGGAAAAATCGTTTTCCACAAAACCAGTGCCTGGTGCCACAAAGGTTGGAGTCCGCTGCATTAGTGGAATGCAGGATTTTCATAACTAGGCATCCACATAATGCCTGATTTCTTTCCATTATGGTTGGCTACTGGGTTAGGGATGCGGTGGAGCTTCCCCTCTGATAATTAAACTTCTCCTTTTTTCTATATAGCTTCTCCGTCATGGTATTGGTCTGTCCACAAGTTCTGATAGTGAAATGATTACCCAGTTACTGGCGTATACTCCTCCACAGGAACAAGATGACACCCCAGACTGGGTAGCAAGGTAAACAGAGAACCGGACTAAACTTAGAGCTCTAGTAAGGAGAGTTTTGCCTTGCATATGTTTACAACTGAAGTTATTCCTTCAATTGTTTAATTAATTCCAGGATTAAAAACTTGATGAAGGAAGCACCCACAGCATACTCCCTGCTTATAATGCACAGAGATGTTATTTATGCAGTACGAGATCCTTATGGAAATCGTCCGTTATGCATTGGTCGTCTTATTCCAATGTCTGATATAAATGACAAAGGTAATGAACTTCAGAAGGAATATCATTTCATAAGGTTTTTCAGTTATTATTCTACTGCCGTCAAGCCCTGAACTCTTTAGGTATAGAAAGTTGACGGATGGGAGGGAGCTAGGTTAAAAAAAAAAAAAAAAAAAAGGAAAATTGTATTCTTCATTTTTAAAGTACATTTCTTTGAGTACTTTTGAGGATGAGCCCCTTTTCTTTCTTTCTTTCTTTCTTTTTTTTAAACAGTTTTGCTCTTGTTGCCCAGGCTGGAATGCAATGGCGCAATCTCAGCTCACCGCAATCTCCACCTCCTGGGTTCAAGCGATTCTCCTGCCTCAGCCTCCCCAATAGCTGGGATTACAGGCATGTGCTGCCATGCCTAGCTAAATTTTGTATTTTTAGTAGAGACAGGGCTTCTCCATGTTGGTCAGGCTAGTCTCGAACTCTTGACCTCAGGTGATCCGCCTGGCTAGGCCTCCCAAGTGCTGGAATTATAGGCGTGAGCCACTGTGCCTGATGTGGTGATGAGTCCTTTTTAATGTGTGTAATGGATGTTCCTATTTTTTCCTGTCTCAATTGCCTATTCATGTCCTTTGCCTACCTTTTACATTTCTGCAGTGTGATTTTAGTGGTTTCTAGCTATGAAATCATAATATTAGAAGGAATCTTAAAAGATCATTTATTTTACCTTTGGCTTAAGTCAAATGAGGATCCATGGGCTGTTAAAGTCATAGAAATGGCTATTCTATGAGTTTTGTTTACTTATTTATTTGGTGTTAGCTGTTCTGTTGAAATAGCCTCTTAAATTTTCTTGAGTCCATTCGTTAACTGAATTGATTTGTGGTTTACAGAGAAAGAAACAGAAGGATGGGTGGTGTCTTCAGAATCTTGTAGCTTCTTATCTATTGGTGCAAGGTAAGTTTTACCTTATTTAGCATATTATCTTTTCCAACATTGAAAAGAATTTTTTAGACAGTTTTTTATTTACATGAAAGTTTTCTTTCTGATAACTGCAAGAAAAAATTTACAAGTGAGTTTTCTTAGGCATGTTATGCTCAGCAGTTGCACTGAGTTTAATGTTCTAGTAACACCTAATTCTGAAGCTGGTATTCTTTCAATATATTATGAAACTTATTTTATTTTTAATTTCTTTATTCTTTTTCGTATTTTTCTCTTTTTATGGTACAATATGAACATGGAGACATTTTAGAAAGGAAGAACTTCCTCAATGAATTATGATAGAAAAATGTAAGCCAGGATAAAATGTTTTCTTTATACTTTATTCTGTTAAAATTCAGTTCTACTTAGGGCCCTTAATTTTTGAATTCTATACTAGAATTTTGTGATAACAGAAAGATATACAGAAATCATTGCTTGGAGACATACCACTTTTTAAAAAGTCACTTCTAGATTTTATATTGAATGAATCAATTGTTTCTCTAAGGGAAGTCACTCTGAGTGCTTTCTAATTAAAGTTTTCATCAGCCTTAAGGACTAGTTTATTAAAAGTCTTCTTTTTTTTAACATTGTTTCCCAAGATATTACCGTGAAGTCTTGCCTGGAGAAATCGTGGAAATATCCAGACATAATGTCCAGACTCTTGATATCATATCAAGATCTGAAGGAAACCCAATGGCTTTTTGTATCTTTGAATATGTTTATTTTGCAAGACCAGACAGTATGTTTGAAGGTAAGTAGATTTCTTTTCTTTGAATATTCATATAAATGTTTTAGCTATCTTGTTGAAACATGGCAGTTCTTGGCTCAAAGTCTTACCTGGCTCTTTGAAGGCATATTGTTATATGTTGTGGATATAGGACTGAGCCCACAAGTCATGAAATCATTATTTTCCCCTTCCGTTTGACTCTTGGATGTTGTTTATTGTTTAGGAGTAAAGGCTATGATTTTTAGATCTATATGAAGATCAAATTTTTTAAAAACCACACAGTTGAATTCCTCACTTTATGTATTTCCACATTCGTATTTTTTATATATTGCTTTCCTTTTTATACTCAATCTATAGAATTTTAGCACTAGTTTTTTAGAATAACACTGTTATGTTATGCTAAGTAAAAATACTCTCTCTCCTTTTCCAAACACACCAGACCAAATGGTTTATACAGTAAGATATCGTTGTGGCCAGCAGCTAGCAATTGAAGCACCTGTGGATGCAGATTTGGTTAGCACTGTTCCAGAATCTGCTACGCCTGCTGCTCTTGCTTATGCAGCAAAGGTATTTTCTCTTAATTAACATGCAGTGAATTGCTCTCCTAGCTATGGAATAAGAAATCGTTGCCTATAAAGAGAAACGCATCAACATTTCTAAGGAGAAAGGAAGGTTTGGTGGTTATGTTGGTTTGTTTACAGGTATTATTTTCCAGCCTTTTTGCCTAATGGCACTATTTTAGTGAAATCCACCAAAAAGTTCACTGAAAAGAAAAAGGGTCACCAAAGGGTTCAGAAATTGGCCCCCCTTCTTTTTAAAAAGATAAAATCATGAATATACGGTTGACCCTTGAACAACATGGAGGTTAAAGGTGCCAACCCCCTGCACAGTCAAATCTGTGTATAGGTTTTAATGCCCCAAAACTTAACTGCTGATAACCTACTGTTGACTGGAAGCCTCACCAATAACATAAACAGTCGATTAACAGATATTTTGTATGTTATATGTATTATATACTGTATTCTTGCAATAATGTAAGCTAGAGAAAAGTAAATGTAAAAAGTAAAAAGTAAGCTATGAAGAAAATCATAAGGAGGAGAAAATATATTTACTATTCCTTAAGTAGAAGTGGATCTTCATAAATGTCTTCATCCCCATCGTTGCCTTCATGTTGAGTAGGCTGAGGAGGGAAGAGGAAAAGAAGGGGCTGGTCTTGAAGTCTCAGGGGTGGCAGAGATGGAAGAAAATCTTCCTATAAGTAGACTCATGCACTTAAAACCCATGCTGCTCATCAGCTATATATAGATGTCAGTGGAAAAATTTACTTAATATTAAAATAAACCTTGAATTATCTTCGCAACTCACTGGAATATTTGCTTGGTATTAAGTATGGGTAATAATAAAGCTGTTTATATTCATTTAGCATAATGTTGTTGGTATTATGCTTTATTTTCATAACCAGATAGATTGTGTAACTATAGTAATCCTGGGGTATAACATCTAATATTCACTATTTTGGATACTTTATTAGCTTCTAAAAGAATTAATATGCATACATTTTAGAAAAGGTTACCTTAAGAAATGGGTTAATTACCTCCTGTTCCTAAAAAGCATCTCATTGGTCTACTGGTTTTATTTTAATTCATTTCTTTAAAAATTATTTTGATAATGAATTTTTCTGACAGTGATTTAATCTTTGTTATATCTTCATATGCTTAGTGCTATCTTCCAAAACAGAGGAATAATATTTAAGACAAAAACGTTATGAGTCCTATCAAAACGAATTGGTTTTTCTACCAAGTATGTTATGTTTAGTGGTTTTTCTGTTTGCCTTTTTTTCCAAATATTAAAGGAAAATTATTTTGAAATTTTACTTGAATATTGTGGTGGCAACACAATCTAGAGAAAATAGTCACCTATTCTGTGTATTGCTCCTCATTGTCCTTTCATTTCTTCTCTATCAGTGTGGACTCCCATATGTAGAGGTGCTGTGTAAAAACCGATATGTAGGGAGAACCTTCATTCAGCCAAACATGAGGTTAAGACAGCTTGGTGTTGCAAAAAAATTTGGAGTATTGTCAGACAACTTTAAAGGCAAAAGAATTGTTCTTGTAGATGATTCAATTGTGAGAGGCAATACCATCTCACCTATAATAAAACTGCTCAAAGAATCTGGTGCAAAAGAGGTAAGTAATATTAAGACATATTCTAAAGCATCAATTAACAATAAGATACTGGCATAAAATTGCAATTCAGGGTAGTGAATCAAAATGGATGTTTAATATAATAAATTAACTTTTTAATATCAGTTTCGTTTAGGAATAGCTGTGTAGCAACTTGGAGAACATGTAACAGCCATACTTACATTAAATGTAATCCTTAATAGATTAAAAAGCTCAATATAAAATATTAAATTTGATTTTTTAAATGTAATATTTTAATTTAAATATTAAAATGCTGGGTGAGGTAGCTTACGCCTGAAATTCCAGTACTTTGGGAGTCTGAGGCAGGAGGGTTGCTTGAGCTTAGGAGGTTGAGAACAGCCTGGGCAATATAGTGAGACCCTGTCTTTACAAAAATAAAAAGATAATAATAAAATCAAATTTTAAAAAAACCTAAATTTTTTTACAAAATTAATTAAAAGACTAGCAACCCAAAATATGCTGGGCACAGTGACTCATGCCTATGATTCCAACACTTTGGGAGGCTAAGGTGGGCTTGAGTCCAGGAGTTCAAGACCAGCCTGGGTGACATAGTGAAACGCCACCGCTCCTAAAAATACAAAAAATGGGTGGGTCATGGTGGCACACCCCTGTAATCTGGCTGAGGTGGGAGGATGGCTTGAGTCCAGGAGGTAGAGGTTGCAGTGAGCCGAATCAATCTCAAAAAAAAAGGACCAAAAATACAAAATACAAAATAGAATGCTTTCTAAAACCAGTGGAGTATTTCCTTCTCTGCTTGAAGACATACAGCCAATCCCATTGTAATACCTTTGATTTATTTAAAAAAAAATTTTTTTTAAGACAGTGTTTGGCTCTGTTGCCCAGGCTGGAGTGGTATGGCACCATCTCAGCTCACTGCAACCTCTGCTTCCAGGGCTCAAGCAATCTTCCAACCTCAGCCTCCTGAGTAGCTGGGACTACAGGCATGCACCATTGCAGCCAGAATAATTTTCGGTATTTTTAGTAGAGATGGGGTTTCACCATGTTGCCCAAGCTGGTCTCAAGCTCCTGGGCTCAAGGGATCTACCTGCCTTGGCCTACTAAAGTGTTAGGATTACAGGTATGAGCCACCATGCCTGGCCAAGTTATTTTTTAATATCACTTTATGTCTTTTTTTTCCTTGATAGCAGGACTCACTGTGCCACCTGTTGGAATGCAGTGGTTCGATCTCAGCTCACTGTATCTCCGCCTCCCGGGCTCAAGTGATCCTCCCACTGTAGCCTCCCAAGTAGCTAGGACCATAGGCACACAATACCATGCCTGGCTAATTTTTTGTATTTTTTAGTAGAGGCAGGGTTTCATCATGTTGCCCAGGATGGTTTCAAACTCCTGAGCTTAGGCCATCCACCCACCTCAGTCCCAAAATGCTGAGATTACAGGTGTGAACCACCCACACCTGGCCTCACTTTATGTCTTGAAAAATCCGTAATTTTAATTTTTTTACGATTCCAAAGCTTATTCTATTTCAGTAGCTCATATTACAGAAGTGAGATGCTATTTACAACTAACAGTTGAGTAAATTTAAAAATAAAATCTCAGCCTAAGCAACATAGTAAGACCCCATCTCTGAAAAATGAAAAATAAAATCTGTAGAAAAAAGTGGGATGAAAAGAAGCATGCCAATTTATTTAGAAAATTTCCAAGATAATTGTGATTATGATTTTCCAGGCTTTTTTATATCTGTGTTTAGGATTATGATAATCTCACTCTGGAAGTCTGTGAAAATTATGTAATAGATACAGGGATTTAACATAAGTTCCACATTGATGGCAATAGTGAAAAAGATAAAGTCAAAGAACTTGGAAATGGCTTAAATATCTCCTTGTTGGAGAATATAATTTAGTAAATTGATATATCAGTGTGATCAAATATGATGCAGCCATTAAATACTAAGAAGACTGCATAGCACGGGAAATAAAGAAAATGTAAAAAGTAAATGTGGGTCCGGCGTGGTGGCTCACACCTGTAATCCCAGCATTTTGGGGGGCCTACATGGGTGGATCACCTGAGGTCAGGAGTTCGAGACCAGCCTGGTCAACATGGTGACACCCCATCTCTGTTTTAAAAAAATAAAGAAATAAAATAAAATGAAAAAATAAAAAGTAAATGTGAACATGGAGTATAGCCATATAAATGTGCCTGATGAAAGGCAAAAAATAATAGACAAAAACAGCTCTGTTGTAATAGTAAAGTCTTTGTTATAACCTGGTAAATAGTATTTTTCCTTTTAAAATGGTAAGATAAGGGATAGGCAAAAGTACCAGGTATTACAAGAGAAAATCTAAGTGGCTCTAGGAATGTAAAGATATCAAATGAGAAGTAGGGTATCTAGAGAAAGAAAATTCCTCGTGATCAGGTGACAGAAAGAAAAACAAGAAGCAGCTTTGTAGAACGAACCCTTTATTAGTGACTGACATGGTGAAATTCTTGTTCAGGATACTTTGGAATCTGTAGCAAGGCTGCACCAAGTAGGATTCTCTGATAATGATTTGATTTCTCTGAGTAGTTCTGACTGAACACTGCAGTTCTATGTTTACCATGTGATTTTCCAGGATTCTTTTTCATGTGTTACTCAGTGAAACAAATTCTATAGTATGTTTTTTCACCCGTATGTTGTTACTGAATATTCTGCAAAACAATTTTATATCGTATTTGCATAATGAAAGAGAATTTTGCATAGTCATTACAAAACTTGTGTGCAATGATTTCTTCCCAAGGTACACATTCGAGTAGCTTCACCACCAATTAAATACCCATGCTTCATGGGAATAAACATTCCTACAAAAGAAGAGCTCATTGCCAATAAACCAGAATTTGATCACCTTGCAGAATATCTAGGTAGGTATTAAAATTTCTATAAACTTTGATTATTAACAGAAAATCCAAAGCTTGACAGTCTTTACACAGTTAGTAAAAAGGAGTATTCAATGTTTGTTAAAAGTATTTATACATGTTAAGCAGATACTGAATATTATTCTCAACAGTGAGAGTAGTGGGCATGGGCAGACACTAGAAAGTCCTGTGTTGGAGAGATGAGACAAGGAAGAAGTGGTTTCCAGGTGGAGAAAAGTGCAGGCATATCACTTAAAACCTCCCAAAAGTCAGATCCCAAGAAAAGCCAAATAATTTAATCAGATTCTAACAGAATAATTTGGATTTGGATACAAATCACAAAGTAAAAAGTTTGTGTAGGCTCATATTCAATAATGAGATAAGGAGACTTCAAGATTGAAGTTATCCTGGATAAGACACCTTACTTTCAAAATCAGGTGATGTATAAACTGTGTAAATAACACATGCTATATCTTCATTGTGACTGGGTACCTCCATACCATTTGTTTGTGGCTGGTGTTTCTTTTGATCTGTCATGCATGTGCCTTACTGGTTAAATATTTTTAAATATCACCCTGTTGGGTGTCATACATGTTATGAGCACTCACACTTTGCCAGAAACTATGCTGCTTATATCGTCTATATTATCATGATAACATCACAAAAATTCTACATTTAGGCAATGTTTCCCACGTCTTATATAGATGCAAAAATAGACTTAGAAAAAGTAAGTGAACTTAAGCTTAAATTTGAGCCTAGATCTTTCTGACTTTAAATTCCATTTTCTCAATTAAGAAAATTATGCCCAGGCCGGGCGCGGTGGCTCACGCCTATAATCCCAGCACTTTGGGAGGCCAAGGCGGGTGGATCACAAGGTCAAGAGATCGAGACCGTCCTGGTCAACATGGTGAAACCCTGTCTCTACTAAAAATACAAAAATTAGCTGGGCATGCTGGTGAGCACCTACAGCCCCAGCTACTCAGGAGGCTGAGGCAGGAGAATTGCTTGAACCCAGAAGGCGGAGGTTGTGGTGAGCTGAGATCGTGCCATTGCACTCCAGTCTGGGTAACAACAGCGAAACTCCATCTCAAAAAAAGGAAAAAAATTATGCCCAAAGCCCTCTAATTCCCTTCTAGACTTGAAGCCTCCTCTGCTGTTTCAGACTGTTATCCCTTAGATTCCAATTTAAAATTTTAAAAATAAAGGAACTGAGTTTTATTGATTTATTTTTTCTTTTTTTTAAAAGAAAGGCTTAAGGAGAAAATTTTATCCTAGCTTATTCTGTTTGTAACCATTCTCTTTTGAAGCATTTCTTCCTTTCTAAAGGAGTTCTCATTACATTTTAATTTTTCCCTCTTTTTCCCTTTAGGAGCAAACAGTGTTGTATATCTGTCAGTAGAAGGACTGGTTTCATCTGTACAAGAAGGGATAAAATTTAAAAAACAAAAAGAGAAGAAGCATGACATTATGATCCAAGAAAATGGAAATGGTGTGGAATGTTTTGAAAAAAGTGGTCATTGTACAGCTTGTCTCACTGGAAAATATCCTGTAGAGTTGGAATGGTAGCCGGTAGGGTTGGATATGTTATTTCAATATAGAAAGTTGGTCAAGAAGTTGTAGTGGTCACACCTCATTTATTTACTGTTACTCAGTTGGTACAATGTAAAATGCCATGCTTCTGTTTACCTTTATAAGTTTTGAGATTTTTTTTTTTTTTTTTCCGAAAAGGATACCAAAGTGCGGTAACTGAACATTTCTAATTGCATATAATACAACAATATGTGGTGTTCTTTTTTTACACAAGCATTGGCTAGCCTTTTTAACTTGGTCAGAGAAGGCAGGTCTTCATTGACATTTGCCAAGTCCATGCTTTAAAGGGTTTGCAAGAAGTTAGAGTTAAGACAGGAGAGGTGACGCCAACAAGACAGGTAAGTTAAATGTAACATTTCACACAAAATTTGAATAGAATACAGTATACCTCATAGGTATCTAGCCTCTACAGTTCTGTCTGTAGTTATGACCTTGGCTTCCCTAACTGTAGACATATCTTTAAGAAAACAAACAAAAAAAACAAAATATAAGCTGTGGTGCCTCAGTTTCCCCACATGTGCAATGGGATATGTATATTATTAATTAAATAGTTAATAGAAATGTGAATAAGTGAGTAGAGCCATCATTTCACCTCTAATTTTAGGGCAGCTCATGCTTGTTAGTGTTTGAAAAGCTGCTAATAATTATTAACTTTTTTGAAACTGGTTTACAATTAAGATTTCATTATATATAATGGAAGGAAACATAAATTGGCAGATCTTTGCCATCTCTCTTTGAGATGTCCTAAAAAGGGTTGTAAAAATCTGTGAAAAAGTTTTTCTTACATTTGACTAGAAAATGTGATCCATAATATTTAATGCCCTGATAGTATAAGCTAAACAGGTAACCTGGTACATTTGAAACAACCAAATTTTTAGATTCAAACAAACCTTTTATCCTTAATTTAATTATCATATGCTTTTTTTCATGAAGTGCTTGATCACTTGCAAGCATATATACATGTAGATGTACAAATACATATTGTTGCAATTAAGTGATGAAGTAGAGACACAATAGGGGCCAATTTTAAGGGTCAAAGTGACAACCACTTTGAGGAAGTATCAATTTATAATCCAAGTCCAAGTATCATAATCCTTTTTTTCTACTTTATTAAGATATAATGAAATTGATTTCTTTTTGGAAGCTTTTTCTTGTAACATCTGAGATTTAGAAGTTTAAGATGACTTGACCCCAAACTCCTGTTTATGTAAGAACTTTTAAACATAAAAGTGTTTGTTTCTGTTATGTTACCACAATTTGATGTATATAGTGTCCAGATCCATTTAGAAATTTAATATTTATTAGTAACTGAAACTGTTTGTCTTCCTTTGGTATACAGTCTTACATGTTATATTATAGCAGGCCAAGATAAAATCTTGACAGCTCTTTAAGCCCGCATGCAGCAGTGGGTCAGATAACCCTGTGGCAGTGATATGGGCAAATTGGCATTTGAATAAAGCCCTGGGACCACCTCAGCATGTGTAGCCTCTTGTCTGAAATGTATTCCCCATGGCAGCATGGAGGAGGCGAGACCTGTGGGTCAATCTTGAACTGGCCTTACTTTGATTTTTAAAACAAGAGACTCAGGGAAAGTACTAAACCAAAATCTCTGATTTTACTTTTATGTTTTCTGTAGTTTTTATTTTGTTTTACTGAGATGCTTTTGTAAAGGAAAATAATACTGGGATAGTTTGATAATTCTACAGATTTCTTAATATTTCTCCATCATGGCCTTTTACTTCACAATTTTCTGGAGTTTTTTTGTTTTTTGTTTTTTACCAATTTAATTTCAAATGTTGTTTAACTGTTTTAAATTTATATAAGTAGAATATTATAAACTGCAGAGATGAAAAATGTGTTTTCATGGGATTTATATTGTGAACTAAACTAAGCCTACTTTTTGTGACTTCTTTGTAATGTCTTGTGGACAAATATGTGTAATAAGTATGTTTAAATATATGTGTATGCTTTTTTTTTCATAGTGACTTTTACTTAGTGCATTATGGTAAACAGCGTGAAGACAACTTCCAGGCTCTGTTCTTGGCACCAGCTAGTCATATCCTATTTCTCTGATCCAGGCGTTTCAATAAATAGGCCATCTTGTATGAACCAGGCAAAACTGCTCGTTGACTATGAGGGACAAATAAAGTAATTAGAAATGCAGTACTAAGTAAGCACCACAGTAGTGGCAAGTTCTTTGGAAGCATTGTGGGGAAAGAGAGTGTCATGGAAGAGGAGGATTAGATTCAAAGTGTGGAGTTGGGTAGGTAAATTAATAAACTGTAGTACATACAGACAATAGAATATTATTCAGTACTTAAAAGAAATGAGCAATCAGTCCATTCAGTGACATGGGTATTAAGTAAGTGAAAGGTGCCACTCTGACAATACTGCATAATTCATATTGAAGATATCCAAAGACAAAGTCTCCCATGCTCAGGATAAACTGGTCACAGACAGGAAAGATTACTAGTAGGGCACCTGACAGCGTTAAGAAAATTTCTGTGCAATTAGGTAAACCCTGGTCACTGGACTGGAGCTTTAATTCTTTAGGTTCCTCCAATCCAACTTTCTTCCATGGAATTACTAAAAATGAGACCTGTTATTTTCTTAAAGCCCAAGCTCAAAAGGGAGAAATCTCATGCCCAAAGGTTCACAAAACTGCCCAATGCTGTAACAAGAGACATTCAATGAAATGTTAACATCGGCCAGGCATGGTGGCTCACACCTGTAATCCCAGCACTTTGGGAGGCCGTGGCTGGCAGATCATGAGGTCAAGAGATGGAGACCATCCTGGCCAACATGATGAAACCCTATCTCTACTAGAAATCCAAAAATTAGCTGGGCATGATGGTTTGCAACTGTAGTCCCAGCTACTTGGGAGGCTGAGACAGGAGACTCGCTTGAAACTGGGAGGTGGAGATCCCAGTCAGCTGGGATCATGCCATTGCACCCCAGCCTGGTGACAGAGCGAGACTCTGTCTCAAAAAAGAAAAAAAAAAAATCTTCATGCTATAGGCAGCTTTTCCCAAGATGATGGAACATAACTCACCATGATAATGACTCTCTTGCCCCTCTTAATTTTTCCTTGTTTATGCATACCTCTTTCATTTGGCAGGATAATGGTGTAATTGAAATTTCACAATCAGTAGATATTGTGAGTGACTTGACAGAATCTGACCTAACAAATCTTTTAGTCCACCATAACATTGGCAGCATCCCCAGTAAACTTTTTGTTCAAATTGTACTAATGCTCTTTTTTAAAACAGTTAGCTCTCTCTGCTTTAATTCAAACCAGTCATGGAATGCTAAATAATAGGATTGCTGCCTACCATCTAAACAAAGAGATGTCTGTGCTTTTGCTCATGCTACATGCTGTACCTGGATAAATTCCTTTGGGGAATTTATGTACACAAAATACGAAAATAGGCCACGTGGTATAACAGGTCTCACCTAATTCCTCATAGTCATTTGATTTATTCAGTTGGTTACCTCTAAGCCTAGGTTCATGGCTCAAAACCATTATGCTGAGATTGCTACTATTAATTATAACTGGTCATATTACTATTAATTTTACTCTATATTTCCTTTTTTTTTTTTTTTGAGCTAGAGCTTCCCTCTTGTCCAGGCTGGAGTGCAATGATGTAATCTCGGCTCACCACAACTCTCACCTTCCTGGTTTGAGCGATTCTCTTGTCTCAGACTCCCAAGTAGCCGGGATTACAGGCATGTGTCATCATGCCCGGCTAATTTTTGTATTTTTAGTAGAGACAGGGTTTCACCAACCAGACTCCCAACCTCAGGTGATGCACCTGCTTCAGCCTCCCAAAGTGCTGGATTACAGGCATGAGCCACTGCTCCTGGCCCTTTTTTTTTTTTAAAGAACTGTTTCCTGTCAAATTTACACAGAAATGCAATGCCTAACAGAATAATGCTGTCCCAGTATTGCAGAATATTCAGGAAATCAGAGAGATCAATGGGTGAAACGAGGATTTTATCAAGGTGGCTACCAGCTCAGCAGATTAGCAGCCCAAGGCTGAGCCCAGGGCAAAGAAAATGGGGTACTTTTATACATCTAGGATGACGTAGCAGCTAACAGGTTTACAGAAGCCAGAACAAAGAACAATTAATTTGTAAACTGTCTTGTGATGTATGTTACATTTGAAAAATATTTTGAGAAACACATTATACATTCTTTGGGTGTTATTTTGCCCTGTGACCTGGCAGCTGGTCAGTAAGAAAAACAGGAGTCTTGAGATGCCTGGGAACTTTGCTAAGAATGTGGGAGAAAAGATAAGGTAGGTTTTACCGGGAATTAGTTAATTTTAAGCAGAGCTGGGGGTTCGGTTTTATATTGAACATAATATAGTAAACTTTATTATGCAGCAATCACAGACTACCATTGTTATTAATATCCTTCTTCACCAGCACTTTGAGATGATAGCCAGTGCCTATGGAACAGACAAAATTGAACTTAGCAATGGACTCCAGGTAGATTTATCCTGAGATCCACTCCCTCCAAACCTTTTTTGTTGCTCAAATGTGGCTAAAGGGTTTTCATGCTAATTCCTAGTTACCAATGACTCCCTTCAGCATGGGGGCAGACTGGCACCAAGGGACATCAAAACCTAAATACAGGATTATCAGTGATGCTTTTGAGAAAGACCTTGATCAAAAGGGGAAATGGGAAAGTTGTCAGATTCAAAATGGAGTCACTTGTGTTAAAACCCTGACAGATGGAGCCAGGAAAGGCCGTGAAGGGGAAGGGTTCTCATTCACATATGTTTGATAAGAACTATCAAAAGACTACAAAAATTTACAACCTGCACAAAGGCCACCACAACCTTAAACACAACACACTCATACATACAACATACCACAAACCACACACACATACATCTGCAAGGACATCTGCCTAGCAACTGCTTATCTAAGTTTGGGCTGACATCACCCTTGTTACTGTTAGAGCAAAGAGTGAGGTTTCTTTTTTTTTTTTTTATTGCTCTGTCACTAGGCTGGAGTGCAATGGCATGATCTCAGTTCACTGCAACCTCTGCCTCCCAAGTTAAAGTGATTCTCTTGCCTCAGCCTCCTGAGTGGTTGGGACTACAGGTGTGCGCCACCATGACCAGCTAACTTGTATTTTTAGTAGAGATGGGGTTTAACCATGTTGGCTAGGATGGTCTCAATCTCTTGACCTCCTGATCAACCTGACTTGGCTTTCCAAAGTGCCGGGATTACAGGTGTGAGCCACCATACCCAAACTTTAAGACTGCAACATAGAAACCCTGCCTTGAGCTTTCCAGCCTGCAGGCCTGCTCTATAGATTTCTGACTTGTCAGCCCCCATGAAAAAAAAATCAATCTCTTTTCAGATATTTATATCCTATTGGTTCTGTTTCTCTGTAGAACCCTAATTCAACAGACTTAACTTTCTTGCAAACTTTCTCATCCTTCCATTCTACTTTTTTTTAAGTCCATCCTTTTTTTTTTTTTTTTGAGATGGAGTCTCGCTCTGTTGCCCAGATTGGAGTGCAGTGGCCTCCTGGGTTTAAGCAATTCTCCTGTCTCAGCCTCCCCAGTAGCTGGGGCCACAGGGACACACCACCACACTGGCTAATTTTTGTAGTTTTAGTAGAGACAGTTTTACCGTGTTGGCCAGGCTGGTCTTGAACTCCTAACCTCAGGTAATCCACCCGCCTGAGCCTCCAAAAGCACTGGGATTATAGGCGTGAGCCACCACGCCCAGCCTTCCATTCTGCTTTCACAATTACGTGTCCTTTCCTGCTGCCCTGTGAAGAGGCGCCTTCCACCATGACTCTAAGTTTCCTGAGGCGTTCCCCAGCCATGCAGAACTGTAAGTCAATTAAACAACCTCTTTTCTTTATAAATTACCCAGTCTCAGGTATTTTCCTTTAAGCAATGTTAGACTGGACTAATAACACCTGTCAAAACACCAAGCCTGAAAAACCCAACCACTAATTTGCACTCTACCTTCTCCTGAGCAACTGAACACTTAGAGTAAATCACACAGTGCCTCATTATCCCAATTATATGTGCTACGAGAGCACATAACAGGAGGACCTAACCTTGTTTTCAAGTAGGGTCAAGGATTTTCCAAATTATTTTTGAAGTTTTTTTTTTTTTTTTTTGAGATGGAGTTTCGCTCTTATTACCCAGACTGGAGTGCAATGGCACGATCTTGGCTCACCACAACCACCACCTTTTGGGTTCAAGCAATTCTCCTGCCTCAGCCTCCCGAGTAGCTGGGACTACAGGCACGCACCACCATGCCCAGCTAATTTTTGTATTTTTAGTAGAGACGGGGTTTCATCATGTTGACCAGGATGGTCTCGATCTCTTGACCTCGTGATCCACCCACCTCGGCCTCCCAAAGTGCTGGGATTATAGGCGTGAACCACCCTGCCTGGCCCTGAACTTTTTTTTTTTTAAGGAAACAATGACATTGATAACTGAGAGATGAGCCCTAAAATCAGTGGAGTGTGCCAGTCAAGGTACAAAGGATCAGCAGGGTGCAGGGTAGACATTTGATATTTCCCTGCAACTGGAACAATGTAAGTGGATGGAGAAGAGTAAAAAGTTTGGGAAACAAGCTCCTAAGACATGAATCCCTGCTATAAAGGTATTTACTATTTAGTATAGGAGGTCAGATTTGGAAATAATGAAACGATAGTAACAACTGATGCTGTAAGACATATGTTGCTGTCTGGGAAGGGTTTGGAATTGAAACCTATTTCAAAGTTAATAAGAAAGCCTGTTAGCTGTTTTATGGCAGTAGCCCTGGATTTCTGGATCAGTGACAAAGAACTTTGTAACTCATGGCAAAAGCAGAAGCCAGAACTTCATGTGGATGCCAGTTTTCCATGTCCCCCAAGTCCCACTGGGATGATGAAAATGGGCCTCCATGGATGTCTGCACATGCAGTCAGTAGGTTATATTACAGGAGAGGAACACTGCGTTTACTAATTTTGTATTTAAGTGGAAGGAAGCCTACTCTTCGGGAAGAATACTTCATCTATGAAACTGATTATCCCAAACAATCCTGAAAAATGACCTGGGTAAAGATCAGTTATGACCTTACATTCTTGGCAAACCAAGCAAGAATTTGCAGGTCCTATGACAAATGACCTCTCCTGATAGTATGGTGGGTTCCTGGGATGGAGTTTGGGGGAGTTTGGATAAATTATTCTTTAGGGCTTGAAGAAAGGCATTACTGAGGAAGTGATGTTTAAGCTGTATTTTCATCAAGCAGGCATAGGGAGAGAAGGGTATTTCAGCCTGAGCCCAGCCAAAACAGGTGTGGAAACAAGATAAGGACTTTGTATGCTCAGAACTCTTACTAGCCTCTCACTATGACGAGTTTACAGTAACAGGTGTGGGGAATGTGGAATATGGTCGGGGGGAGCAGTGGCCTGCTGTGAGGGGTCAGGCTAGAAAGAAAATGAACTATCTTGTCTACCTTGCTGAAGAGTCTGAATGTTATGCACGCAATAAGGGATCATTGAAGCTTATTTCATAGCAGAATGCTATGAATATTTTGGTATGTTTTAGAATGATCACCCTGGATTATCAGGTAAACATGCTGTCTTAAACATAGTGTTCTACATTTGCTCCCTAAGACTCCCTGAAAATGATTAACAGGAATTTTAAAGAGTCATAAACCCTTAAAGGTTAAATAAAAGGAATAATGGAAATAAAATACTATTCAAGATGTGATTTTGGTTAACAGAAATAGGAAAAAAAGGAAATAAAATTCTAGAATCAATAGCAAAGGGCTCAGTTGACTTGAAAAAGTTGAATTCTAAACCCCCAGTGAGAAAAACCAACAAGCAATTCTATTTGTATCACAGAACCCCCTAAAAAGCTCAGAAACTGGTTTTTGGAAGTAGAAGTCAAGAGGGTAACTAAAAGCACTGGAAGTTCTTTTAGGAGAGTGTTACATCCTTTATGCCACCCCCAGCCTTATTCTGAAGGCTTTTTTAAAATTGTTGTTCAGAAGTAAAATGAGGTCTCTATTGGAGGACACCAAAAATAAGAGGACACCTAAAATAAGAGAATTAAGTGAAAATTGCACTAAATTCTGAGACAGACCCCACCCTCCATACCCCTCTTCCTCCCACTTGATTTTCAACAAATGTTCGATGGACTCAGGAGCTTCCCATCAACTTTTAAATATCCTACCACTTAAATACGAGCAGATAAGGACCACCAGACATCCTAGAAAAGCCTCTAATATGAAAGGTCACAAAAGCAACAGAAGAAAGAAAAAGAGGAAACTTGAGGAAAACATACTGCAAGGGAGGAAAGATTTTAAAAAGATATCAATATCAGTTGGAAGATGATAATAAAACAATCATTTTGGCAGCAATTTTGAGTCAATTAGAGGCAAACAAAACTGAAAACGTTTTAGGAAAAAGCTGACCAAGAAGACCTGAACTGAAGTAGCAGTAATGGCGATGCATGACCTTTAAAAAACGCAGGTTCGAGGCCCCTTCACTGGAAATCTAGGGGATGAACCTTTGGCGATGGAGTCCAGGAATCTGGAATCTTTTAAAACAACACCCCTGGCAAGCTGGGTGATGGTCTTGAGACTGGTCACCAGAGGACATAGGGTCTAATTGGATGTAAGAGGGTAAGAAAGTGGGAAGGTTGTTAACTGGCTGGCTGGGTGGATGATGGTGTCATCCCAATATTGAAACATAGACAAGATACGTGTTTGCCCACTTCCAACCTAAATACATAAATAAATAAGGCTGTGTTAGTTTAAGTAGCCCGTGGTACATCCTGGAAAACTATAGTTGGCATGTGGAGATATATTTTGCTTAGATTAGTGCCACAGTTTTCTTGTCACCAACAACTATGGCTGCGAGAGCGTCCTATGATTTTTTTTTCACGCAGTGTTTTGATGCAGAGCTGTCCTCGCAGTCCTTCCCTTGGCTAACCCCCTCCAAACAAAAAATTCCGATTACTCTGCCATCAGACAGTAGCTTTAAAACACCACTGATATTGCCTTTGATACTGATTGTAATAGTTGACATGTCTCCAACTGTTAGCAATTCCCTTGGAAACAAAAACGTCTATTCTGGTACATAGTTTACAAAACTCCACCTCGGACCTGCTTTAATTTCCTTTTTTTTTTTTTTTTTTGAAATTTAAAGAAAATATTTATTGAAGATCTGAAAAACAATTCCCAAAAGATTGAATTTTCCAGAAAACTACACAATGCATTACATCTATCATGTTAAAAGGTGCATTTTAACATGACAATACAAAAACCATGAAACAAGCCACCATTCTTCAACAATCTGAGCAAAGATAAAATGCCTACATAACAACATGGATGACTTGCAAAGGATGGGCTCTTTAAAAAAAAAAGGAGCACAAATGGATGAGTGTGTTCAGTTATATACACTGAATTGAACCTTTCGCACTAGGAATCAGAGCATTTTGTCTTATAGCATTAACACGTATTATAAAAGTGCGTAGTGTCAAAGGAATAGAACCACCAGCATTCAAAAGCAGCTTTGTCAACTAGGCAGTAAAACGCTCTATAGGATATCCCTCTGTTGTCCATCATTGAATACACCAGCAGCAACTTTAAAATGAAAAAAAAAAAAAAAACAAAAAAACAAAAACAGCTATTACCCCTTTTATTTTCTCTGTTTAAAATCAAACAGAAAACAAACATCAATTGTTATACACTAACATCTTCAAAGCACATCATTTGTACAAGAGATAGACTAAGAACAAAAATGTGTTTACGGAGATCCAAACATAAGCGAGTAAGAGCGCCTCTCACACAGCTTTCCGATGGTACTCAGGAGGAGCCACTTCATAATCACGGGCACTAAATAAAGTTGCTGACTTCTTTGCTACGTACTTTAGGAAATCGTGAAGATAATCCAGTAATAAAGCAAGGCTCTTCTCATCCAGAGGTGTATAGGCCAACATTGCTCCAATTCGTACAAATAGCCTCAGTAGATGTGGCGCCCCATAACGCCTGGGACATGGATGCATCAGGGTGATCTGCAAGAATTTCAGCATACTGTGTTCTCTCAAATTTGTAGAGTAGCTGGGTACCCAACATTACATTGAAGTATTCTTTTGTCCCTGCCACAACTTCATTAACCGCATACTCCTTATTATCTGTGTTTCCACGAGATTTATTGTCATTTGCATAATCCTCAAGAATGGAATCTACATTCTTCCTGAGAGGAAGATAAAAGAGCTGCTTTTGCCTGGTAATTAAGTCCCAGTCATCAACAAGCCATGATTTTAGTTCTTCAGGAATCTTTACTTTAACTTCAACTCTGTTCATGAATGTTTCATTTTCAACAGTAGGATCTACCCGGGCCCTTTTCCGAGGAGGCTGAGGGGTCTCACTGGTACTGCCACCATCTCCATGTCCCGGTGTTTTCTGTTTGTTCTTTTTTGTTTTCACTTCAACATTTTTCTGTTGCAGACCAGACGTCTTCTTTCCTGGGGCAGCCCCTCTCATCTTCCCCTCTGCATACTGCTCCTGATTGGCTTTTTGAAGTTCTCGCTGTTTCTGCAAATTGGTGTCCACATATTTGAGTACCTGGCTCTCCGGAACCCACTCATCCCAATTTTTATTCAACCACTGTAATGTATGAAGTATTTCACTTGTTTGTCCTTTATGGCAACCTTTACACACTTTGCTTCATACAGAAGAGGCCCATGAAAGCACCGCACTCGCTCACCCTCCTGGAATTTAGGCTTCGGGTCCTGCTTCGGCACCATTTATAAGTGATTCACCGCCTCCTCCTCCCACCACCCCCGACTACCGCCCCCTACTCTCTACCCCACCCAACTTCGCCTCTGCTTTAATTTCTTTACAGGTCCTAGTAAAAGCTCCAAATTCCTTTGTTATCGTTTCAATCTGCGTCTCAATTAAAATGTCAGCATCATGGTAACAGAAACTTCGTTTGCAGGCATCACTGCTGCAGCCGTATCTCCAGCAGGTTTTCAGAAAATGTCATTGGTTGAAGGCCAATAACTCTCTTATTTCACAGTGATTTCATCTCTCTACATCAACTCTAGGCGATGCTTTTATTTTCACCTTATGAACGAGAATACTGTGGCTCAAAATTCAAGTCTTGCCCAGAGCTTTTTGGCAAGTACGAAAGGGTTATGGCTCCAAGCTGGTCAGCTCCAAAGTCCTTGCAAACCCGGTCCGAGACCAGGCGCGACACCAGGGAGAGTCCGAGCGGATAACCAAAAGTTAAAAAGCCTACCAAACTCTTCTCTCAAGTTGGCGCCTCGCACTGACGTCACGCGGCGACGCGAAAGATTTACGTAAGGGGCCGCGCTCTCGAGTAGCTTTACGGCTTCGGGGAGCGGCTGTTTCGAGGTGAGAAGCGTCCGCGAGGAGCTGTTAAGGAAAGGTTCGAATGCGATTAAACCTAATCCGCGAGACTCGCTAAGTGGTCGCGTCAGGGCGCGGTGTCCAGCGGGGGGTCTGTGTGAGGGAGGCGAAGTGCCACAAGGCCTGAGGCTGCTTCCACATAGATTTGCTCTTCAGGACCACTGCCTGGTCTCCGATTGGATACACTGGAGTCTGGCATGCTGGTGCGTTTCAGACTAACCCTGACCTGTGTGTACACTCCTGAGTCACGAACCCCTGCTCCTCTGCCCCTCTATTCAAATGGAAATAAGTGTGCTCCGCTACCTCCTAGAGTGGTTTCGAAGAGCCAAGAAAGAATGTTTAGGAAGCTCTAAAGTGCATTGTTACTCGTTGCATAGCGTAAATTAAGAAGCAAGTGGATTGAGAAAATAAAGTTTCTAGATTATTTGTTCATCTTTAAAACAGCCAGTGACCTAGAGAGAGTCCCCATAGCAATAGAATTTGTTGACACTCTTAAGATCGCTGGTTACTAAATAGCAGCTTCTACAGTTGTGAAGTAGCAAATATCTTAAATTTATTCCTATTACATATAAAATCTTGCCAGAGTTTGCTTTTCTTTTTTTTTTTTTTAAATCCTTTTTAAGGTCTGAAACATTTGATCATGAATAAGTATAGTATTCTCTACTGGAGAGAATGTTATTTGATTCAATGAATGAAAATTAAAACCTGAGACAATAAGAATGGATTTTACCATAAATCTCTGTAGCAACCATTGGGAAACTGGAAATTAAAAGAAGAGAAGCATCTTAATTATCGTATAGATGTGTAGGTATCCTTCTGCACTACCTTGTATGCTGCCAAATAAACTCATTCCTCATAGTTTGAGCTCATGCTGTAGAAGGTCTTCTTTATATTTACATAACGATCATTTGTATGTCTGAGGAAGGCTTAAAAATTGTATTGTGTGCGTAAAAAAGAGCTAGTATTTATAGAAATGCTTATCAAAATAAATAATGTAAGTACTAAAGTTGCCTTATATGTTTAAACTTTAAAAATCACAGGATTTTCAAACTTATGGATCTCGGCAGTTATTGGTTCATTTTACTCTCTTTAGGATTCTTTTTTCTCTTTTCCTTTTTTTTTGAGACGGAGTTTCGCTCTTGTTACCCAAGCTGGAGTGAAATGGCGCGATCTCGGCTCACCGCAACCTCCCCCTCCTGGGTTCAGGCAATTCTCCTGCCTCAGCCTCCCGAGTAGCTGGGATTAGGCACGCGCCACCATGCCCAGCTAATTTTTTGTACCTTTAGTAGAGATGGGGTTTCACCATTTCGACCAGGACGGTCTCGATCCTTGACCTCGTGATTCACCTGCCTTGGCCTCCCAAAGTGCTGGGATTACAGGCGTGAGTCACTGCGCCCGGCAGGATTCTTTTTAATTTTTCTAATTGATGTTAATTAGTTGATATGAATGAAAATTTTGAGTCAGGAAATCAGTTCAAATAGGTATGAACAAATTAAACAAAATAAAACTTGACTAGGCCGGGTGCAGTGGCTCACGCTTGTAATCCCGGCACTTTGGGAAGCCAAGGCAGGTGGATCACTTGAGGTCAGGAGTTCAAGACCAACCTGGCCAACACAGAAACCCTGTCTCTACTTAAAAAAACAAAACAAAACAAAAATTAACTGGCTGTGGTGGCACACACTTGTAATCCCAGCTACTCGGGAGCTTGAAGTGGGACAATCGCTTGAACCAGGGAGGCAGAGGTTGCAGTGAGCCAAGATCGTGCCACTGCATTCCAGCCTGGGGAACACAGTGAGAGACTCTCTCAAACAAACAAGCAAACAAAAACTTTACTAAAGTAGTCTACTTAATAAGTCTTATTTGCTTTAAAATATGGAAAATAGAGTTCAGAGAAGGAAAAAAAAATCACCTTTACCTTCAAGGAAACACTGAGATTCTTTTTACCATTGATTTCGAGTGTTTCTTTCTTGAAATACTGTTTCAAATCTTCTTTTAATATAATCTGCATTACGAAACCCAGAGAATATTGCATTGATATAATGCTTTATTGAGTTGTAATACTATATTTAGAGTCTAAATTAATTTATTGGGAATTTAAAAATCAAATAAACTATACAATATGAAGAGTTTACTTTTTAATTATATAATATGACTTCAGCAAAATATTAATATTATAATAGTGATAATCACTGTTTTTATGTATAGTGGTCTAGAACTGAATGAATAGGAATAGGATTTTTTACTTCCGTCAAAGATTGATTTTGCTTTCATCTGAGTTTAGTTCCCACTGGAATCTAAAAGCAAACTTTATTTACCTTAGTCATTTTATTTGATTTATTTATTTTGAGATGGAGTCTTGCCCTGTCACCCAGGCTGGAGTGCAGTGCTGCCATTTCAGCTCACTGCAGCCTTTGCCTCCTAGTTTCAAGCCATTCTCCTGCCTCAGCCTCCAGAGTAGCTGGGATTATAGGCGCATGCCACCTCCCCCAGCTAATTTTTGTATTTTTAGTAGAGATAGGGTTTCACCATGTTGGCTAGGCTGGTCTTGAACTCCTGACCGCAAGTGATCCACCCACCTCGACTTCCCAAAGTGTCGGGATTACAAGTGTGAGCCACCGCACCTGGCTACATTAGTAATTTTAAAGTCACCATACAAGATTTTCACTACTTTATCTTAACCAATCTGTAACAGTTACTGAAGGAAAGTGAAAAAATTAAGTGTGGGGTCTTTTAAATTTTGTTTTATTTATTTTTTATATATTTCATATTTACATTGTGGTCAGTTGAGAGAAAAGTGTCCATTTTTACCTGCTTTATTCTCATCTGTGTATACCACTCCCCTCCCAAAGATTTTTTAAGCTCTGATCCAGCATAGGTTGACGTATCAAGTTAATTTTCAACCTCATTGTTCTCACTAAAGTTACCGTAGACATTTCATAAATTCAGATATTCTTCATTTGTGTATCTTTGATATATTTTTGTGAGACGTGATTGTAGAGAAGTTTCTACCTGTCCTTCCACCAAGCTCTCTAAAACTCCCTCTCCCCCTACTACTTACACAGGGTTCTCTGCTACAAACTGATATTTAGATAAACTTCAGTGAAATGACTCTTCAGGAATTGGTGCATAAGGCTGCCTCCTGTTATATGGACAGAGTAGCTGTATGTTTTGATGAATGCAACAACCAGCTTCCAGTTTACTACACCTACAAGACTGTGGTTAATGCTGCTTCTGAATTATCAAATTTTCTGCTATTACACTGTGACTTTCAAGGAATTCGGGAAATTGGTCTGTACTGCCAACCTGGGATAGACTTACCCTCTTGGATTTTAGGGTAATATATTTTAGAACTATACATTTGATGTTACTCTAAGCTAACATAATTTTTTAATAGAGTATATTGCAAGTTACTGTTCTGTTTACTATTGGATTTTTCTGTATTGTTTGGTCAATTGTAGAGAGGCTAAAAGAGTTCACATTTCCCCTAGTATTATTTTTAATTATTCAAATTATTTAAATTAATTATTCTGAGCTTATTTAGGAGAGACTAGAAGTTTTCACTAATAGAACATTTTAGTATCTCCAAAATATAAGGGCTTCATTAATCTGTTAAAGGAAAACAATTATAACACTTTGCTGTTAGATGAAAGAAAACAAGAATTTCACAGGCAACATGACTATCTTTTTTTGTCTGCAATTAAAATTTTAGGCACTGAGGTATTCAATAAATCAGCAAATTAGAGTTTTGGAAAATAGTTGATTTGGATTAAAATATGAACCCATTGGAAGGCACCATTCCAACAAATATTTGCAAAATGTTCAGTCATTTAAATTGTTCTAGAATATTATCCTCATATAGTGATTTCTATTCTAGAATTCTTCAATAAGTATAAACTGCCAAAGAAAGAAGTTCATTCATTCTATAATATGTCTTAGTAAATTAATTATTTAGTAATTTAATTTAATTATTTATATACTTAGTAAATTAAGTATAAAGCAAAAGATGTTCAAAAATTTACTTTCAGCTGGGCCCAGTGGCTCATGGCCATAAATCCCAGCACTTTGGGAGGCTGAGGCTGGAGTATTATTTAAGGCCAGGAGTTCAAGGCCACCCTGGTGACTTAACAAGATCCCATCTCTATAAAACAAATAACCAAAAACAAACAACAACAAAAATTTACTTTCACTCAATTATTGACAAAACTTACTGACAATTTACTATGTGCAAAGATCTAGCATCCTTAAAGTATACCTGAAACTACTTAAAATGCTTAACTTTAAAAAATCTTATATTTCTCTATATTAAGTGATAAGAATTTAACGTAGTAAATACTCAGAATTTTCATTAAGAAAAGATAAAATGAGAGTGTTTATAACCAATTATGTGTCAATGAAAACATTGGAAATTTCTTATCAGCAATAAAGTGCTCCAGAAACCATTTTTATGCTGCTACAAAAAAAAAAAAAGACATAGAGAAATAGAAATGCTAAACAAATATTAAATTAACAGACACTCTATGCTGACTATGTACTTGTTTCTTTAGAATTCTCCAAGTCCCAGCTGCTTATGTACCTATTGATCCAGATTCACCACCATCATTATCAACTCATTTTATGAAAAAATGTAATCTAAAGTATATCCTTGTTGAGAAAAAGCAAATTAATGTAAGTCTGGGTGTGTTAATTGTTCTTTTGTGTGTGTTACATTTATCTTTCAATTGAAGCATTCCTTCCTTCTCCCATCTGGATTCCTAAGTCTGGTAAATGTGGCAGGGTTTCTCAGTCTTTGCACTATGACATTTAGGGTTGAGTAATTGTTGTGAGGAGTGTTCCATACATTATAGGATATTTAGCAATATCTTTGATCTCCACTCACTAAAGAGCAAAATAAAAATATTTTTTATATTTTTAGTAGAGATGGGGTTTCTCCATGTTGGTCAGGCTGGTCTTGAACTCCCGATCTCAGGTGATCCACCCGCCTTGGCCTCCCGAAGTGCTGGGATTACAGGCGTAAGCCACCATGCCCCGCCTTGTTTTTTATTTTTAAATGATTGTCAACCAAAGATATAACCAAGAAACACTGCTTTTGGGCCAACAATTGGTATTATATATTCGACAAGATGCAGCCTATACTTCATTATTAATTTATTTATAAAACATTTTTACTAAAGAGGAAGAACATTATAAAAATATATTCAATGTAGCCTGTTTTTGCCCATTTTCTATATGAGCCAATTTGTATTGGTGTAACTTAAATGGATTCCCCCTCCCTGCCCGCCCCCCGTGTGTGTGTGTGTGTGTGTGTGTGTGTGTGTGTGTGTGTGTATAAGAAGTATCAAGAACTTGAGCTATATGGGGGACTTTCTAGAGAATCAAAGCTTTTTTTGTTTTGTTTTGTTTTTGTTTGTTTGTTTGTTTTGAGCCAGAGTCTCACTCTGTTCCCCAGGCTGAAGTACAGTGGGCAGTAGTGTGATCTCAGCTCACTGCAGCCTCCGCTTCCCAGGTTGAAGCAGTTCTTGTGCCTCAGCCTCTCAGGTAGCTGGAATTACAGGTGTGTGCCACCACACCCAGCTAATTTTTGTACATATTTTTTTAAATAGAGACAGGATTTCACCACATTGGCCAGGCCGATCTTGAAATTCTGACCTCAAGTGATCTACCTGTCTCAACCTCCCAAAGTGCTGGGAGTACAGGCGTGAGCCACCATGCCTGGCCTGGTCAATAAATATTTAAAAAATAAATATTTATTAGTGTGTAGCGAAAGTTTCCTCTACTACTCAAATTGGTTATTCTATTGTTCATAAGTAAGCAAAACTGAAATGAGGATGTGATATTTCTTTTTTTTTTAGCAACTTTAGTGAAAATTTTATTACAGGTAGCTGAGTATCAGTATTAATTGTCACTATCAAGGTATTCTTTATGACTAGGAAGAAGTTGGGCATAGCAAAACCTTGCTTCCTATCCCATGATTTTGATGATAGTATAAGTGTTGTTCCTTCATTTAGCACAGGACCAATTAGTAAGTATTTTTAAGCATCTACTGTATGTATATCCAACATCCACTAAAGTAGTAGTTGTCAACTGGGGCCAACTGGCAATGTCTAGACAAATTTTTTATTGTAATGATGGAAGTGGGGTGCTACTGGCATCTAGTGGGTAGAGGCCAGGGATACTGCTAAAACTCCTGCATGTATAAGATAGCACTCCACAAAGAATTATCTGGTCTAAAATATCAGTAGTGTTGAAGTTGAGAAACCTTTCAGTAGGACAGGATGATTGGGAGGGCATTGGTATGTAAGCCTTCCACCTTTTTTTTTTAATTGCATTTTAGGTTTTGGGGTACATGTGCAGAACCTGCAAGATAGTTGCATAGTTACACATGTGGCAGTGTGATTTGCTGCCTTCCTCCCCTTCACCCACATCTGGCATTTCTCCCCATGCTATCCCTCCCCAGCTCCCCCCAACCCCGCTGTCCCTCCCCAGCCTTCCACCTTTTCATATTGTAGTTGGAGAGAAAAGGTAAATACTCCTGAACCTACAGTATCTACGTAGTGTGATAATTGTCCTAAGTGAAGTAAGCATAACTTAATAGATATAGTAGAATTTTAGTGGGGAAGGATGGTTTTCAGCTAGATCTGAAGGGTATGTAGGCCTTTAATTTTTTTCAATGTTACAGGCCATTCCACATCTCCTACTCAATACATACATGTATGCCAAACACACAAAGAAAACACTGCAGGCTTCTGGGTTGTAATCTTTTTCTCATTATTTATGTTGATTTGTTTAATGTGAAAACTTAGATTATATTTCATTAAGCTGTTTTTGTCAACCTAAAAAGATACATTTAAAGAAACATTCCTTTCAACCTGTAGAAATTCAGTTTATCATCTCTGCCAACTCACTTCTGCATTAATTGGTCTCCATACACCAAATCACCTGAGCCAGAAACCTAACAATTTTCTTAGACTCACTCCATATCCAGAAAGTCACCATGTCTTACTTGTTCTTTGCTGATAGACCCTTTCTAACCACTCCTCTTGCAATAGAATAGTAGTTCAGGACCATGTAGTCTATCTGAATTACTGCAAAAGACTCATTAAATGGTTCTCACTTATTACTTATCTCATTTATTATTCTGTCCTTGACAGAGTCTAATCTATGCTATTGCCACCTTCAGTTGGATTCTGTCAGTTATGGGTTAAGATCTAAACTCCCTAGTACTGAGTGTACAAAGTTATTAAGGATTTGCATCTCATCTATCAACAATGCAACTCACCCTCCCCCACCTTTACCTTAATTGGAATGCTTAATGTTCACCTACCAGCTTTCCCAGGTCAGATACTCAATGTTGGCTGTTGGCCTGATGTGCCGATTTTCATTATTTGGAGAATAGCTACTTATAACAAATATTATCTGTGAAGCAATTTCTAACCTTCTAGGCAGAGTGAAATTTAGCATTCTCTGTTCCCATTAACATTTCAGGCCTGCTTCACTATCATACCACATTGCATTATAATTGCTTTTATATGTCTGGTGTTTTTGAAAGTAAGTACAGCACTTTGCTCTTGAGTTTTATTTGTCTTTTTATCCCTGGGTATATAGCAAGTACTCCACAAAAAAGTCATGTTGAATGAGTAAATGAATACAGTTGGCCCTCTGTATCTGGTGGTTTCCCATCCAAGGATTCAACCAACTGTAGATTGAAAACATTTGGGACCCACACCTGTAATTCCAGCACTTTGGGAGACGGAGGCAGAAGATCATTTGAGGCCAGGAGTTTGAGACCAGCTTGGGTAACATAGTGAGATTTTGTCTCTGCTAAAAATAAAAAAAACTAGCTGGGTGTGGTGGTGCACACCTGTAGTTCCAGCTACTCAAGAGGCTGAAGCAGGAAGTTCGCTTAAGCCCAGCAGTTCGAGGTTGCAGTCAGTTAAGATGATATTGCTGCACTCCAGCCTGGGCAACAGAGTGAGACTCTGTCTCAAGAAAAAAAAAGAGAAAATATTCAGAAAAAACAAAAAACAATGCAACAGTTAAAAACTAATACAAATTTTAAAATATAGCAACTATTTATATAGCATTTGTTTTGTGTTAGTGATAAGTAATCTAGAGATGATTTAAAGTATATAGGAGGATGTGCATGGGTTATATGCAAATACAGCACCATTTCATATAAGGGACTTGTTCATCTTCAGATTTTGGTATCTGAGATGATCCTGGAACCAATTCCCCAGGGGATACTGAAGGATGACTGTGTTTCATATTATTTCCATATAAAAAAAGTATTTTTTTAACATAATATTGTAAACTTTGTCCCCCATTTCACACAGAAATTTAAATCTTTTCATGAAACATTGAACTATGATACATTTACAGTAGAACATAATGACTTAGTGCTCTTCAGACTTCACTGGAAAAATACTGAGGTGGACTTGATGCTAAGTGATGGAAAAGAGAAATATGAAAAAGAAAAAATAAGAAACAGTGTAAGTTCTGAGCATGTCAATGAAGAAAAAGTAGAAGAACGCATGGATCTGAGGCTAGAGCATTGCTTAGCCTATGTTCTACATACATCAGGGACTACAGGAATACCAAAGATTGTCAGAGTGCCTCATGAGTGCATAGTACCCAATATCCAGCATTTTCGGTAAGTTCTATTCGTTGACTCTTTCTTAGAACCTATATTTTAAGCTAGGTGCAATGGCTCATCCCTCTAATCCTAACACTTTGGGAGTCTGATGTGGGTGGATTACTTAAGGTCAGGAGTTTGAGACCAGCCTGGCCAACATGTGAAACCTGTTGGTGAAACCTGTCTCTACTAAAAAAAATATAAAAATTAGCCAGATGTGTTGGCAGGCGCCTGTAATCCCAGCTACTTGAGAGGCTGAGGCAGGAGAATTGCTTGAACCCAGGAGATGCAAGTTGGGGTGAGCTGAGAATATACTACTGTACTCCAGCCTGAGTGAAAGAGTGAGACTGTCTCAAGAACAAAACAAAACAAAAACCCCAAACAAAAAAACCTTGTATTTTAAAGGGAAAAAAAGAATTTTAAAACATTTGTTTTTATAACTCTTGTTCCTAAATTGATAGTCCTAAGAAGTAATTAAGTATTTTTTGTTTCAGCTCTATCTGAACTTTAGTTCTCTGTAGACTAGGCCCTTCACCTGTTTCATCCAAGCCTAGGGCCAGACACAGAACAAACAAATGATATGGTTAGAAGCTTTGCATCTTAATTATTAATAAAAAGAGAGGAAAGATTTTCCTAGCAGAAGTACTAACAGAGTTATGTGAGAAAGAAGGAGTTTGTCCTGCTAGAACATGTCAGAGCAGGGCTGACGAAACAGTGAAAGATCAGGAGCATGGTATGCCCAGTTGAAGTCTGAACTTAATCCAGTAGATGATGGGGAACCATTAAAATAGTCTCATTTTATTAAGTTCACTCTTATAGTAGTATTGTGGAGTTTGACTTGCTGATGTGGTCAAGAGATAAGAAAACTCCAAAGTTGCCATTCTTCATTTGCCAAGAAAGACTAGAGGAAATGAACCTTAGGGATGTAGTCCTAGGAAATCAAAGGAGGAAACAGAAATAGAAACCTCATGAGACACATACATAATTTTATGTCATTTTAAGTTTTATGTAATTTTAAATTTTTAAGCAGTATTCGAAAGTAAAATGGAATGAATGAAAAGGGAAGAAAAATGAATCAAATGAAGTTAATTTTAACAATATATTTTATTTAATTCCTTATATTCCAAAATATTACTTCAATATGTAATCAATATAAAAATTATTTTTATGTTAATCATCTTCAAAATCTGGCATATATTTTATACTTACACATCTCAGTGTGGACTAACCACATTTTTAGTGCTCAGTGGACCTATGGTATTGGATGGCGCATGCAGGCCTGGAAAGAAGAAATAGTTAAATGCTGGTAGGAAAAGATGGCTATTGTAATTGACAATATGGTCTTTAGTGACTTCTTAAGTACCCAAGGTTGCAGCTAGATTACATTAGGCTGGCGATAAGTGAATAGGAGATAATAAAATAGAGGTAACAAAAGTCAAGCGTTATTTTCTAGAAACTGGTTTTAATGGAAAAGAAGGAGTTCTGGGATGGACATAGGTGTTTTGTCTTTAAGGGGAGAGGTTGGCTGGGCATAGTGGCTCATGCCTGTAATCCCACACTTTGGGAGGCTAAGGCAGGAGAATTGCTTGAGTCCAGGAGTTCAAAACTAGTCTAGGTAACATAGTGGGACTCTGTCTCTAAGAAACATGAAAAAAATTACCTGGGCATGGTGGTATGTGCCTGTAGTCCTAGCAGTTTGGGAGGTTAAGGTGGGAGGATTGATTGAGCCCAGGAGGTCAAGACTGCAGTGATCTGTGATCACACCACTATACTCCAGCGGTGGTGACAGAGTGAGACCCTATCTTTAAAAACAAAAACAAAGGGCAGTTTATAGGCTGAGGGTAGGGAATTGGTAGAGAAGGTTTGTTTGAATAATGAATTAGTAGTAGTAGTATTAACAAAGGAATAAGATACGTTGATATGGGAGGGAATGGCATTATTTAAAATACTGAGTTGATTGCCTCTTTTTTTGATACCTTCAAAAAAATTAGGATAATAAAGTACATACATTTCTTGGTGTTAGAAGAAGCCGGTAGGTTTTAACTTTTGTATGAAGCAGAAGGCCAAGTCATACCTAAAAGAGTGTGGGAGGTGAAGTGGGGATGAGGATGTAGGGAAGAACTTGAAGAGAATGAAGCAGATGAGGAATCTGGGGGAGGTGGAGAGACAGCCGACTAAGAGTCACTGGCTCAGCAGTGGTAAAAATGATCTAGGAAATGGGAGCAAACATTTGCTTAATGAGGATTGAAGAGTTGATTTATGACTAAAGTATACAAATTTCTTGATACCTATTTGGTGCTTCAACTTAATTCAGTTGATTTGCCTGTTAGAAATCCCTTTTGGTTTGCTTTTTTTTGAGACCGAGTCTCACACTGCCGCTGGAGTGCAATGGTATGATCTCAGCTCACTGCAACCTCCGCCTCCTGGGTTGAAGTGATTCTCCTGCCTCAGCCTCCCTAGTAGCTGAGATTACAGGTGCTCGCCATCACACCTAGCTAATTTTTTATAGTTTTAGTAGAGATGGGGCTTCACCATTTTGGCCAGGCTATTCTCAAACTCCTGACCTCAGGTGATCCGCCTGCCTCAGCTTCCTAAAGTGCTGGGATTACCGGCGTGAGCCACTGCGCCTTGCCTCGAATGTCTTTATCTTAAAATAATCTTCATATCAACTTGGGTTCTGAGTTAGGTTCCCACATAATCATACCTGCTTCATATGGTGGTTGGGAAAATGAGAAACAATATGTTAGATACCCAGCTTAAGCTTCACAAGTAATATGTTTAAACATGTGTTGCATTCCACCTTTTTTTTCCTTTAAAAATCTGTCTCTCTTTTTTTTTTTTTCCCAACTTTTCTTATATTGAATGCATCTTAAGCTGCTTTCTTGAAATGAATTACCTGGAGCATTTATCCTTCATTGCATGCGTAACCTTGCCCATTTTTGTTCATAGAATTGAGAAACTAAAAATATTCTCAGAATTTAAGCTTCATCGGAAGCAAGTTAGAAAGTTTGCTCTCCCCTGAATACCTAAGTAGGAAGCTAGATAATATATGTGAAGAATAATTCCTCTAAAACTTGAAGTTTGAGGGTAGCCTTTGTTGGGCTCAGAAAATGATACCCCAGTGTATGGCACTTTGGCATGCTAAGTACTTTGAACTGAAGGACATTGGAAGGACTTCTTTCAGACCTTCTCCTCCTCCTCTTTCTCTTGCTGCCCTTTCTCCCCAAGGCAGGCCATAGAAACTGAACCCCTCTCCCTCAAAGATAGTCCTAAAACCTAGAGGCCGGGCACAGTGGCTCACGCCTGTAAACCCAGCACTTTGGGAGGCAAAGTTGGGTGGATCATTTGAGGTCAGGAATTCGAGACCAGCCTGACCAGCATGGTTGAAACCCCGTCTCTATTGAAAATTCAAAAAAATTAGCCGGGTGTGGTGGCACATGCCTATAGTCCCAGCTACTCTGGAGGCTGAGGTAGGATTATCACTTGAACCCAGGAGGCAGAGGTTTCAATGAGCCAAGATCGCACCACCACAGCCTGGGTGACAGAGTGAGACTGTCTCAAAAAAAAAAATAAAACCTAAAAAACTATAAATAAAGTAATATTACTCCAACCTTTATATGTAACAGTTGGCTGTAAAGAAATTGCTCTTACCTTGTCTGAAAGTAGAACATAAGACTCATTACAGAAGGGGTCCTGCCCTATACCTAGGAGGAAGAAATGCCACACAGCGAGGCCAAGGATTTAAAAGGACAGGCCTTGCTGGATTTCCCCACTCAGTTTATTACTCTTTCCCTTTTGGTCCAATCACATTTCTACACAGCTGTCCATTCTATTGAATCTAAGCATTAAAGTAGAACTTTTCCCTTGGATCTTTGGGTCTTCATTCTGAAGCCTCCCATGTTTCATAACATGTTTGATTAAATAAATTTGTCATGCTTTTCTTAAACTTTTATTTATAGGAGTGTTGGCTGTGAGCCTTACAATGCAGAGCAAAAGTATTACAGCCTTTTGGCCCCTACACCTTTGACATACAATGAGTTTTTAATTTAACCCTGACACCATAAACATAGAGTTTTAAAATCTTTATACCATATTTGAAGCTCTTTTGAAATTAAGGTAATCCCTGCTCTTAGGTATAGTAGGCTTTGTGTGTTCAAATTAAACTAGTGCCATAGGCCTAACAATGACTGTCCATGCTTTATAATAGCCTAACCACATATATTCTTATTCTGCTTTTTGTTCAGATACTGAGAGAAAATGCTAAATAATGAGAAAGGGGAGTCAGAAGTTTCTGTTAAGCATCACTGAATAAGTATGACAGAATAAGAATTCTACCAGGATTTAGATCAGGGATTGATTATAAAAAATTGGTTTACACAATTGTGGGAGCTGGCTAAGCAAGTCTAAAGTCTGTAGGGATCAGTCAGGAAGGAAGAGGTGATTCAAAGCAGGCTGGAATCCCGTGGTCACGAGACTGACCCCAGGTGAAATCAGATTTGGGAGAAGGGAATTTAATTGGAGACCCAGCTGCTCTTTGAGTTTCTTCTTCAGAGAATGCCTAAAACCTCTCCTAAAGGCCTTCCAAGTAAATCCAGCCAACCCTGAATAATCTCCCCTTTGATTAAGTAAATCAGCTGATTAGGGACTACCGGGTTTGCTTAAATAACTGCTTGAAGATGAAGTGTGTGCTCCTAAACAGCAGCCTGCCTTCTGTTCTTCGGCTCTCAAAGGAATATCCCTTGTATCCTTCCCTAACAGGAAACATATTAGAGAGGGAATTCCAGGGACAGTAGTTCAATCAAGTTGACACATCGAAAGTCATCACAAATGATAAAATGTGTCTGGTAAATCACGAGGTCAAGAGATCGAGACCATCCTGGTCAACATGGTGAAACCCCGTCTTTACTAAAAATACAAAAAAAAATTAGCTGGGCATGGTGGCGCATGCCTGTAATCCCAGCTACTCAGGAGGCCGAGGCAGGATAATTGCCTGAACCCAGGAGGCGGAGGTTGCGGTGAGCCGAGATCGCGCCATTGCACTCCAGCCTGGGTAACGAGCGAAACTCCATCTCAAAAAAAGAAAAAGAAAATATGTCTGGTATAACATGGATATTGCTTTAAATGGCTGTTAATTCTTTCTTTTATTAGGAAGATTTCCTGAATTTTGATAGCACCATTTTGGCTAATCTAAGAGAGAATAAAATCTGGCCAACATTTAGAAACCTGAATACCATAAACAATTTTTTAGGGTATGTGCTTACTGAATGTTTGACATTTCTCATAACTGCATTCTGTTTTGCCTTAGGGTACTTTTTGACATCACACAAGAAGATGTTTTGTTTCTGGCTTCACCTCTGACCTTTGATCCTTCTGTTGTGGAAATATTTCTCGCTTTATCAAGTGGTGCCTCTCTGCTTATTGTACCAACTTCCATTAAGTTGCTTCCATCAAAATTAGCCACTGTTCTCTTTTCCCATCACAGAGTGACTGTTTTGCAGGTACATTTTAGTAGCAGTGAATGTTTTGTTTATCATTTTTCAATATTTTAAGTGTTTTAGAGAATATTTTTTATTCCTGTAGTTCTTTACAATGGTTTAATATAATCTGGTTAGATTATCAAGGGCTGTCTCCTCCTGATATGACTTTTTTAAATATGAAAATGAAAAGAGATAAGTGAATTCTGCCTAGAAATTTATTTAACTATGTATGTTGTGCATACTGTAATAACCAGAGGACCTTTACTTTGACTCAAATTTGTTGGATTTGAGAAGAATAGGCTGCTTCTTCTGTCTTAAAATCTATGTATATTGTTTTTCTCATGAAAACCTAGTATAAGTAAATTAAAATATAATCAAGTTAGGAATATAGATTTTCTTATTTTTACATCAATATGCTTTACATTAACCTACAGAAACAAGTATTTTTGAAATTTGGCCTTTTAAAATGTTATTTAAATGTGTATCTGGTGATTAGGTCATGCAGGTACACAAGTATATGACTGGCACACAAGTCTTAAGTTACTACATTGTATGTAGTTAAAGGTACTAGAGAATTAGCTATATTGTATGCATATCATAATATGTAGATATCTTAGTTAAGTGTTTAACTGCTGTGAACCTTAGGTTTTATCTGTAAATGGAAATAATACCCATCTCAAATAGAATTAAATGAGACAGTGTAGCTTAGTTCCTGATTGTGTGTGTACGTGAGTCCATTCAGGCTGCTGTAATAAAATACCGTAAACTGGGTAGCTTATAAACAACAGATTTTTATTTCTTGCAGTTCTGGAGGTAGGAAGTCAAAGATTAAGTCATCAGGAGATTTAATCTCTGGTGAGGGGCCTGCTCGTTGATTCATTAGACTGCTGTCTTTTTTACTGGGTCTTCAAATGATGGAAAAGGTTTTATAAGGGCATTAATCTCATTCATGAGGCCTCTACCTGCAGGACCTAATCACTTCACAAAGCCCTCACCTCCTAATACTAATACCATTGCCTTGAGAGTTGGGATTGTTTGCCTGCTTGCTTGCTTGCTTGCTTTTTTTGGACAGAGTCTCGCTGTGTCATTCAGGCTGGAGTTAAGTTGCATGATCTTGGCTCACTCCGCCTCCCAGTTCAAGCGATTCTTGTGCCTCAGTCTCCTGAGTAGTTGGGATTACAGTCGCCTACCACCACACCCAGCTAATTTTTATATTTTTAGTAGAGTCAGAGTTTCACCATGTTGACCAGGCTGGTCTCAAACTCCTGGCCTTAAGTGATCCTCCTGCCTCAGCGTCTGAAGTTCTGGGATTACAGGCGTGAGCCACGGTGCCTGGCTTGAGAGTTAGGATTTCAACATACAAATTTGAGGGGGAGACACGAACATTCAGACCATAGTGTGTTATATTTGTGTACCTGTGTGCATATGTATGTGCATCTTAATTATTACAGTCCATTGTCTTTTTTTTTGAGACAGTCTCACTCAGATCGCCCAGCCTGGAGTACAGTGGTGCGACTTCAGCTCACTGCAATCTCTGTCTTTAGGGTTTAAGAGGTTCTTGTGCCTTGGTCTCCCAAGCAGCTGAGATTACAGGCATTTACCACCATGCCCAGCTAATCTTTTGTATCGTAGAGATGTATTTCGCAATGATGGCCAGGCTGGTCTCAAACTCCTGGCTTCCTGGTCTCAAACTCCTCAATCCGCCTGTCTTGGACTCTGAAAGTCCTGGGATTACAGGTGTGAGCCACCACGCCTGGCCTCCACTTTCTATTTTGATAAACTACAATTATCAGGTTTTTATCCAGGATAATGAGAATTGAGAGGATATTAAATTTCTGCTACAAAAACAAAATTTGATACTTTGAACTTTTTTAAGGCAATGTATTTTTCATCCTACTGCATGTATATATATATATATAAATTGAACACAACAGTGTGGCTTGTTGGTGTCAGTGGATAAAAATTCTCATCTGTTAGTGAGTCATTCTATGAATTGTGTGGATCTGGGTAAGATATTACTGTAACTGTTTTATTTACCTGTAAAATTCAAGGAGCATGTTTCTCAGGGGATGTTTGCAAAGTTCCTTGATAGATTTGGTTGATAGTTACTAAAAAGGAAGGAGAATTTCCTTCTATGTTAGGTCAATGAATTCTACCTCTTTAAGTCTCATCCTCTTGTTTGATGTTTTAGCACAATCTCAGATAAATTTACTTTAGCAGTTGTTTTTAACCTTGAGATCAGATTTTTCTGAGAAACTGATAGAAACTTACTGTTATAAGAACATGACAAATTTTTCATATAGTTTCATGGTGATTTTATTTAGCTAACAATAGTTATTGGGAATATTATCAGCAGATCACATTTGACTTGATTTGAGTAATGAGGAGAGGTATAGAAGCTGACAGGCTGTCCTTTCCTTTGTGTAAGGCACGTGCCTTTTCTTATACTGAATTTTAGCTGTGTTGTCAGGGTTTATCTTCTCTTTCCTAAATCCGGTTTCTTTCAAATGATATGTAAGTCATCAAGGATTTTTGCTTTAATATATATATAGTTTTTATTTACTAAAGTGCAACTTAGATTTTATTTACAAATAAAAACCTTACCCAGACCTAATTGGACATGAAGCAGGGATCTTAAAAGCTGTCAAGGCCAGGCGCAGTGGCTCACGCCTGTAATCCCAGCACCGTGGAAGGCCGAGGCAGACGGATCACCTGAGGTCAAGAGTCCCATACCAGCCTGGCCAACATGGCACAACACCATCTGTACTAAAAATACAAAAATTAGCGATCACGTGGTGCATGGCTGTAATTCCAGCTACTTAGGAGGCTGAGGCAGGGGAATCTCTTGAATCCAGAAGGTGGAGGTTGCAGTGAGCCCAGCTTATGCCACTGCACTCCATCCAGCCTGGACAACAGAGCAAGACTCAGTCTCAAAAAAAAAAAAAAAAAACAAAAACTGTCAAACACATACTACTAAAGCTTTGAAAATTGAAAAGAATAGAATATCTTGAGTTACTATCTTGGAGGAAGGCCCCAAAGTGAAATAGACTAAGCTTTGGAGAAAATTAAAGACCTCTTTTATTTGTTTCAGGAATAAGGGGTTTCTTGGGAAAGAGAGGATTGATTTTTGGTTTATTATAAACCTAAAATATATTTGGACATTTCTTATTTATATACTCTGGGTAACAAAGTTATATTATTTAAACTTGATGCCTTTTAAAACTTGGTTTTTTGAGACAGGGTCTTGCTTTGTTACCCAGGCTGGAGTGCAGTAGTGGTGCGCTCACGGCTCATGGCAACCTTGACATCTGGGGCTCAAGTGATCTCTCACCTCAGCCTTCCAAGTAACTGGGACCATAGGTGCATGCCATCATACGTGGCTAATTTTTAAAATCTTTTGTAGAGACAAGGTCTCCCTGTGTTGTCCAGGCTGGTCTTGAACTCCTGGGCTTAAGTGATCCTCCCACCTCAGCCTCTTAAAGTGCTAGGATTACTATAGGCATAAGTCACCATGTATGGTCTAAAAGTAAAACATGTTAGAGTAAAATATTAGGTTGGTACCTAGGAATAGGTCAGCATAATAATGTTTTCCATTTTTCTTGAGTTTTTCCTTAAAAAACTTGGAAGAAGCTTTAACATTCCCTGTTTTTTCTATTATCTGCTAAGTCTCATTTTTGTATGTCTAGAATGATTTACTAGCAAAGGATGCTGACTTGTATTCTGCCCCTCCGTTTATAATTTCAGTTTATGAGTATCTGAAACGTATTTCTATTTTTTTATTTTTTATTTTTTTGAGACAGAATCTCACTCTGTCACCTAGGCTGGAGTACAGTGTTGTGATCTCAGCTCGCTGCAACCTCCACCTCCTGGGTTCAAGTGATTCTCCTGCCTCAGCCTCCTGCATAGCTGGGAATACAGGCATGTGCCACCACACCGGCTAATTTTTGTATTTTTCGTAGAGACAGGATTTCACTGTATCGACTAGGCTGGTCTCAAACTCCTGACCTCAAGTGATCCACCCGCTTCAGCCTTCCAGACTGCTGGGATTATAGGCATGAGCCACCGTGCCTGGCCTCCATTTTTTTTTTTTTTTAATCTTGCTGAGTATCGTAGATGTGCATTTATTTTTTGAGTTCAAAGTTGATATTATCCTTACAGAAGTCAGGCCAGAACATTGAAATTTGGCTTAGTGAAAATGAAGAGCCAGGACCATTTCAGCCTTTATTTTGACAAGAGATTTTCAGTACAATAAACCTCTTGGCATAACAGTTAAGAGCATGATTTAGGGGGGACGATCCAAGATGGCCGATCGCTAACATCCCGGGATTGCAGCTCTCAGGGAATGCACGGCGAACTAGAGGACGCCACACTTTCAGACAAAGTCTGGTCGCTCACGAAGCAGAAGATCCCCCAGTGGTGGAAACACACGAGTCGCCAGCGCGACTCTGGTGGTCGGCGCAGCGGTTCCGCCGGCACCTAGACGCGGCAGCTTGGCGCAGAGTAAACAGACCGGTTCCCCTTCTGACCGAGGTTTGGAGCCCGGGGAAGGCAGAGTCGCCTACTATGGAAACAAGAAGGAAGCCCGACAGGAGAATCCTGGGAAGAAAAGCACCATCAGTTTTAACGCCGCTGCACTGGCCCTGGGAACTAACAACCTGGACGTCCACTCAAGAGACCTAATTTGAAAGTTGGTAATTTCAAAGATGACAGGAGGATAAATTTACAATGACGGGAAGAAACCAGCGTAAAAAAGCTGAGAATACTCAAAGTCAGAAAGCCTCTCCCTCTAAAGATGATCACAGTTCCACATCAACAATGGAACAAGGCTTGATGGAGAACGAGCGCCTCCTGATGACAGAATCACTCTTCAAGGAATGGATAATAACAAACTTCGGTGAGTTAAAAGAACATGTTGTAGCCCAACGTAAAGAAACTAGGAACTTTGAAAAAAGATTTGATGAAATCCTATTGAGAATAGACAACTTAGAGAGGAGTATGAGTGAATTAATGGAACTGAAGAATACAATACAGGAACTCCGAGAAGTATGCACAGGTTTAAACACTTGAATTGTTCAAGCAGAAGAAGCGATATCAGAGGTCAAAGTCCAACTTAATGAAATAAAACGTGAAGAAAAGATTAGAGAAAAAAGGATAAAAAGGAATGAGCAAAGTCTACAAGAAATGTGGGACTATGTGAAAAGACCAAATTTACGTTTGATAGGTGTACCTGAATGCGACAGAGAGAATGAATCCAAGCTAGAAAATACCCTTCAGGATATTATTCAGGAAAATTTTCCTAAACTAGCAAAGCAGGTCAACATTCAACCCCAGGTAATACAGAGAACACCACAAAGATATTCCTCAAGAAGAGCAACCCCAAGGCACATAATCGTTAGATTCACCAGGGTTGAAACGAAGGAGAAGATACTAAGGGCAGCCAGAGAGAAAGGTCAGGTTACCCACAAAGGCAAGCCTATCAGACTTACAGCAGATCTCTCGGCAGAAACTCTACAGGCCAGAAGAGAGTGGGGGCCAATATTCAACATCCTCAAAGAACAGAACCTTCAGCCCAGAATTTCATATGCAGCCAAACTAAGCTTCACAACTGAAGGAAAAATAAAATCTTTTATGAACAAGCAAGAACTCAGAGATTTTATTACCACCAGGCCTGCTTTACAAGAGCTTCTGAAAGAAGCATTACACACAGAAAGAAACAACCAGTATTAGCCTTTCTAAAAATACACAAAAAGTAAAGAGCACCAACATAAAGAAGAATTTACACCAACGAATGGATAAAACAGCCAGTCAACATCAAATGGCAGTAACCCTAAATTTAAATTGACTGAATTCCCAATCAAAAGACACAGCCAAAACCCAACGGCATGTTACATCCAGACCTGTTTCACATGCAAGGATACACAAAGACTCAAAACAAAGGGATGGAGAAAGATTTACCAACCAAATGGAGAGCAAAAATAAATAATAAATAAATAAAAAGGAGTTGCAATTCTTGTATCGGATAAAATAGATTTTAAAGCAACAAAGATATAGTGGTAAAAGGATCAATGCAACAACAAGAGCTAACGATCCTAACACCCAGATAGGAGACTTAGATTCAATGAGACAGAAAATTAATAAGGATATCAAGGACTCGAACTCAGATCCAGAACAAGTAAACTTAATAAATATTTATAGAGCTCTCCACTTCAAATACACAAAATATACATTCTTGTCAATACCACATCACACCTACCCATAAGTTTAAATGAAACATTGATTGGCCATTATTAATACCCAATTTTTTTCAAAATAAAGCAATATTTCCATTGACTCTCCCTCTTTCTCTTCCTCTTTCTTCCTCTCCTTTACTTATTTTTTTTTTTTTCTTTCCTTCTCTCAAAAAAAAAGAAATCAACTTGTAAACCTCTAGATCCAGGTCGGCAATGTCTCTTTCATTGCTTGATTTCCTTTCTTCCCTTCCCTTCCCTCCCTCCCTCCCTCCCTCCCCACTTCCTCCCTTCCTTCCTTCCTTCATCCCTTCCTTCCTCCCTACCGTCCTTATTCCCTTCCTTCCTGCCTTCCTCCCCACCCCCCCAAAAAAAAAAAAAAAGAGCATGATTTAGGATGCTTTATAGTGTTGTCATCTTAATTTATTACTAAAAACCAGAATCTTAACTGGGACATAAATACCTACGAGGGAGTAGAGTCATTCTACTATGTAAAGGTTTTGACAAGCCATGACCTTAAATCATTTTTCTGAATTAAAATTCAAGTTGTCTGTTATGACTCTAGATTTCATTGAAAGAAATAATTTAAAAATCTTTATTTCCAAGAGTCTTTGGCTCTGGCCGAGTGAAGAGATTAACAGATCCTTTTTCCCAAAAAAGCAACTATAAAGCTGGGCAAAATGGATAAAAGACAAGCATTTCAACATTCGGAAATCAATCAAAGACATTTAGCAATCTTAGAAATGTTATTGTTTTTTAAAACTGCTGAATTTTATGTGAAAATAGTGGAACTTCGTGGCATTCTGGTGTGGGTCTGCTCCTATCGTCCCTGTCTCAATTCAGTCATCACACAGATTCTTTCTGTTTAAAGGGACTCACTTAATTTATAAGAGTAATGCCCATGACCACCAGCAGCATTCTGGAAATGATGATCTTGAAGTAGGCCAGTAGGGAGCCCTACAGCTCCTTAGCCTGAGAGGTCAACAGCTCCTCTAGCCTGAGATTGCAGTGGTGGTGGGATAAACATATTCCTGGCTGAGGTTGCACTCCTGTGAATCAGAGACCAGAGGGCAGATGCAACTCCTGACTGAACCTGAGGCTGTGTGCATGCATATAAGAGACACAAAAGGGCCCATAGAAAATAAAAGAGGGATCAGGCTTAAAAATGACCTCAACTTTGACTGAGTTCCCCTATTCACATACAGATTTGGGGTAGTAAGTACCTACTGGGATGTACAGTCATTCTACTTTGTAAATATTTTACAAGCCATGACCTTAAATTATTTTTTCTGAATTAAAATTCAAGTTGTCTGTCCAACCAATGACTTGATAGACTGTCTACATTTGGACAGTCCACACTTGGGCAGTCTGTTTAGTAGTGATCCTTGACTGATCACTTGCTCTCTACACATGGGATGACCCATAGGAACTCCAACTAAAAAGAACATATATTTTTAAATAAACAACTAAGTAACAACATCAGTGGCCAAATATACTAGAGGAGACAGATTTCATGGATTTAGTCCAGGCAGGTTACTAACAAAGAAATGTACTGGAAAAAAAACAAAAACAAGCAACAATAACAATTTTATAAAGATAAGACTGTCAGTACATCAATAACTACATTGTTATATCAGTAAGATGTAGCAATTATACATGTATATCCACCTAAAAATAGAGCTTCCAAATACCTGAAACAAAAATGGACAAAATTGAAAACATAAATAGACAACTCAGTAGTTGGAGACTTTAATACCCCACTTTCAATAATTGGTTGAAAAACTAGACATAAATCAGCAAGTATGATATCTAAGACTTGAACACCATTATCAACCAAATGCTATATACAGATCATTCTATCCAGTGATTAAAGAATTCTTTTTAAGCACATTGGCACATTTCATAGGATAAGTCATGCTAAGCCACAAAACAAGTCTCAATTAAAGGTGACCATGTGGGATTTATCCCAGGAATGCGTGTTTGGTTTAACATCCAGAAATTATCAATGATATATACAGCGTAAAGAATAATGAACAAAAAGCACATACCTATGTTAATATATGCAGAGAAAGAATTTGGCAAAATCTAACACCCATTTATGATTTTTTAAAAAGCTCCCAACAACTAGGAATAAAAAGGAAGTTCTCCAGTATGAAGAGGGGCTCCAGCAATAGAACCGCAGCTTATATGACACCATACTTGGTAAAAGACTGAATGCTTTGACCCTAAGATTGGAAACAAGGCAAGATATTTGCCTTTGCAACTTTAAGATTCTAGTGGTTCTTGCCAGTACAATAAAGCAAGACGGAAAAATATTAAAGGTACTTATGTTGGACAGGAGGAAGTACAAATCTCTTTATATGTAGATGGTGTGATCTTGTATATAGAAAATTTTGTTGGGGGTGGGGGTGGTGAGGAGGACTGCTAGCAATAATAAAGTTTAGTCAGGTTGGAGGATAGATGAATATACAAAAATCATTTGTATTTCTATATATATATTTGTACATGCATATTTAGTATACGTATATAAGAGAAATATCTAAATGCAAAATTAAGATAATATTTATACTAGCATCAAAAATAATAAAATAGGAATAAAGCTAAAGAGCAAGGTTTGTACACTGAAAACTATAAAACATTGTTGATAGAAATTAGAGACCTAAATAACATTTTGTCTTTATAGATTAGAAGTTTTAATATTGTTGAGATTGCATTTCTCCCCAAATTGATCTGTAAATTAAACACTCTTCCTAGCAAAGTGCAGTGGGCTTTTTTGGTAGAAATGAGTAAGTTGATCTTAAATTTTATATGGAGCTGTGAAACCCAGTCCTGATCCATATGATAAAATACCACTTAGCAATAAAAAGGAATGAACTGTTGATACACTTAGCAGCATAGATGAATTGTATCTGTTATGTTGAATGAAAGAAGCCAGGTCAAAACAGACTATTTTCTGATTCCATTATATAAATGGAATATATAATTTCCATTTATAATTCTGTATAATTATATATAATTTATATTAAAGGAATTATACAAGATTATTCTGATCTATAGTGACAGAAAATAGATCAGTGGTTGTCTGGATAAAGGGGTCCAGTTGGAGAGAAGACTTACAGTGGTACACAGGTAATTTTGAGAGTGATGAATATTGCTGTCATCTGAATGTTTGTGTCTCTCCAGAATTCATGTTGAAATCTAATCCCCAGTCTGTTGGTATTAAGATGTGGGGCCTTTAGGAGGGTGGAAACCTCATTAATGAGATTCGTGCTCTTATAAAAGAAACCTGAAGTTGTGTATTAGTCCCTTCTACCATGTGAGAACACAGCAAGAAGGTACCATCTATGAAGTAGAGTGCTCACCAGAAACTAAGTCTGCCACACCTTGATCTGGACTTCCCTGTCTCCAGAACCATGAGCACTGCATTTCTTACACAGTCTACAGTATTTTTGTTACAGTAATCTGAATTGACTAAGACAGTTATGTTCATTATTTTGATTGTGGTGATGGTTTTACTAGTATATACATATATCAAAACATATTACATTGTATACTTAAAATAGTTTATTATATATCAGTTATACCTCAATAAAGCTGTTGTTATAAATCCTTATTCATTATTGTTTTGCTTAGGCACATTTTTAAACCCTTTTATATATACTTTTTATACAGAGTTAGAAAGGAAATACAAAGTGATTTTATAGATTTTGTTCTTTTTATCCTTAAATCTTTTTGTGTAAACTGTATGATGAAACATAAGTAATATTTTTGCTTAAGTTTTTTTCTAAAGCATAACTGATACATTAGGAAGATAATGTTGGGCCAGTCATGGTGGCTCACATCTGCAATCCTAGTGCTTTGGGAGGCCAAGGTAGGAGAATTGTTTGAGCCCAGGAATTCAAGACTAGCCTGGGGAACACAGGCCCCATCTGTACAAAAAATTTAAAAAATTAGCTAGGTGTGGTGGTACGTGCCTGTAGTCCCAGCGATTCAGGAGGCTGAGGTCGGAGGATCATTTGGGCCTGGGAGGTTGAGGCTGCATTGAGTGGTGATCATGCCACTGTACTCCAGCTTGGGCAACAGAGTGAGACCCTGTCTAAAAAAAATTTTTTTAATGAAGATAATATTGCACCAGTAGTTTTCCAAATGGGATTTCCCATTTATTAAACACAGCCTTAATTTCCATGTGGGCTCTAAATGTTAACTTTGAAATAATAACTACAATGCTTACTTTTTTAAAGAAGTGAAGGGAAATAAATAAATTATTTTTAATGTATCTACAGGCAACACCAACATTGCTTAGAAGATTTGGATCTCAGCTTATCAAGTCAACTGTTTTGTCAGCCACTACTTCTCTTCGAGTATTAGCCCTTGGTGGTGAAGTGTTTCCATCATTGACGGTTCTCAGAAGCTGGAGAGGAGAAGGCAATAAAACACAAATATTTAATGTTTATGGTATCACAGAGGTATCAAGTTGGGCGACTATTTATAGGATTCCAGAGAAGATTCTTAACTCTACTTTAAAGTAAGGGTTTTCATTATACTATATAGAGAAGAGAGACTGTATATTTCCAGGATCTTAACATTGACAATGTTTTTGATAAGCATTGGGGTAATAATTTTAGAAACACGATTGTATCTAATATTTTTTTTTTTTTGAGTCTTGCTCTGTTGTCCAGCTGGAGTGTAATGGCACAATCTCGGCTCACTGCAGCCTCTGCTCCCTGGGTTCAAGCAATTCTCCTGCCTCAGCCTCCTGAGTAGCTGGGACTACAGGCATACACCACCACGCCTGGCTAATTTTTGTATTTTTAGTAGAGATGGGGTTTCACCATGTTGGCCATGATGGTCTTGATCTCTTGACCTTATGATCCGCCCGCCCAGGCCTCCCAAAGTGCTGGGATTACAGGTGTGAGCTACTGTGCCTGGCTGATTGTGTCTAATATTTTAAGCTGGGAATCCACAACCTTCCTTACTATAGCTACTGCCAAGATACTGCTACAACATTTTGTACTAAACAGTAATGAATTACATGATAACCTTTCCACCTAACCTTTTCCTCTTGTCAGTCTTTGAATTATAGCATAACAAACTTTTTTTCTTTATTTATACAGTATGATTTAAATATATTGGAAAATATTCAAATTAAAACTTTCAAATCTGCTCTGGGTCTTATTTTCATAGATGTGAATTGCCTGTACACCTGGGATTTCCACTTCTTGGAACAGTAGTCGAAGTTAGAGATACTAATGGCTTCACAATTCAAGAAGGCAGTGGCCAAGTATTTTTAGGTTGTTTTATATTTGTTGATTGGGAATTTATTTTTTTCAAGAGAAAAGATCTAATATGTTAATTTTATTATTTTCCTGTTTTTCATATGTCTATCTCATGCTTTTCAGTGATAGTTTTTAATCTCATTCATAGAGTCATGAAATAGCAAATAAGTTACAATAATTATTTCATATAATTTGTAATACACTAATAAAGGTAATTTAGAAACTGTAACTTGGACCTTCATATTTATATTTATAAGCAAAATTTAATCAGTAGTCTAATAATTTTTTAATTCCATAAATTTTAAGAAATACATTTCATTTTATCTCTTTGCTTATTTACTGAACTTTTTACGTCTGATTTTATCAGACAACATTTTAAAATGAGCTTCATTTTAATATTTAAATTTTTAAGTTTTGTCACTTAACTTTGAGAGATGTTGTTGATCTGATGGTTTTTAATATATATCCCTTGGATTTTTATGACATTGTGTTTATATCTTGGGAAGGTGGCAGAAACAGAGTGTGTTTTCTTGATGGTGAAGTGACAGTACCACTTGGCACAATGCGAGCCACAGGAGACTTTGTGACTGTGAAAGATGGAGAGATATTTTTTCTGGGACGAAAGGATAGTCAGATCAAACGTCATGGCAAACGTCTTAACATTGAACTTGTACAACAGGTAAAACTATTTAAATATTAAATACCTATTCATATATGTAGGTATTAGAAGCAGCCACCACCAATTTTCTGTGCCGGGGTATGTATTATTTATACCTGTCATTTTTGTGTTAGTGTTAAATTACAATAAAAGGTATTAATAATTCAGTGTGCCCCTTATCCCCAGCATGAAGAGATAGTTATACTTTAAGTGACAAGTTGTATATTGATATTTGTAAATGAAACTGGCTTATTTTGCTCTAGGACCTATTATTTTGAAAACTAATCCTATGTGCAAGTAATAGTAACAGTAAAAAATAATTTTTAAAAAATCTCCAGTATATTCCAAAACTTAATTCAACTGTTGTGATTTCAGACATAAAAAAGCCTTTAGGAAGCTTGTTTGTAAATATCCTCATTGGCAAATTGGGATAATCTCTCTTGTAGGTTGCTGAAGAGCTTCAGCAAGTGGAGTCTTGTGCAGTTACATGGTATAATCAGGAAAAATTAATTCTCTTCATGGTATCTAAAGATGCTTTAGTAAAAGATTACATCTTTAAAGAACTGCAGAAACATCTTCCAAGTCATGCAATCCCGGATGAGCTTGTATTGATTGATACTCTACCATTTACATCCCACGGTAATTTAAAGCAGATATGTTTCAGTGCCAAATAATACTAATTGTATTCATAATTAGCTTAATGGTCACATAAATCTTTTTATTATTTTTATAAATGGTACTAGTATTTATTGTGATAGACCCTCTTTTGAATGCTTTATATAATTAGTTCATTTTATTTTCAGAAAATCCTGTGGGTAGGTGATATTATTCCTATATACAGATGAGGAAAATAAGGCTTAAAAAGAGAAGTAATTAGATGGGGCATGGTGGTGAGTGCCTGCAGTTTCAGCCACTCAGGGAAGCTAAAGTGGAGGATGGCTTGAGGCCGGGAGTTTGAGGGTATGGTGTGCTATATTTGTGCCTGTAAATAACCACTGCACTCCAGCCTGGGCAACACAGTGAGACCCTGTCTCACAAAAAAGAAAAAGGGTGCAAATTCTTTCTTTCTCTGCCTTTTTTCTGTTTTGGCCCTCAACAGATTGGATGATGCCCAATCTACTTTACTGAGATCTTAGTTAGATTCATATACTAATCTCATCCAGAAGCACCCTCACAGACCCACCCAGAAAAATGTTCAATCTGGGCACCCTGTGGCCCACCCACATTGACACATACAATTAACCTATCGCAGTGATAGAATTGATATTCTATCTAGGACTTTTTAATTTTAATTTTTTTATTGTCTGTTTTGTCTGTCTAGGACTGTTTGACTTAAAAATATATAATCTTAGTCACCATATTATATTGCCTTCCCAATTTCATTTTTATATGCTGTACACTTTAAAATGCAGTGGTCACTCATTTCATGGAATTATTTCTTTAACTCTTGAAATTGAGATAAATTGGATAAATATTAGCTCCTTTTTTTTTTTTTTTTTTTGAGACAGGTTCTCACTTCTTTGGAGTGCAATGGTGTGCAATCAGGGCTCATTGCTGCAGCCTCAACTTCCTGGTTCAAGTGATCCTCTCATCTTAGCCTCCCGAGTAGTTAGGACTACAGGCCAATTTTTAAATGTTTTGCAGAGACAGGGTCTTGTTATATTGCCCAGGCAGTATAACACCTAGCCTTAAACACCTAGCCTCCCAAAGTGTTGAGATTACAGGAGTGAGCCGCTATGCCTGGCCTTCTTCTCATCTGTTTCTCTCTACATTCTTGGTAGCATCAAACTACTTTTTAGAACTGATTGTCGACAACAAACTCTTTACATGATTTCTGTGTTGTACAAAGAAAAATGTATATGGCTAATGAAGATATAAAGGCTTTGAGTGAATTTTAAAATGTTGTTTTAAAACATTTGTTATTTCTTTTCTATATTAAGGCAAAATTGATGTTTCTGAGTTAAACAAGATATATTTAAACTACATAAACTTGAAGTCTGAGAATAAGCTCAGTGGGAAAGAGGACCTTTGGGAAAAATTACAGTATTTGTGGAAGGTACAATTTTTATTTCAAAATTATTATTATAAAGAAGTTATTTTATGTCTTTAAGGAATGATATCCTAACAAGTTACATAAAATTTTCTGACAATGTTACTGCTACCCAGATGTTAGGTAAGTATAGCTTCATTTATCCAATTTGTATTAAAATGAAGGTTAGGTTCTCTACTGTAAGATTAGATTAAGTTCCCCACAAAGAAATTTATTGAAAGTGAAATAGTCATAAAAGGTATAAGTAGACAAAACCTGTTTTGACATAACTGTTCTCTAAGAGGATCGGTGGAATGTAGTAACACTCTTGTTAGAGCTCTGCGAAAATAGCCAAATCTTGCTATAGCACAGTGTGTTGTTTGTTATACTTAGGGCTTATTCTAAAAGAACTCAAAGTTCTTTTAGGGAGAATTTGAAAAATATATATATCTCAGTAAGTTAATAATTTTTCTTAAATAAAATGTAGATATTTCTTTTCTAAAGGGTTCTAAAAGGAGGATGGAATTGTGTAGTCTTGTGTAAAAATAGAGGTTATCTAAGATAAAAGTCTCATCTACTTCATTTTTAGATTATTGGAAAGTAATTTTGATTTATATGAAGCAGCCAAAGATAAATTATTCCCATATTATAGAAATATTGGCTGTTGGTATCTTGTGGGCTTTATACTTAATAAATCAAATGTTTTTGTCCCAATTTTATGGGTAAGAAAACCACTGTAAAGGGACGTATATTTTGTACTGTTAGATGAATTTATGACAAAATTGGTAGCACAGTGATCTCCTTTAACATAAATAAAACAATTTAAAACTTTATTTTTATTAAAAGTATTTATTTTGTATTTCTAATTGTTATTATTATTTTTGAGATGGAGTTTCACTCTGTCACCCAGGCCAGAGTGCGGTGGCGCAGTCTTGGCTCACTGCAACCTGCACCCACCCGGTTCAAGCAATTCTCCTGTCTCAGCCTTCCAAGTAGCTGAGATTACAAGCACCTACCACTATGCCCAGCTAATTTTTGTGTTTTTAGTGGAGATGGAGTTTCACCATGTTGCCCAGGATGGTCTCAAACTCCCGACCTCAGGTGATCCGCCTGCCTTGGCCTCCCAAAGTGCTGGGATTACAGGTGTGAGGCACCACACCCAGCTTTATTTCTAATTATTAATGTATTTACTCTCATCTCTATATATTACCTGTAAATGTTGAAGTCTTTTGGTTTTAGACCTTTACGTCACCATATTTCTCTATTCTCTCCTCTGTAGTCTACTCTGAATCTCCCAGATCTTTTGAAGGTTCCTGATGAGTCACGATTCTTAAATAGTGGTGGAGATTCACTAAAGTCCATGCGGCTCCTCAGTGAGATTGAAAAACTTGTTGGGACATTAGTACCTGGGCTTCTGGAAATGATTCTCAGTAGTTCCATTTTAGAGATTTATAATCACATCCTTCAAACAGTGTTTCCAGATGAAGATGTGACATTCAGGAAGAGTTGTGCCACAAAAAGGAAACTCAGCAACATTAATCAAGAGGAAGCCAGTGGAACATCTTTACATCAGAAAGCCATCATGACTTTAAGTTGCCACAACAAGATTAATGCTTTTGTTGCACTGAGCAGAGGGAGTCAAATTTTGTCTTTGAATACTACTAGGTTTTTACCAAAGTTAGGACATTGCTCTTCAGCCTATCCTTCTGATTCAGTTTCACAGACCAACACTCAAAATTTAAAAGGCCTAAATTCTCCAGTTCTTATTGGGAAGTCAAAAGATCCATCCTGTGTTGCAAAAGTTCCTGAAGAGGGGAAACCTGCGATAGGGACTCAGAAAATGGAGTTACATATGAGGTGGAGGTCAGACACAGGCAAATGCGTAGATGCTTCACCGCTGGTTGTAATACCTTCTTTTGATGAGTCATCTACAACTGTGTACATTGGTTCCCATTCTCATAAAATGAAGGCAGTTGACTTTTACTCTGGGAAGGTGAAATGGGAACAGAGTTTGGGAGATCGAATTGAATCCTCAGCCTGTGTATCTAAGTGTGGAAACTTTATTGTGGTGGGTAAGTTTTTGAATTTGAGGTTTGTGGAGTTAAATTGAATTACCATACAATAATCTTCATAGGTCCAAGTTAAATTTTTAAAAATCTATGTACGATGGGTTTGGTTGCTGTTAAAAAGTATTAATCATGTGCTGATTAACAATGTGGGCCTTGGGGTCAAGAGTCCCTGGATTTGAACCTAGTTCTATAGCTGTTACGGGCTCTGTGACCTTTAGCAAGTTACTGAACCTCTTAGAACTTCACTTTCCTTGTCGGTAAAAGGGAATAATAAATCTGTTGCTGCAGCACAAATACCCCAGAACTCAACAACCTAGAACAACACAAATGTATTGTCTCGTAGTTTCTATGGGTCAGCAATTTAGGAGTAGCTTATCTGGCAGTTCTGCTCAGGGCTTTCACGTGGCTATAGCCATCTGAAAGCTTGATTTGGGCTGGAAAATCTGCCAAGATAGCTCATTTGCATCACTGTTAGCATAAAGCCTCAGTTCTTTGCTGGTTCTTGGCAGGAATCTTCAATTCTTGCCACATGAGCCTTCTCTAGGCTGCTTGTCTGCCCTTACAACATGGCAGCTAACATTCCTTAGAGTGAGTCATCCAGGAGAGAGCAAGTAAGGAGGAAGAGAGTACCTTTTATGACCTAGACTTCCAAATTCCATACCATCATTTTTGTTTTCTTCTGTTAATTAGAAGTGTGTAACTCGGCTGGGTGCGGTGGTTCACACCTGTAATAGCAACAATTTGACAGGCCGACACGGATAGCTCGCTTGAGCCCAGGAGTTCAAGATCAGCCTGGGCAACATGCAAAAACTCTGTCTCTACAAAAAATACAAATATCAGCCAGGTATGGTAGTACATGCCTGTAATCCCAGCTACTCGGAAGACTAAGGTGGGAGGATCACTAGAGCCCAGTAGGTTGAGGCTACTATTAGTGGTGATTGTGCCACTGCACTCTGGCCTGGGAAAACAGAGGACTCTGTCTCAAAAAATGAAAAAGTGTATAAGTTCAAACCACACTCAAGGGGAAGAGAATCAGGCTCCACCTCTTGAAAGGAAGTGCATCAAAGAATTCATGGACATATTTTAGAACCACCAGAATCTTTATCAAGCTTTTGGGAGGATTAAATGAGATCATTGTTTATGAATCCATTAGTGCATTGCTAGGCTAATGTTTGGATTTTTTTTTTGTAGAGTTAGAGTTTCTGCATGTTGCCCAGGCTGGCCTTAAACTCCTGGGCTCAAGCAATCTGCCCACCTCAGCCTCCCAAAGTGCTGAGATTACGGGCATGAGCCACCATGTCTGGCGAGCATTTTTTCATAAATGCTCATTAAGTGTTAGGTACTACCTGCTGCTGAGATTCATTAAGGTATAGGTGACTTTTACTTTATTAGGAATATGGGGGTCCTGGGTATAATATCTCCCCGAGTACAACTCTCTTTTTACTCTGCCAAATATGTTAGGTTTCATTTTACATGCTCATGGAATCTTCATCAAAGCTTTTCAGACTAAAGGCTTATGAATAGCTTTCCCTACTTATGCTATCCTAGCGGCAGTCTACCTGAATCTGAATTTAATTCTTCCCTTCTTCCCCATTGTTGATATTCACTCGGGGTGGTTGGCAAAATATTAAAGATATATTAGGAAAAGTTATAGATTAGTCTCAAACTTTTTGGAAGGCCAAAAGGTTTTATTGAGGCAGATTGAAGGTAGCTCCCTCATTAACATTAGCATAGGAAAGAGAGAGAATCAAAGGCCTTCCCAGTTTAAGTCTGCTTACCCCACATCACTTTATCTCCAGTCTGTTTACTCATGTAAACTTTGTACTGGATAGCCCCCTCAGTGGGAGATCCAAGGGGAATTCACCTGTTAATAGTGTTCACTCTGGGCCTGGAACCTACAACTTTTATCATTCGTATAACCACTCTTTTAACCATGTTAATTATCTGCAAGTGTGTTAACTTAGAACCTCTGTTGTAAAATCTGGATGGAATAAATGTGTGGCTGGACAGAGGGTATTGGTCAATTGGTTGCATTTTGCCCTCTGAAAGCAGCCAACGGCCATCCCTAGCCCACTTGCATCACTGTAATGGTGTGAGAGTGCATTCATTCATCTGTGGTTCAGTCAGGGTCTGCAGGTCAGACTTCTACAGGTGGTGGGTGACGTCTCATCCCTTTAACAGTGGCATTTTTGGAAATTATACTACAGGATACTTTCAGTTATACACCTGAATGATAAGAAACTGCCAAATTGTTTCCCAAAGTGACTAAACTGTTTTGCATTTCCACCATCAATGTATGAAAGGTCCAGTTGCACCACATTCTTGATAGTTCTTGGTATTGTTAGCTTTAACTTTTTTTTGTTACGACCATTGAAATAATCATGAGTGGTATTTTATTGTGGTTTTAATTTGCCTTTACGTAGTGACCAGTGATGCTGAGCATTTTTTTTTTTTTTTTTTTTGAGACAGGGTTTGCTCTTTCACCTAGGCTGGAGTGTAATGACGTGAACATGGGTCACTATACCCTTGAACTCCCGGGCTCAGGTGATTCTCCCACCTCAGCCTCTGGAGTAGCTGGGACTATAGACATGCACCACCACACCTGGCTAATGTTTGTAATTTTTATGGAGATGGAATTTCTGCATGTATTTTCCATGTTTTCTCTCAGTCTGGGGCTTTTTATTCTCTTAGGATAGTAACATAGTGTCTTTTGAAGAGGAGTTCTTTATTTTGATGAAGTCCAATTTGTTTTTTTTAATAGGTCATGCTTTTTTGGTATCATATCTTAGCAATCTTTGCCTAATCCAAGGTCAAAAAGATTTTCTTCTGTATTTTCTTTTGGAATTAAACTGAATTGACAGAAATCTTTACCCAGCTGAGTTCTGGGCTGCTCTGCTATGTAGGACATTTCTCTTTGTCATCTCTGAGCTGGCAACTACTCTCTTGCTACTAAGTGATAACTGCCAGGAAAAAAAGCATAAAAAAGTACAGTGGGGGAACGATCCAAGATGGCCGATTGCTAACATCCCAGGATTGCAGCTCTCAGAGAAGGTGTGGAGAACTAGAGGACGCCACATTTTCAGACAAATTCTGGTCGCTCACGGAGCAGAAGATCCCCCAGTGGAGGAAACACACGGGTCGCCAGCGCGACTCTCGTGGCCGGCGCAGCGGTTCTGCCGGCACCTCGGTGTGGCAGCTCTCGGAGCAGAGTAAACAGGACTGGAGGACCCACACGGGCCCCCAGGATGACACCAGAGCCCAGCGCAGTGGCTGTGACCTCGGCGCGACAACTCTCGGCGCAGAGTAAACGGGACTGGTTCCCCTTCTGACCGAGGTTTGGACCCCCAGGAAGGCAGAGTCGCCTACTACAGACACAAGAAGGAAGCCAGACAGGAGAATCCTGGGAAGAAAAGCACCATCAGTTATAACGCCGCTGCTCTGGCCCTGGGAACTAACAACCTGGACACCCACTCAAGAGACCTAATCTGAAAGTTGGTAAATTCAAAGACGACAGGAGGATAAATTTACAATGACGGGAAGAAACCAGCATAAAAAAGCTGAGAATACTCTAAAGTTAGAACGCCTCTCCCTCTAAAGATGATCACAGTTCCACATCGACAATGGAACAAGGCTTGATGGAGAATGAGCGCATCCTGATGACAGAATCACTCTTCAAGGAATGGATAATAACAAACTTCGGTGAGTTAAAAGAACATGTTGTAGCCCAACGTAAAGAAACTAGGAACTTTGAACAAAGGTTTGATGAAATCCTATTGAGAATAGACAACTTAGAGAGGAGTATGAGTGAATTAATGGAACTGAAGAATACAATACAGGAACTCCAAGAAGTATGCACAGCTTTAAACACTCGAATTGTTCAAGCAGAAGAAGCGATATCAGAGGTCAAAGTCCAACTTAATGAAATAAAACGTGAAGAAAAGATTAGAGAAAAAAGGATAAAAAGGAATGAGCAAAGTCTCCAAGAAATGTGGGACTATGTGAAAAGACCAAATTTACGTTTGATAGGTGTACCTGAATGCGACGGAGAGAATGAATCCAAGCTGGAAAATACCCTTCAGGATATTATTCAGGAAAATTTTCCTAAACTAGCAAAGCAGGTCAACATTCAACCCCAGGTAATACAGAGAACACCACAAAGATATTCCTCAAGAAGAGCAACCCCAAGGCACATAATCGTTAGATTCACCAGGGTTGAAACGAAGGAGAAAATACTAAGGGCAGCCAGAGAGAAAGGTCAGGTTACCCACAAAGGCAAGCCTATCAGACTTACAGCAGATCTCTCAGCAGAAACTCTACAAGCCAGAAGAGAGTGGGGGCCAATATTCAACATCCTCAAAGAACAGAACCTTCAGCCCAGAATTTCATATGCAGCCAAACTAAGCTTCACAACTGAAGGAAAAATAAAATCTTTTATGAACAAGCAAGAACTCAGAGATTTTATTACCACCAGGCCTGCTTTACAAGAGCTTCTGAAAGAAGCATTACACACAGACAGAAACAACCAGTATTAGCCTTTCTAAAAATACACCAAAAAGTAAAGAGCACCAACATAAAGAAGAATTTACACCAATGAATGGATAAAACAGCCAGTCAACATCAAATGGCAGTAAGCCTAAATTTAAATCGACTAAATCCCCCAATCAAAAGACACAGCCAAAACCCAACGGCATGTTACATCCAGACCTGTTTCACATGCAAGGATACACAAAGACTTAAAACAGGGATGAAGAAAGATTTACCAACCAAATGGAGAGGAAAAATAAATAATAAATAAATAAAAAGCAGGAGTTGCAATTCTCATATTGGATAAAATAGATTTTAAAGCAACAAAGATATAGTGGTAAAAGGATCAATGCAACAAGAGCTAACGATCCTAACACCCAGATACATAAAGACTTAGACTCAATGAGACAGAAAATTAATAAGGATATCAAGGACTCGAACTCAGATCCGGAACAAGTAAACTTAATAAATATTTATAGAGCTCTCCACTTCAAATACACAAAACATACATTCTTGTCAATACCACATCACACCTACCCATAAGTTTAAATCAAACATTAATTGGCCATTATTAATACCCAATGTTTTTCAGAATAAAGCAATATTTCCGTTTACTCTCCCTCTTTCTCTTCCTCTTTCTTCCTCTCCTTTACTTATTTTTTTTTTCTTTCCTTCTCTCAAAAAAAAGATATCAACTTGTAAACTCTAGATCCAGGTTGGCAATGTCTCTCTTAAAAAAAAAAAAAGTACAGTGGGAATTGGGCCTCAAGTGAGTGGCAGTGGCCATAGGCAGAGCCATCTAAAGAGTGGGCATCAATGAAACTGCCCTAAATAGCTGTCCCCAAAGTCTACTTCTGATTATCATGATCTCCAGGGAACTTGAGTGACCTTCACTTTGGAGATTTGAACCATCTCTATTTCCAGCCAGGTTATTTTGGCTACACCAAAGTCAAGGACTCCTGCCCTGTCGTCTCATCCATAGCAGCAATTTGGGAAAAGCAGTTTAGTTGTTAAGAGCACAGGCTCTAGAGCTTGACTTCTTAGATTCAAATCTTGGTTCTGCCACATATGAGCTGTGTAATTTTTCCCTAGTAATTTAGTCTCTCTGTGCTTCAATTTTGCCATCTAAAAAATGTGGTTATATCATTGTGAGGATTAAATGAATTAATAGATGTAATGTATTTAGAATAACACCTGACACATAGTGAATGCTCAGTGAACATTGACTATTAATGTTAGCACTTCTTAAACACCTTTTGTGCACTGGGCATTTATTCACATCATCTGAATTGTCACAATGACGCTGGAAATAGGTGAATCCACATTCTGCAGATGTATAATTTGGAGCTTAGCAACAGTGAGTAATTTGCCTAGTTATAATTGTGATGAAATTTGAATCCAGATGTGTTAAAAATAGTGAAGCACTTTCTAAAAAGTATGTAAAAAAATTAGTGAAGTGCTTTTAAAATATGATACACCTACTAAATAGATATTTTACACAAGTGATTACTATTCAGTTCCTGCTTTACATTGCTAAAATGTAAGCCAGATGAGCTGATCATAGAGCCTATGTATAGAGGAGGACTGAATATAAATTACATGATATAGGCTAAAGAATTATTTTCCAGTAATATATCTATATCAAATGTTTTATGTTTTATTTCTCTGCAGGCTGTTATAATGGATTAGTTTATGTTCTGAAAAGTAATAGTGGAGAAAAATACTGGATGTTTACTACTGAAGACACCATCAAAAGCTCGCCAACCATGGATCCAACCACAGGACTCATTTACATTGGATCTCATGACCAGCATGCATATGCTTTAGATATTTATGTAAGAATTCACCTCAAATTAGCTGGGCATGATGTTACATTCCTGTAATGGTAGTTACTCAGGAGGCTGAGGTGCTTGAACCTGGGAGGCGGAGGTCATGGTGAGCCAAGATCGTGACACTGTACTCCAGCCTGGGTGACAGAGTGAGACTCTGTCTCAAAAAAAAAAAAAAAAAAAATTCACCTTGTTAGTCTTAATGCCATTAGAAGCATTAAATTTCTAATACTTAGAAGAGTGAGTAACCGTCAGGTGCAGTTAAGTCTTGGAATAGGTATTAACTATTTCCCAAGCTTATCACTGTGGTCTGGGAAGAATAAAGCATTAATTAAGTCTTAATATCTTAAGACCTTTTTAACTTCATTACCAAATTTACCACAAATAAGTGTGCTACTCAGAATTTTGGAATGTAAGGAATTTAGGATTATCATCTTGAGAACAGAAATAAAATCACAAAGAAAGATAAGCCATTTTAAGACCTGATTACATAAAAATTAAAATGTTATATAAAAACTATGAAATTAAGCTGGGTAAATTTTTGAAATAAATGTAAAAAAAAGCGGAAATTCATTTATAAGTATAAATGAAAATTAAGATCAAATATAAAATTAATAAGACAAATATAAAGACCCGGATAGAAAAATAAACAAGGGACATACACAGCACCCCAAAGAAGAGATGGCTAGTAAATGTATATAAATGCTTCATAAATTTAATAATCAAAGGAATGAAAATTAAAATCTATGAGATAGAGAAACAAATGGCATTAGATTAGAAAACATATTTGTCTTGACATTAAATGCTGATGAGAGTGGTAAGAGGTTGTAACTGGTGAAGCCTCTAATGAAAATGATTTGACCGTAGGTAACAAGATTATATACTTTGATCCAATAAAATTCTTATTTTTTAATACTGGCAAAATAATCAGAAACACAGTCAAATATATGCAATAAGGTGCCAATTTCTAAGTTGTTTATAATACCAAGAAATTCCAAAAAAATGTTCAATAAGGTAGAGAGAGAAATTATTTATGTTCATGTGGGATACTATGCATTAAAATTATATTTAAATCATTTTACAGAATCAGTGAGCAAAACATGATACCAAGTTGTATATTCAGAATGATCTCAACTATATTAAATCGTGTGTGTGTATATACACACACACACATATTCTCAGATGTATATGAACAGACATACACACACCTATACCCCAAAAAGATCAAATGAGAAAATGCTAAAATGTTAACCTTGGTTGTCTCTGGGTGGTGTCCTTTGTCTTCTTTATACTAAGCTGATTTTTCACAATAGGCATGTGTTTTATACTAAAGATAAAAACATATTAACTAAACAGATACAGTATCATGAAGGGTCAGATATATGGATTTGTTAACCATCAGCAAAACCAAATTAATTAATTTTCTTATTTGCAGAGAAAGAATTGTGTTTGGAAGTCAAAATGTGGAGGAACTGTCTTTTCCTCTCCGTGTTTGAACCTGATTCCACATCATTTGTATTGTGCTACACTGGGAGGACTTTTACTGGCTGTAAATCCTGTAGGCATAAAATAATACACCTTGATTTTATTCGTATCTTTTCTTTAAATTTTTAAAATTTTTGCTTTGAGCTCTGAAAGTTTGAATAGTTTTCAGTTAATTATAGTGGTCCACATACACCAAACTAGAATTCATTAAAAATGATTGACATGAAATCTAGAAAGATAAGAAAATTTAAGTTCCTGTATGGTTTTTTTTTTGAGATGGAGTCTCACTCTGTCATCCAGGCTGGCGTGCAGTGGTACAATCTCAGCTCACTGTAACTTCTGCCTCCCGGGTTCAAGTGATTCTCCTCCCTCAGCCTCCTAAGTAGCTGGGATTACAGGCATGCACTACCATGCCCAGCTAATTTTTGTATTTTTAGTAGAGATGGGGTTTTACCATGTTGGTCAGGCTAGTTTTGAACTCCTGACCTTGTGATCTGCCCACCTCAGCCTCCTGAAGTGCTGGGATTATAGGTGTGAGCCACCATGCCCAGCTCCTCTATATATCTTTTATCTACTTTTTAAATTGACAGAATTTTTTTTCATCATATTAAGAACTTTATGTCCATCATAGGGATAACTCTTAGGTGCTAGTTATTTCTTTGCTTGTTTTACTAAGCCTTTTTCCTAGTTCTCATAAATAGCATTGATTAATTTTATCTGTGTATACCAGCTTCATTTATAATGTCCATATTACCAATACAGCATTTTCTGATAATTTAGCTGTACCACTGGGAGATGTATAAGTTTGTTTTATAAAGGGTATCTCATTAGTCAGATGATGTAAAATGCTGTGAATTGCTTTTTCCTGCGACAGGCTACTGGGAATGTTATTTGGAAACATTCCTGTGGAAAACCACTCTTCTCTTCCCCACGATGTTGCTCACAGTATATTTGTATTGGCTGTGTAGATGGGAATTTACTCTGCTTTACTCACTTTGGAGAACAGGTAATAATACATTTTTTTTCTAGAACAATAAAATTTTATACATATAAAAATCTTATATATATAAAATAGAACTAGAAATTTTGTATATATCTCTGTAAAATATAGATATATTTTATATATCTATGTCTAGTTCTATTATATATATATATATATATTTATATATGTCTTTCCCAAAGGCAAAGCAGATGGTGACAACTGAAGTAACATTTTAAACATCATTATTCAACTCATGATGTTGAGAAGTAGTTCTGTTTTAATTGTGAAGCCATGGATTTCTTAATTTTTTAATGAAGGCATAGATTTAAAAGATATCTACCCAAATATTGTTACACTTCTTTTGCCATCTCTTTCCCCCAATTTTTAAAATATTACCAGTTTTTAGCCTGTTTCATTGTTAACTTCTATTGAGATTATGAAAGCTTAAATAAATCCCTGGTTTCTTTTAATTGATACAGATATTTGTACCTATTTATAGGGTACGTATGTGATATTTTGTTACATGCATAGACTGTATAATGATTAAGGGTGTTTGTGGTGTCCATCACCTTGAGAACTTACCATTTCTATGTGTTGGGATCATTTCTTTTAGCTATTCTGAAATAGACAATACATTGTTGTTGGCTATAGTCATCCTACTCTGCTATTGAACATTACAACTTATTTTTTCTTATGGTATGTTTTTACCTATTACCTGTTTTTTAATTTTTTTATTACCCAACCCACCCCAACTTCTTTTTTTTTCCCTTTTGAGACACAGTCTCACTCTGTCACCAGGCTGGAGTGCAGTGGTGCAATCTTGGCTCACTGCAACCTCTGCCTCCCAGGTTTAAGCAGTTCTCCTGCCTCAGCCTCCCAAGTAGCTGGGACTACAGGTGTGTGCTGCCACACCTGGCTAATTTTTGTATTTTTAGTAGAGATGGGGTTTCACCATATTGCCCGGGCTGGTCTCAAACTCCTGACCTCAAGTGATCCACCCGCCTCAGCCTCCCAAAAAGATCACAAGCATGAGCCACCACACCCGGCTCCAACTTCTATTATTCTATTCTCTTCCTTCATGAGATCAACTTTTTTAGCTCTCACATGAATGAGAACATGCAATATTTGTCTTTATAACCCATGTTATCCATCCATGTTGCTGCAAATAACATGATTTCATTGTTTTTTTTATGGCCCAATAGTATTTCACTGCATCTATTATACTACATTTTCTTTAACCACTCATCCACTGGTGGGCACTTAAGTTCATTCCATATCTTTGCTATTGCGAGTAGTGCTGCAGTAAACATGGGAGATGGGTGCTTTGATAAACTGATTTCTTGTCTTTTGGGTAAATAGTAGGATTGTTGGATCATATGATAGTTTTCTTCTTAGTTTTTTGAGAAATCTCCATACTGTTTTCCATAATGGCTGCACTAATTTACATTCCCACCAGCACTGTAAGTTCCTTTTTCTCCACATCGTTGCCAGCATTTGTTATGTTCTTTTAATAGTAGCCATTTTAACTGGGTAAGATGATATCTCATTGTGGTTTTGATTTGCATTTCCCTGATCATTAGTGATGTTGAGTGTTTTTTTCATATGCCTGTTAGCCATTTGTATGTCTTCTTTTGAGATATGTCTATTCATCTCTTTTGCCCACTTTTTAATAGGATTTTATGTTCGTTTACTGCTGTGTTGAGTTCCTCATATTCCAGATATTAGTCCCTTGCTCAATGAAGAGTTTGCAAATATTTTCTCCCATTCAACAGACTGTCTCTTTACTCTGCTGTTTCCTTTGCTGTGCAGAAGCTTTTTAGCTTAATTTAGTCTCACTTAACTGTTTTTGTTTTTGATGCCTATACTTTTTAGGTCTTAGCCATAAAAGCTTTGCTTAGACCAATGTCCTGAAGTAATTCCCTTATGTTTTCTTCTAGTAGTTTTAACTAGTTTTGGGTCTTCTATTTAAGGTTATTTTTATATACAGTGAGTGAGTTTATTTTTATATACAGTGAGAGAGTGAGTTCCAGTTTATTCTTCTACATATAGAGATCCAGTTTTCCCAGCACCATTTATTGAAGAGGGTGTCCTTTCCCCATTACGCGTTTTTGACACCTTTGTCAAAACTCAGTTGGATGTAGCTATGTGGATTTATTTCTAGGTTCTCCATTCTATTACACTGATCTATTTTTATACCACTACAGTGCCGTTTTGGCTACTTGGGCTGTATTTTGAAGTCAGTTACTGTGATGTGTCCAGCCTTGTACTTTTTACCCAATATTGCTTTGGCTATTCTGGGCCTTTTTTGATTCCATATGAATTTTATTTTTATTTTATTTTTAGAGATGGGGTTTTGCTCTGATTCCCAGGCTGGAGTGCACTGGCACAATTTTGGCTCTCTGAAACCACCACCTCCTGAATTTAAGCCATTCTTCTGCCTCAGCCTCCTGAGTAGCTAGGATTACAGGTGTGCCCCACCACGCCCAACTAAGTTTTATCTTTTTAGTAGAGATGGGATTTCACCATATTGGCCAGGCTGGTCTTGAACTCCTGACCTCAGGTGATCCACCCACCTCAGTCTCCCAAAGTGCTGGGATTACAGGTGTGAGCCACTGTGCCCAGCCACAACTCATAACTTTTTATCATTGCACATAAACTCTTCCTTTCAGCCCAATTAATTCTTTTTTCCTGCATTTGGAAAAAAGAATATACAGTTGTATGTGATAAGATACATTGAAAAGTGGTCTCAAATTTTTATTTTTTTGAGACAGGGTCTCACTCTGTTGCCCAGGGTAAAGTGCAGTAGCATGATCTTGGCTCACTGCAACCTCCGCTTCCCATGTTCAAGTGATTCTCCCACCTCAGCTTGCCCAGTAGCTGGTACTACAGGTGGGTGCTACCTTGCCTGGCTAAATTTTTTTATGTTTAATAGAGACAAGGTTTTACCATGTTGGCCAGGCTGGTTTTGAACTCCTGATTGCAGGTGATCTGCCTGCCGTGGCCTCCCAAAATGCCAGGATTACATACGTGAGCGACCATGCCTGGCTCAGCTTTTAAGATACACTGAAAACTCAATGTAGTTTTAACTTTGAACTCAGTGTCTCTGAATAATGCTCTTGAATGGGGTTCAAAATTAATTTTACTTATTATGCACATCAGTGAATCACATAATAACACTCTAGTATATTTTGTCTTGGATTTTACTGGGACAGAGGTCTAGTATGAGATTGCTGCTTTTCAGAAAAAGCCGTTTTTTCTGTGTATAGTTACCATTCGAATAGCCTATGTCTCTTAGATTTGCATTAAGAACCTCATAGAGCTTTCAGGGAGAATTGGAGCAATTAGACGAATGAATTATATTTATTTTTATTACTCTTTATAGGTTTGGCAGTTCTCTACCAGTGGACCAATCTTTTCATCCCCATGTACCTCACCATCAGAGCAAAAAATATTTTTTGGTTCCCATGATTGCTTTATCTACTGCTGTAACATGAAAGGTCACTTGCAGTGGAAATTTGAAACTACTTCAAGGGTCTATGCAACACCGTTTGCTTTCCATAACTACAATAGCAGCAATGAAATGTTGCTGGCAGCAGCATCTACTGATGGGAAACTGTGGATCTTGGAATCTCAGAGTGGACAACTGCAAAGTGTTTATGAACTTCCTGGAGAAGTATTCTCTTCTCCTGTGGTCCTGGAATCAATGCTCATTATTGGGTGTAGAAATAATTATGTTTATTGTCTGGATTTGTTGGGTGGCAATCAAAAATAATCAAATATGGTCCTTATTTATATAACAAATGTGAGCTGTTTGAAAATGTTTTATGATGATAGAGCATGTGGGTAGACTTATTTTATATTAAAATTATATTTTGGCTAAGAAACAGAAATTTGTCTATTACACTTGATTGGAGAACAATGTTTTACTTCCCATAGGGGCAAGAGAAGCTTTTACAAGGAGTCAGAGAACAAAACACATCAATATATTTAGTTTTAGCAGGACTTCTGTTTAATTAGGTGTGATGGTTAACTTTGTGTCAGCTTGACTGGCTAAGGGATGTCCGGATAGCTGGTAAAACATTATTTCTGGGTGTGTTTGTGAGGCTGTTTCTGGAAAAGATTAGCATTTAAATTCGAATCAGTAGACTGAGTAAAGAAGACCCTCCCTCACCAGTGTGCCAGTGTGGGTGGCATTGTTCAATTTGATGAGGGCCTGAATAGAACGAAAAGGTAGAGGAGGGGCAGATGTTCTCTTCTTGCTGAGATGTATCCATCTGCTCCTGCCCTTGGACATCAGAGCTCCTGGTTCTGAAGCCTTTGGACCACTTTCCTGGGTCCCCAGCCTGCAAATGGCAGATGGTGGTACTTCTCAGCCTCCATAATCACTTAAGCCAATTTCCATAATACATCTCTTCTAATCACTGTGTTTCTATGGGGAACCCTAATACATTAAGCTAATTTTATGGTTTTTTTTTCTTTAAAAAAACAAGATAGCTGTGGGGGAAAAAAAGCATCAGCATGTACTTAGTGGGTTAAAAACAGCCTTTGTATAATACGTCATTACATGAATTTGCCGTTAATGGCAAAAGGTTTTCAAAGGTAGGATCTAGTTATTAAATTATAGTCCTTATTTAATATTTTTAAATGAAGTACTAATGTAGAATAAAATACACACATACTCCTCCTCCCCCCAACACAGTACAATTTCATGTTTGTTTATATGTGGTGATTTCAGGGATTCATTGTTCCTAGCAATGCCCTTTCCTTAAAATTTTGATCTTTTGCTCATCATGGAATGGGTTTGATGTTTATTTTGCATTAATACTGATTTTTTAAAAATACTGCATTAAAATAGTATTTCTCTTCATCACTGGGCTTTCTGGAAGCCAAGGCAAGTGCTCACATACCTAACTCACTTTTCATTTCACCAGGGTCTGGCCCTGTGAGTCAGTCAGTATGTCTGGTGTGTGGTCATAAGCTGCAATTCTCATGTGTTCTCAGTTGCTGCTGCTGCTGCTGTTGCTGTTGCCGCATAGCCCATGCTGTGAGGAGGCTGTACAATCCTTTTGTCTGAGACTCAGACCATTCAACTCCAATTTAGGATTGAGACAAACATTTTATTTGCCCCTCTTCATTATTTTTCTCTAAAAATATCTAGTAAAAAACAAATCACCTTCAAGATGTTCTTGTTCAACAAAAGCTATGTAAATATAATGAGACTGTTTTGTAGATGGTCATCAAAATCAAATTCCAGCAGTGCCGAAGATCTCGTGGGTATTTTTTATTGAAAGATCTTTTCCCTTCAATAATGGACATTTTACATTAAACTTTATACAACCGAAATATCCAAATTATATTAAAATCACACTAAGGTATTTTCATTAAGTCTCTACTGTCGGTAAAAATATTGTAAGACACTTGTAACTAATGTTTCTGCTTTAAAATAAGCAATTAAACTAAACGTCACAAGAAGAGACAATACATACTATACATTTGCAGATAACTGGCTAAATGATAATTTAATAGTAATTAATAATGTTTAAGAAACAATTGCACTTGAAAAATTAAAAAAGTAAACAAAAAATCCTCTAGTTCTATATATAAGTCTATGAACAGAGGTTAATCATCTATAACCTTGCCAGAAGTGTATGTTTGTTTAAAAAAAAAAAAAACCTTGCATTTAACATAGTAATCATTCATTTAAAAAAAAGTCTTTAACTTTTTATATGTTTTTACAGAATTTCCCCATAGTTTGTTGCTCAGAAAACTGCAACACAACTAAAGCAAATAACACTTCCTTGGTATTTAGTGCAAATTTGGGGTGATTTTGAAATGAAATGTTAAACATGTACTCTTTAGAAGCTGTTAGAAGTAAGTACTGTGACTGCCCTTTAGTATACTCTTCTTTAAGACTTTGGTGGAAAAATTTTAACTGAGGTATTTCGCCCACTTTGTACGGGCACAGTGATATCCGAGCCAATACAAAGCTGACACATCTACCATTCTTTGTTACTGATCTTACTTCACCTGTTCCCTGCCATTATTGGGATAATGTCCAAAGCTGACAGGATGAAAGAAAAAGTCAATTAAGAAGAATTACTGTAGCATTATCATTCCAGGGCTCTAGGTGGAAAGATTCCCATTAAAAAGTGTTATATTAGTGAGGAAATCATTGGAACTAACAAATGCCTACGTATAAGACTTAGAAATGAACATTAGTGTGGAAGACGTGCAGTGAAATACTAACTGCTTGCCATAGCAATAAAAAAAGTTACATTGATTTTTAACAGTCTGAAGGTCCAGTATATATAATATTAAATCCAACTTGGAAGAGTACAGCTATCCACTTGACCACACATGCCAGCTGCTACAGTGAGGCTGAGCCATCATTTCTAGAAAGAAAATAGTTTCTATATGGTAAATAATTTTGCTGTCATCCTTTATTCAAGGTACATGGTAGAATAACAGCATACTGCATATTGAGCGAGCATAAAGGAAAGTAATGATGGATACTAATAAAGCATGTTTTTGTAGGAGAAGAAAAAGGATGTAATTTCCTCTGCACAGAGCAAAGGATTTGTACCTATATTTTGGAGTAAGAATCTAAGAAAAGGGGGATATGCCAACACTATGAAATAGAAGGTTAGCACCAGCAAAATGTGAGTTTGCCAGTATGTCTGTTTCATGTAAAGTAAATTTAGGGAACTAAATGTAAATATATGTGGCTTTTTAACTGTCAGGTCCCTTCTTTGAATGTACACATGCATGATAATAAAAAGGCCACTTAAAACTTAGATGTTTTTTAAAGGTAGCAAGGTGAATGCTCAAAATTAGAAATGCTACTGGACATTTGACTCTAAATATGAATTACTCAACTATAATAGTAAAGAAAAGACTTTCTCAGGAAGTCCTTATTATAAAGGCTCCAAATCTTGGCTTTCTGTTAATTTTCCCTGAAGACCAAAGGGAATTTTCAAACACGTAATGCCAATAACCTGTTGTTTCTTGTAATAAATGGCTGGCTTGGGGCGTTAGTATTTTTCCTATCTCACTGTTGCTTTTTGAGGGAATGAGGCTCCCCTTCAGAGTCTGAAAAACTAGATTACATTAGGATCAGTGTTTCCCAAAGTTCTTAACCTTTGAGATCCATCAGAATTTATCTGAAGAGATTTTGCCAGAATACATATTCCTGGCCCAGTCCCCACAGGCTCTGATTCAGTAGGCCTTGGAGGGAGCCTATACATCATAAGAACCACTGCCCTACATGGAGATTCTCAGAGACAGAAAGGGAACTTGAAGCTCTGATCTAGAGTTTCCTTTCTTCACTACATTAAATTAAAATGTTCTCTAGGAGCCAACTGGGCCAAATGCTTCACATGTCCTTAAGGAGGGTATTGGTATAATGGGGCCTCACACTGTGAATCCACAGTGCGGTAACAGTGTGAATGGATGTGCCTTCTGGGTTACAGCTTCAGAGGAGGGAAAACTCATGAAAACTAACATGGACATAGTTGGGAGCCAGATGTTCCTTGTGATTCCCAGTTACTCACTGCATTCAGGAGAATGGGCATTCTTGCTTTTAGCTATATATGATCCTTTCACCACTACTGCAGAAAGGATAAACATGCCCAAACATAGGGTAGAGTAAATGTTTTGGACAAAGAAAATTAGTGCATAGAATCAAAAGACCCATTACAAAAAGTTGGCAAAAGTACATGTTCTGAATGGTGTGTGGGTGAGTGTGTGTGCAAGGCCATGAAATGGGCATGGCAGGCTCTCATGAGGAGTGCTTAGCTTAGAGATTTTGCTTCATGTGGTCCTGTGGATGGAATTTTCTCTTGAGAACTAGGAGGCGCTCAAGGCACCAGGACCTAGGGTTGTGCAAATCCACTCTTTACAATGAACACCACCAGTTCAGTTTCTCAACATTATTTTAGAGCCTATAAAACATGCTTCTTTCCCCTAGCTTGATTTTGTTACCCCATATAAAAAATAAATTAAAAAAAGGGCAAGAGAGGAGCCAATAACTGGCAGTAGGGATGTGTGAGAGTCACTCTTTACTTAATGATCTGGGGGCAGTCGCTCCAAGCCTTTGCTTTCCTTTTGGCCAAAGCCAGCCAGGCTGGTTCTGTTGACACAGGGGCAGCATCCGGGGTGGAGAACCTCTTGGTGACTTCTTTCACCAGTGGTGCTGGGGGAGCCGAATCAGAGATCTCCACTGGGTTTTGTTTTGAAGAAAAAGGAAAAAGGAGTAAGTTCAGAGCCACATTACAAACTTTTTTAAAATTAATAAACTGTATTTGTCATGTAGAACATTACATTCTGAAATACACTGTGAAATGGTTAAATCTAGCTAACTAAAATATACAAAACCTCACAGTTATCATTTTTGCAGTGAGAGCATTTAAAATCTACTCTCTTAGGTCTCTTCAACTTATTCCTCTTATTTAACTGAACTTTTGTAACCTCTGATGAACATCTCTCCAACACCCCCCACCCAGCCATATTCTGATTTATCAGAAGCGTGAGACTGAAAAAAGAAAACCCAGTGAAACACAGAGAGGCAAGTTCCTGGACCTCCTCAGTGAGGAGAATGAAGGAAAGCAAGCTATGTGGTTATAACTCTTGCACGCAGAATTATAACAACCAAGATATAGTTAGTTCTAATTTCAAAGAACTTCCAGAGGCCTAATCTGCATACAGAAGCTATGCTTGCATGATAACCAGTCAATTCCATGAAGAAAAATATCAACCCAGCGGTCTGGATCTATCAGGCTGGTAAGGTTAATAGCTACCTTCCTGCCAGGGCATGGTGGCTCATGTAATCCTGTAATCCCAGTACTTTGGGAGGTCAAGGTGGGAGGATCACTTGAGGTCAGGAGTTTGAGACCAGCCTGGCCAACATGGTGAAACACCATCTCTACTAAAAATAAAAAAGTAGCCAAGCTTGGTGGTGGGTACTTATAACCCCAGCTACTCAGGAGGCTGAGGCAGGCGAATCACTTGACCCCTGGAGGCGGAGGTTGCAGTGAACCGAGGTTGCGCCTCTGCAGTCCAGCCCGGCTGAGAATGAGACTCCATTTCAAGAAAAAAAAGAAAAAGCTACCTTCCCCACAAAAACATCCACTGGGTGCCTCTACCTCTGAGTCTCACAGATGCTGCCAGCTCCCATGACTTTCATCCTGTCTCAAAGTTCCTTTGCACTATATCACTTTCTTTATTAGAGCGTATAGGCTTCTTAACGTGAGAAGGTGCTTGTCTTATCTTTGGGTCATATTTAGAGCCTATGGCAATGGCTTACACACATGCTTCTAGAACTCAGGAAATACTGAGAAGACAAGTACTTCAGAACAAAAACTTGCTTTATTAAGCTGGAGCCACTCCGAGTTGCATTAACCCTTTAGTACTTCTGAGAAATCAGGCAGAGAAAGATGTGACCTCTTTGACTTTGGGACTTTCACTGTATTTTGAAAGAAATTCATTCTCTCTGTCTTTCTCACTCTTTCTCTCTCTAGTTCTAAAAGGCAGAACTCTTAATTCCTATGAGTAAAATCAAATGACAAAATGCCTATGAGGTTCTTAAGAAATTACACAGTCTTCTAAAGTGGTTTTCAAATATAAAGCTTTGGGCTAGGCACGGTGGCTCATGCCTGTAATCCCAGCACTTTGGGAGGCTGAGGTGGGTGGATCACTTGAGGTCAGGAGTTCCAGATCAGCCTGGCCAACATGGTGAAACCCTGTCTCTGCTAAAAACACAAAAATTAGCCGGGTGTGGTGGCGTGTGCTTGTAATCCTAGCTACTTGGGAGGTTGAGGCAGAAGAATTGCTTGAACCCAGGAGGTGGAGGTTACAGTGAGCTAAGATTGCACCACTGCACTCCAGCCTGGGCAACAGAGTGAGATTCTGTCCCCAAAAAACAAATATAAAGCTTCCCTACTTCACCAGTAGTAAATATACCTTTTTTTTTTTTTTTTTTTTTTGAGATGGAGTCTTGCTCTGTTGCCCAGGCTGGAGTGCAGTGGTGTAATCTCAGCTCACTGCAACCTCCACCTCTCAGGTTCATGTGATTCTCCTGTCTCAGCCTCCCAAGTAGCTGGGACTACAGTCGTAAGCCACTGTGCCCAGGCTAATTTTTGTATTTTTTTTTTTTTAGTACAGACGGGGTTTCACCATGTTTGGCCAGGCTGGTCTTGAACTCCTGACCTTGTGATCCACCTGCCTTGGCCTCCCAAAGTGCTGGGATTACAGGCACGAGCCACCGCACCTGGCTGGTAAATATATCTTTAATAGTGAGACCTCTTAATATTTCCTGACCTCAGACGGCCAAGACATAGAAAAGCCTAGGTCTAGAGATTAGATGCCCTTTGGGGAATAGTGTAGCCTGGGGGAAAAAACAGATGCCCTATTAACCGCTGGGAGGGAGCTTGTTCAGAGTCATCCATCCTCCAAGTGACTGGTAATAAGGATATAGTTGGACACTATCAGATCATTTTACCTTTTAACCCAATAAAGAATATTTTCTAAATGTGCACATCTCTTACATGTTATGAACATATAAAAACTGCTGTTGTTAATTAATATCAAGGATGCTGTGCTGAGAAACCTTACTCTGTAAAGCCACAGACTATCAGAAACCTGCTTCGTGAAATCACATCAGTGAGAAGAGACCATCTCACTTTTGCCTGGAGCATCTGAGCCACATGTCACCATGACACAGAGATGCAGTTTCCATTTCCAACCTGGGTGCAGAGCTCTGGGTAGCAGTTTTCAGATACTACATTTTACACATTCCTCTTTTCTGTTTTTGAGATACTCTGTCACTCAGGCTGGAGCACAGTGGCATGATCTATCTCAGCTCATTGCAACCTCCACTTCCTGAGAGGATTCCTTGAGTCCTGGGCTCAAGCAATCCTCCCACCTCAGCCTCCCAAGTAGGTGGGACTACAGGTGTGCACCACCGCACCTGGCTAATTTTTGTATTTTTAGCTAGCACGGGGTTTTACCATGTTGCCCAGGCTAGTCTTCAACTCCTGGACTCAAGCGACCTGCCTGCCTTGGCCTCCCAAAGTGTTGGAATTACAGGCGTGAGCCACCACATCTGGCCCATATTTATCTTTCTTTCCTGTATTTTATACATATATATGGAGAGAGAGATATATACATATATAATCATACTTGTATATATTTTGGGGGTGCATGTGGTATTTTGATATATGCAAATAATGTGTAATGATCAATCAGGGTAAGTGGGGTATCCAAGACCTCAAACATTTCACACATTTATCTTAACTTTGTAGTTTTAAAGGAAACAGGACCCTGAGCACACTTTTCAGCTCAGTCTTGATATTATCTCCCTTATGTTTATGTACACCCTGACTTTGCTTTGAGCTTATTAAAATGCTACTCCATTTAATTTTTACCTAACTTCACTCTTTACCCCAAGTCCTACTATAATTTTGTCTCCTCCCTTGTTTAGAAGGTTCTTCTGTAAGTTAATAAACCCAACTTTGTCAGAATATAGGCAGTGGGTGCTGGAGATGCTGGTACTGCTGTGCTAAATGTTCACAAATGTAGTGAGCCAGTTGACATCACACTGGTATAACAGCTTTGAACTGGCCATGGTGGGAGTATTTACACTACGAAAAACTGAAGATCCTCCAAACAGAAGTCTCTCTATCCCCTGAAGAGCTAACTGTTAAGTATTCACCAACTCACCACTGATAGTGGGTTCCTGGTGGTCTTTATCAGATGAGCTTAATCAGTGTCAACATTTATGAATGAGGTTATGAGACAGCCTGTGCTTTGAAATGCCTGAGGTGCTCTGCCAGTCATTATACTGTAGGATAGAAAGCACGCTCTACAAAGAGAAACCTGGAAATACAGTTAAAAAGCAATGGACCTGCTCTCTACCTGTCACAGATGTAGGAAGCGTGTTGGCCTTTTTCAGCTGTTCTCTGCGCTCAAACCTGGACACTGCAGTCTCGGGCCTCTTCTCTTCCGGTGGAGCAGATTTGTGCAGGGAACCTGCTCTGCTGACATTGCTGCTTCCAGGCTGCGGGCTGACACTGACCTGCATGTGCAGAGAGAGTCATGGAAAGCATGTTTTCAACCTAAGACATGGAAAGACTGACTCTGCAGGCCTTCGGGGCTTCTACCTGCCAACCCCTGACCTCTGCTCCCAACGGTGGGCTGGATTACACTTAGGAGCCATGTACGTTCAACCCTGGCTACCATGAGGGAGCAACTCAGAGCCAGTGTGCCTAACAGAGGAAGTTACTTTCCCAGAAGAGCCCCATCAAACTGACTATAACATCAGGCCACAGAACAAGGCCCGTGGTTTCCTTGTGAAATGTTTGTGTTTCTCATATAACTGTTGTATATCACTGCTGTGAGCACATCATGGATTATGGCAAATCAGGTTAACCTAAGAGCATGAAGAAACCAAACCCAATTTCACACTGAAAACACTTCCCTGGTTTAATGGTGGTCAGTTTATTTACTGCTCGGCCCGTATTTTCCACCACCCCAGCTAGCCTTTTGTTTTGTATCCCTGTGACTGAAAAGAGAGCCAAGCACAAGAAGGCAGAATCACAGCTGAAGCCCAGGCTACTCACATTTTCTTTGGAGAACTTTTCTGCCTGTTTGGCCTCTCTGGCTTGCTTCCTCTCCTCCCGCGTTGCCTGCTGCTCCCGAAACCCCTTTTGCTTTTGCAGTGCTAACGTTATCCACAGTGGCTGCGCAGTTTCCACTTTCTCTGTAAGTTTGGAGCCATCTAAAGAGTGCCTGCTCTGAAGCGTCGGCTTTTCTGTGTGGAAAAAGACAAAGACCAGTTTGCAGCGAACTTAATTGCTGACTTATCTCAGTTCCGCACCCTCTAAAACTTGTGACATATTAATAACCCTATGGCATATTCAGCTAGCCTCTTACTAGAACAAGCTCTGCTCTGATGCCTGAGTGGCTCCACTGGGTGGGAAAGTAACATGTTTCATCACCAGAAAAGCAAGGGCATTTGGCTTCCTTAGAAATGAAAGAAGTTACTCTGTTAGAAAAACCAAAATAAATCTCCAGGGTCATAAAAGCTCAGGCCTCTAGTGGATCCAGATAGGTATTTGGTTCATTTTTGGTTCATCATTGTTCTTTTTTTAATTCACTCCTTTTTTTTTTTGAGGCAGAGTCTTGCACTGCCACCCAGGCTGGAGCAGTGGTGCAATCTTGGCTCACCGCAACCTCCGCATCCTGAATTCAAGTGATTCTCCTACCTCAGCTTTCTGAGTAGCTGGGATTACAGGCACCCACCACCATGCCTGGCTAATTTTTATAATTATAGTAGAGATGGGATTTCACTATGTTGGCCAGGCTGGTCTCGAACTCCTGATTGTAAGTAATCCACCCGCCTTGGCCACCCAAAGTGCTATGGTTACAGACGTGAGCCACTGTGCCCGGCCCTAATTCACTGTTTTAAATGAAATTTATTCTTAGCCATGGAACAATTATTCCCCCTCAATCAAAGAATATACTATGTGGAACTCCCATGTCAGAAAGATGAAAAAGGGGCACCACTCTGCCTAATGGGAGGGCTGAGGAACACTGTAGGAAGCCCATGATTTTGGTCCACTATGCTCATTTGATAGATGTGAGTACTCTAGCCATCAAAGGCCATGCCTACGGCCACTCACAATTAGTACACAGTTGAAGCTGGAACACAGGTCTTCTGACTGCAGTCTCGGTTTTTCTTGTGGTTGACAGTCTCACCTGTTTAACACCTCACAGCAGGTTGGTGTCACAGGTTGAGTACTAGGCTCTGAAACTGAGCAGACCTGGATTTGATCTTTGGTGATCTTACAAAAACAAGTATACTTAACTTCCCTAAGCTTTAGTTTTCTAATCTAAAAAGTAGAGATGATATTGGCACATGCCTTATTGGGTAGCCATGAAAATTAAAAGAGATCCTGGGAACCAGAACATTTACAACAGTTCTTGGCAAATTCTAGTCACTCTACAAAAGTGAGCTGTTCTTATATGCCTATGAGAATCTCCTTTTCCTTCAAGTAAAACTATGTATGTTCAGAGATAGTCATTCTGGTACTGAATCTCTTACTATCTCAAAGGAAAGGGGCTCACTATAGTATTGCTTTTGAAATCCAACAGAACTTTACACTTTGGTAGTCCAGAACTTACTGCCACGGCTCTCAGTCATCTGGAGTTTATATTGTACTCCAGGATGAGAAAAAGACCGAAGATGACAAAATAAATTCTAATTAGGAATTCAAGCAAAAAGGACCAGGGGGCAGATTCTGCTTATTTTTCTATATCCTTTAGATTTACAACACTATACAAAGAGAATTCATATTCATAATGAGCCTGGGGCATTGCAATATCCCTAAATCATCAAATAAAGATTCAGTTGTGATCTAACACAGAAATGAAAACTGACACACTTTAGAAGTATTTTAAAACAAAACTGAAATTGAAAGAGTTTTTGATTCATCTTCAGTTAACCAGAAAATCAAAAAGAATTCATCATCTCAAACATTCTGCTTTACACTGAAACTTCATGAGTTCCTGTGTTTTACTCAAGGGCCCTGTAACACTTCTTTGGAAAACTTCTAAAAACCAAGTTGCCAAGATCTAAATGATTTCCATAGAAAGCTATTATACCAAAGGGAGTTCTGATTCTGGCCAAACGTTCGATCTGAACTTGCTTGGGAAGGTCACTAAAATAACCAGCCAGTTTCCTGCCAACAACTTAGACTATTATTTACTGCAAGGATCAAAATGCCTTTAAAGTATTATTAATTAAATTTATAATTGGCTAATTTGAAAAAAGAAATCTCTGGGGAGGAGGAGGAGGGAAAATGGTAGTTACAGCACTGGAAGAGCTGGGTGCAGTGTGGACACAGAAACTGAGGTGGCTTTGGCGGGGTCTCCTTCATCTCAGTGTTTTACCCCAATCCCAGGTCCACACAAGTGCTTCCTCTTGACATTTCTCAAAAACAGGAAAAGAATAGAACTGTTTATCCTCCACAATTGCCTAGAGAACCTCAGAGACCAGCAGAAGTCTACCAATACCAAAGAAAACTAAAAGACAGCAGACAAGATGTGGTATTTGGCAAAATTGGTATGAGACATGTCCACTGACCAGGCTTAGCTCAACTGGGATTCAGCAACAAAATGGGACCCAAATCATTAAAGACGTCCTTTTAGAAACACAAGACTTGGCAGTGAGAGACCACAATGTGGAATTCAGATCCATTTATATATAACTGAGTCCACCTCAGGCGGAGGCTAGTGCCTGACAGGTTTCTGCTACCAAGGTAGAGGTTGCTTTGGGATCATGAAGGTTTACTGCCATTATTTTGTGAAGTTGGTGGAAGGACCTCCCCATCTCCATGTGAGGCACCAAAGATGGCAAAGTCACCCATACCAAAGAGTATACATTCAGAAGCTTCAACACTGGACCATCACTCACACTATGATGGGGCTGTGATGATGGAAGATCACTTAACCGAGGAAAGAACTCCTCCATGTACTGGCATTACCACGGTGGGGAATGGGCAAGTCACTCAGCTTTTTAGACACTGCTGTCCATGTCTGTAAAATGGAGCCAAGACTACCTACCTATACCTGTGCTATGAGGACTGAAGGAGACGATGTAAATAACTTTGTAAATGATGAAGCACAAAGGATGACTAATGTTTAAATCATCCAAACACAGTAAAATCTCTTATTACAGTCAAGGTTTTGAAAGATAAAGACAATTGCAAAACCTAGTTGAGGAGTTCAAAATTCCTAATTAAAAATGTATTTTGCTACAATAAAAACCCATTCTCTCTCATTCTAAACTCAGTGGACAGGAGATTCATAGTCCACCAAGTTGCCTTCTTCAAAGCCTGGGGAAATGAGCAAGGATAATAGGGTTCTAGTCACTATCCCAAAGGGCATTCCTTGGAGAAAGGGGTACTACGTTTCTGTTCTATGCACCATAAGTAGGCTAGAATTTCAGAATGAGATGCTACCTGTAATGAAAGGTTTTTTGTTGTTGTTGTTGTTGTTTGAGATGGAGTCTTACTCTATCACCCAGGCTGGAGTGCAATGGCTCAGTCTCAGCTTACTGCAACCTCTGAATTCTGGGTTCAAGCAATCCTCCTGCCTCAGCCTCCGAGTAGCTGGGATTATAGGCACCCACCACCACATCTGGCTAATTTTTGTATTTTTAGTAGAGACAGGGTTTCACCACATTGGCCAGGCTGGTCTTGAACTCCTGGCATCAAGTGATCTGCCCACCATGGCCTCCCAAAGTGCTGGGACTATAGGTGTGAGCCACCATGCCTGGCCCGAAAGTGTTTACAGCACAAGCACACAAGGATTATGATTGCTGTTTTAATTCTGCTAGGTAAATTCAGAGTCAACAACGTCCAAGCCTATGTATTTGTCCTCACTGGCTCCAGCCCTGTGAATACAGACCTCTTTATAAAGCACTGGTCTCCAAAAAAGGTTGCGTATGTCAAAGGAAATGTTCCAGGCAATTCACTGGAGTGAAAAAATAAAGATTAGAATTTCTATTTCTCTATTTTTAAATGTAAAGGGAAAAACAAAATCAAGCTTTTCTTTTTTTTTTTTTTCTTTTTTTGAGACAGGGTCTCACTGTCACCCAGGCTGGAGTGCAGTGGTGAGATCACAGCTCACTGCAGCCTCGACCTAGTAGGCTCAAGCAATCCTCCCATCTTAGCCTCCCAAATAGCTGGGACCGCAGGTGTGTGTCATGCCCAGCTAATTTTTGTATTTTTGATAGAGTTGGGGTTTTGCCACGCTGCCAGTCTGATCCTGATCTCCTGGTTGACTCAAACGATCTGCCCACCTCGGCCTCCCAAAGTTCTGGGATTAAAGGCATGAACCACTGCGCCTGGCCAAAAAGCAAGCTTTTCTAATACTTTTCTAGTACCCCATCTGGCAGTGACCCCTTGGCCCATGTATTCAAAAGCCATGTATAACAAAGTGCTATGTTTAAAGAATCTCCAGGGAAGCTGGGAAGGCTATGTGGGGCTGCATGCGGTGGGGGCTTTTTGTTTTCAGTGGTTCTTGCATTTAGCATACTGGGCGATTCTGTGGTTTGGTGAGTTTATGTCTCCTTTTAACTAAATGATCCCTTACACAATGGACAAATGGCATATGGCATAAAAAGAGTCCTGCAGACAATATACTACTACTAACGCAAGTATGAGAAAATAGCAGAGCTGATGAGCTCTTTGCCTGCCACTTAAAGAAGAAATCAGATCCAACAAGCAATTGGCCAAAGAGAATAAAAAATAGCAACATGATCTGCAATTGCAGATTTAGATCCACTGTTGTTAAGGGTAAGTGTAGCTGGTGCTCCGGGGATTTTAGTTAACAATGGTACTACATGTATATAATCAACAAATAAATTGGAGGCCCATGCTCCATATTTTTACCCTGATGGGGTGTTCAAACAAATTTGGTCAGCCCTGTCCTACAGCAGCAAGCTGCATAACAAAACCCCAGTGAATGGAGGCAGTGATCCTTGCTGTCATGCTTTTTCTTTATGGAATCAAGAAAAATTCAAATAGCAGAGTGTGGCAGCCCAGAATCTGAATACTGGGAAGGAAAACAGGGACAGTAATAGATTTGGGGAGAAAATTATAATAATCAAGGAGACAACCCTAAGAGAAAGAAGTAAGCAGAAGCCTAACTTCTTTGGAGAAGGCAAGTGACAGAACAGACCAGGCTGTGAGAATCTGTCAATGCCATGAAAGCCAGTGCCACAAAAGGTAATGGCAAAACCAGAAATGGGCCCCTCATCCAGCAGGACAAAGAGAAATCATTTGGGAGAAATGGTCTAGAAACTGCTGATCTACATGTCTGTCCAGGAAACCGGGTCAGGCAGCGGTCCATTTAAAAAGGACAACAAGCTAGGTGCAGCAGCTCGAGCCTGCAGTTCCACCTACCAGGAGGCTGAGGCAGAAGGGATACATGATCCCAGGAGTTCCAGACCAGCCTGGGCAACATAGGAAGTCCCTGTCTCTAGATAATAGTAATAATAAATAATAAAATGAAAAGAATGTGTGTGGTCTTTTGTAAAGGCAAGTAACCAGCCCAACACTCTGCAGGAAACAAATCATTTCTCTGCAAAAATCGCCCCAAATCTAAACACTTGAACAAAGGAGGAAACGATCCCTCCCAAGAAAACCTCAGGGGACAATTTCTCTGGGAAATGTGAATAACTTTTGGCTTTGACCCATACTTTACCTCCTATACTCTGCATAACAGAAAAGAAAAAGTAGTAGATGAAGGTTCTCTTGGGACACAAAAGCTAATCCAACTGACAGCTTTGCTGGCCCAAACATTTCATCTGAAGAAAGATCAGGGTCCGCCAGAGGTAAGGCTTGTTCCAAAATTTCTTTGTAGGAAGGTTCTGCAGTGACAGCTGGGGGAATGGGGGGACACAAGGCTGCATCTGCAGAGCATTTTATATAAAGTGGAGACAGTCACTTATCCCATAGAGAGGATCCATAGGCCTGATGAAGACATCTAACGACCCCTGACCTGCCAACATGGTGTCACTATTGCCCAGAGACACAGCAAGGACACTGGTTGGGGATACTCCAGTTTTGTCATCACTGCAAGGACCCCTTCAAAATAGTTAATGACATCTTCAGTCATAGGGACTATTATTTCAATTTCTACTGCCAATTGAAAAGGCATTCACCTAAGTGTTGGCACCTTGTGTAAATAAGTATCATTATCAAGAGTGAACTGCAATCACACTACAGAGTTGGTCAGCATTTCCCAAATTTGAAAAAATGAGAGAGAAGTAAAGAGCCTTACTATGACTCATGAGAGAGTGTCTTTTGGGAATCCCACACCAGCCTCTAATTAATGCAGGTGTGTCCAACACCAGTTCCACTGGCTACCTCTGGCATTGGGCACTTCTGGTTCTAGCAGTGACACAGACAATGAGCTGAGACAGACAAGGAGAGCAAAGATCACCTGGTGACCATCGAACAGACCATCCAGAGGCAAATCTCCTTATCTGGGGAATTCACAATGAAACTTCCCTAGTATCTAACACAGGCATTTGGTTCCAGGCCTTTCAACTTTTATAACTAGAATCTCTAGACATCTCTGGAATGCCATGCCAAAACTCATTTTGCAACCCTTGCTGATATTAAGGCGCCAAAATGTCTACAAATGTAATCATTTAGCATGACTTTCATGGCCAGTGTGGCCCAAATTACCCTTCCAATTACCCTTAAGCTCCCAACTTAAGGTTCATAAACGCTCCTAAGAAAATCCACCAGGGCGCTCAGTCCTCTCACTAAGGCGTTACACTGCTTTACTAATAAAACTTTCCTTTTTCAAACCTGTATATTGTTGTCGGTAAATTATTCTCACCAACGCTCCTGTGGACCTCCTCTTCTTCTTTCTTTAAAAAGTCTCGCACTGTTGCCCAGGCTGGAGTGCAATGGCGCAATCTTGGCTCACTGAAACTTCCGCCTCCCAGGTTCAAGCAATTCTCCTGACTCAGCCTCCCAAACAGCTGGGATTATAGGCATGTGCCACCGTGCTCATCTAAGTTTTGTATATCTAGTAGAGACGGGGGTTTCATATGTTGGCCAGGCTGGTCTCGAACTCCTGACCTCGTGATCCGCCCGCCTCAGCCTCCCAAAGTGCTGGGATTACAGGCGTGAGCCACAACGCCCGGCCGGACCTCTTCTTGATGCCCTGGTCTGACACCTCCCCTGGCAGCAGTTTCCCACCCCGCAGCTACCTACCTTTCCTCCCAGCCTCGGGTGTTTGGGAGGGTTTCACTTGTTGAGCGGCAGGCAGAGGTGGGGACGCAGGTTTCCTCTTTATGGCCTCTTCCTCCTCGTCCCTCTTCTGTCCCTTTCTTTCCTCGGGGCCTGGGGGCGAGCGTGGCCGGCGATCACTGCTCTCCTGGCCCTCCTTGGACGGCTCACTTGGATCTGGGTCCCGCCTCCCCGCTCTGCGAGACAGCAGCTCTACCAAGTAGGGCCTGCTCAGTTTGGAAAGTGGGGATGCCGGTGGGGTCTGACTGGTAGGCTTGGGAGCCAGTGCTGGCTTCTGTGACAATGGCATTTTGTTTGTCGCCTTGTCGTGCTCTGGAGCCGGGGTCTGGCTGCTGACCGGTGGGGGCCCAGGCTGGGCCAGAGGAGGAGAGCGGCTGCTGGGAGGTTCAGCGGAGTCCCTTCGGATGGAGGGGGCTTGCTTCCGCTCCTGGGGAAGAGATGGGCCATGCTTGAGGGACACACCCTCCGTCTCTCTCTCTCCACCCGCGCTCCCCACTGCGGGCGGCCCTGCATCCACGCTGTCTCCGGTGCTGCTGTGCCTCTTCTTTTTCTTCTGTTCGGCCTGTTGGTCGCAGTTGAAGCGCAAGGAGTAGTTGGTCCTTCTCAGTTTTATTCCAAACGGGGAGGTTTTTTCCTCTCCACCTGGCATCACAGGGTCTGGCTTTACTATCACGTTTGTGGTCTCGCTGTCCGATGAGGTCGCGGACTCTATGTGGGCCACCACTTTCTGCGGAGAGTAAGGAAGGCTTGGGACAAGGAAAGACGGGAGGTCTTTGGCAAATTTGCATCCCTCGGTGGTGTCTGCCGGCTCCCGGTGCAACTCCGACTTCTCCGGACCCTTCCCGAGCTCGCGAACACCAGCAGAAGGAGGCTGCGGGGCTGTCTCTTCGCCAGGCCCCAGTAGTGGTTTTTTTCGAATGCCTTCCGCTTCCGTGTTCTGTCTGGAGGTCTCCGTGCCACCATCGGAGAATTTCTGCCAGGCAGGCTTAATAGAGAACTTTGCATTGACTGGCGGGGTCTTCCGGAGGTTCCCGCGGGAATCACACCGGCCCCTGGGAGCGGGCTCCTCTCCAGGCCTAGATGGGTCCCTCTCGCTACTGCGCGGGTCACTCTCTGCGTTCTTCAGTATTCTGGACCGAATGGAAGCCCATTCTGCGAGCGCGGCCGCACTGCTGGGAGGCTCCTGGGGGAGCTTGGCCTTACCGGTGCCAGTCCGCGCGTCGCCGCCGGAGCCTCGGGGGGGGTTCTCCGCAGCGGGGGTGTCCGCGTGCTTCTTCTCCTCTGACAAGCCCAGGAGCGACTTGCACGCGGTATCCTTGATCTGGCTGAGGTTGACGGCCGGGCCGCAGAGCTGCGCGCCAGTGACCAGAATGGCGGTGTGGGGGACGCTCAGGGACGAGGGCAGGGCGTGCGCAGCCGGGATGGCTTTGGGGGCCTTTGGTTCCTGGGGGGCAGCGGTGAGCCCCGTGTCCTTTGCAGGCGTCACGGGGCTCAGGTTGACTTTGGGGAAGAGAATCTGCTTCCCCCCCGAGGACACCTGGAACGTGTAGGGCCGGGGCATGCTCTGCCTCTCGTCCACCTCCTGCCACCGCAGCTCCTCCACCTTGCGGCCTTGTTCAGGAGCGGCGGCTTCTTTCCTCTCCACCGGAGGCTGCGCGGCTTCCACGGTTCCCTCTGGTTTCGGAGGAGGCTCCGTGTCCCCTTCTTCTCTCTCTTTCTCCGGCCCAGCATGATCAGGCCCCTGGACATCCCCGCTCCTTTCCTGCTGCTCTCTTGCCCGCTCGTCCTCTGGGTTCTGCTCCTCGCAGATACTTGGGTCCTCCGAGGGCTCTCTTTGTCCTTCGGGTTTCGGGTGTTCCTGTTCTTCTGGGCTCTTCTCAAAGTCGCTCAGAAGTGCGTTGAGCTGGCCCCTTTTGTCCTCCAGGTGCGCCTGGCCCTGCTCCTCCTCTCCTTCCTCCTCCTCTTCCAAATCCTCTTCCGGGCCCTGCCGGGCCTCCCCGAGCTCCTCCGCCATCTCGGGCGGCCCCTGCACCTCCTCCTGCTGTTCCAGCTCTTCCCTTCGCTCGGCCTCCTCCTCTTCTTGCCTTCTGAGCTCCTCCGCGTGCCTTTCTTCTTCCTCCTCCTCCTGCCGCCTCTGCTCCTCCAGCCTGGCGTCCTCCTCCAGCTGCCGCCTCTCCTCGGCCTGGGCCTGCAGACGCCTCCGCTCCTCCTCGGCCGCCAGGCGCTCACAGTCCTCCCGCTCCCTCCGCTCGGCCTCCTCCCAACCTGGCGCTTCCAGGCTCCGCCGCTGCTCTTCCCGCCGCGCCCTTTCTGCGTCTAGCAGCGGCTCCTGCCCCTCGCCCTCCTCCTCCAAGAGCTCCTGCCTTCTGTTCTCTTCCCAAAGCCTCCTCTCCAGCGCCTGCAGCCGCTGCTCCTCCAGGCGTCTCTTCTCGGCGGCTTCCGCCTTTTGCCGCTTGCACTTGGCCTCCAGTTCTCGCCAGTAGTCTTCTTGGCGCCTTCTCTCTTCCTCGGAATCCAGCGGATTGGGTTCCTCTTCGTGCCACGTTGGCTTGTCCTCGCCTGGGTGTCCGTTCTGGTCCAGGGAGGGCCGATTCTCAAGGCCCCCTTGCTCATGCTGTGGATCCTAGCATTGGGAAGGGAAACACAATTAGCTTTTTGCTTTCTCCACCCACAGCTGTTCCTCTTCCTAGTCACAGCGCCAGCGGCCCTCTTAATTTCTCAAGAACACTTGGAAGCAGGTGTTCTCAAGTTCAGGAATAGCGAAACTCAAGCATCGGTCACCCCACGCAAGAGTCCGTCGTGGGAATGGAGGAAAGGGCGGGTACTCTGTTTTCCCCTTCAGCTCCTTTATTTGTCGTTCCCTAATTCCTTTTCTTAATATGAACAAACAAGAGGAAAACCAATATTCCAGCATTAGACAGATGAGCAAAAAGAGACTTCGACTTCATCATTGTCCCCTGAAGCCTGTGACTTGGAAGCCTACCCTAGTCAAACTGAGGGAGTGTTGGCTAAACCACTTTCCACTGCAAAGCAAACACAAGGGGTCTGGAGCCCCTCAAAAGGCAACCTCTCCCTCTGAAGTCCACCGGGCTCATGCCAGAAAGGGCGAGGAAAGTAAACATGCCTGTGTGTCCCACAGCACCGCCACACACTCAAGTTCCCGATGGGGAGACACCCAGGTCTTTCCATGGCTCCACCCCAATACCAACCCACTTGTAGAATTAGCACCTGGTCAGCTCAGGCAGGTTCTACCCACCTGGGCAAGGCGCCTGTGCTTCTTTGACACCCTCTGGTTTTTTGGCTTCACAGCCAGCTTGTGCTTGGCAGCGCTGTTGTCCAGGCGAGCAATGGCCAGGGGGATGGCATCTAAGTTGACACTTTCGATGGTGCCAGCAGAAGAGAAGTGCCTTTTTGGCCGAGATGGTTTAACAGGAGCAACCTAGAGGGGAGATTAAAACAGAAAGTCAGTTGGGATCGGAAGACCATCTGCAGGGAATTCCAGAACGGCAGCCCTCATTCCAGTCCGTGCCTCACCCAGCTTGGCCCAGGGAATGCAGGTGAACAGAGGGAACTCCTTGGAAAAATAAATGAACACTTGTTTTGGAACCAAAGGACACTGTTCGTTCTGCCAACATCCACTGGTGTTAACTTGTAAAAGTCATTTAACCTTTAGGAATTAATTTTCCTGGTTTGACTAGTATGAGTTCAGAGTAGCTCAGAGATTAGCAAAACATAGCCAGGAGGCCAAATCCTGCCCACAGCCTGTTTTGGAAAATCAGAGTTTTATCGGGCCACAGCCACACCCATTGTCTTTGGTGGCTTTGTGTGCCATGAAGAAAGAGTGGCCCAAAGGAGAGTACTTGTGGCTTCATGTCACAAAGCCTAAAATAATGAGTAGTTTGCTGACCCCTGCACTAGATCGCCTCTGTGCTAAGAACTGTTGAACTCTCAGACACTGTATACATGCCTCACTCTTACACAGGACTTCAGTCCCTTTGAGACAGGGAATGTGTCTTTTTTTCATCTTTGCATGGGTCCCCTTTATGCCCACGTAGCAAACCTCATTTGGTCAGTGCTCAATAAATATTTGTTGAAGGAATGAAGGAAAATAAAATATAACATCTATGCCTCAAACATGAAATTCCCAATCAGCAAAAATGTTTTGGTATGGCTGGGTGCGAATGCTCACACCTGTAATCCCAGCACTTTGGGAGGCCAAGGTGGGCAGATCACTTGAGGTCAGGAGTTCAAGACCAGTCTGGCCAACATGGCAAAACCCCGTCTCTACTAAAAATTTAAAACATAATAAATTATCTTGGCACAGTGGTGCACACCTGTAATCTCAGCTGTGGAGGCTGAGGCATGTGAATTGCTTGAACCCGGGATGCGGAGGTTGCAGTGAGCCGAGATCACTAAGCTGCACTCCAGCCTAGCCCACAGAGCAAGATTCTGTCTCAAAGAAAAAAAAAAAGTTTTGGTACAATCACTCCAAAGAAGTCTCCAGGTACTGAGTGCACCGAGAAGATAAAAGGAAGAGGGACCTGATGAGAAAAATGAATGGCAAAAATCTGCCACAGGGACAAGTGCGGTCCTTCAAAGGCTGAATTGTGGAATGGCCTGCAGCTCTAGCATACAGATGCAATCACTAAAAAAACACAACCTCAGATGAAGTGTAGATTTGGAAAGATCAGAGAGAGTGTGCTGCAGCCCAAACCCAGAGACCACACTAATCAGCATGTAGGAAGCCACGCCTGTACCTACAGAGAATTCACAGCCTGGTGGCAAGCAAAGGGCTGCTGGCCATACAATGCCAGAGTGCAGCCAGGGGAGCGACGCCAGCAGCTCGGCTGTGGCCAGGGTGTATCTGTTCCTGTTGTAAGCATGGAGTGGTGAGGTTTAGCAGAAGGGATCCCTTTTTGCAGTTATCTTCTATACTGATGCACAAAAGATGAAAGACCAAGCAGCTAGCTCTAACAGCAAAATAGATGCTCAGTACATATTCATTTATGACAAGAAGCACAGAGAAATCAGCCTTTGGCCTACTAGCTTTCATTTATTTATGGTTATCTTTATAATAGGTATTATATTTTGAGCTATTGCTGAATTAAACATTTGTTTCCATCCCCTAATAGATGCATGAGAAAAAGGAGTCAAAGCCAAATGTGACAGATTGAAGACGTAGATAAACACTTGACACAGATTTAAGTGCTGTGCTTTGTTTCTAGTTATCCCAGCTGGCTTCCTCATTGTCTGGGCGGCAGCACTGTCTTGAGCCATCCCCTTCTTCAGGAGCGGATCCTGCTTCCTATACTGACTGTCTGCCAGGCCTTAGGAGGCTGTCTGGCCCCTTGTGCAGATGAAAGATCCTCACTGGAGCAGATCGGCTCCTACAGAAGACGTGCCTGGGGGAGAAGGGTCTGCAGGGTTCTTACACTCCTGCAGGTTTTAAAAAAGGACACAGAAAAGTTTAAAAAAAAAACATAAAAGTAGAGAGATGCTGAAGTGCTTTTCTGTTTTGTGTCTCTATATATAAGAGGACTCTTTTCCTTACAGACAGGAGTTGGGATATTCTAGAACACCTTTCTCAATCTATTAACAGGGTCTTGAAGTACATGATCCTTTGAGGAAAGCTACCAACTTCTAGGACCCCAAACGCAGGCATGCTGGGAGGATGGCTAGTTTCCAGAGCAGGGTTCAGTTCCAGCAGTTGCCTTGCCATGGAAACAGATGCTCCAATGTCTATCACTAGTGGCATTTTGAAGGAATTTAAATACATGGAGGCAACAGTTATGAATGAAAAATGAGGCAGCAGGTTGTTAAAAAAAAAAAGGAAGATCAAAGTTAAGTAAGGAAAGACGCTAAATAAATAAGTTCAAATCATATTACCTTCTCTTCCATCTCACTTCCAGCTCCAGGGAGATTCAGAGGACTTAGAGAACTTGGCGTATCACTGGACTGGAACAGTAAGAGAGCATTCAAGTCAAGAACAGGAAGTTCTGGGCAAATAACCAGACACTGTCTATGCCTGGGTAGGGACGCCCCCTCCTCCACACAGGGGTGCAGCTGGCCTCAGAGAGCCAGCAGGAGTCCCAGCAGGGACTACGCTAATATCCAAACTCCACGAGCACTACCTGAGGCACGGAGGGTGCAACAGCCTCTCCCCGAGCTCAACGTGTTTCCCACCTGGGTGGTCCCCAGTCTTGGTCCTTTGTGTTTTTCTCCATTGCCTGAGAGAATGTGAGTAGCTCAACAGCCACTTTCCTTGGGGTGCAGGGCTGTGTCACATACATGGCCTCCAACCTCAATGCTTTTGGCCTTGCTGGCTGCCTCTGCCTCTTCTCTGGCCAGACCTCCCCCATCTAAGAAAGGAATGAGAAGAAAGAAGGCCTACCGACGCCACATGCAAAGAGCTAGGCTGACAAGGGGAAAGACCAGGGAGGGGCCAAAAAAAGAGCAGAACGAGAGAGAAGAAAAAGGCTAAAGATTCATATCCCCATGTCCTAGGCATGACCAGGAGACCCTCAGAGGTCATTTGTACCTTTCATATGGCCCACTATTATCTTCTTTTTCTTTTCTTTCTTTTTTTTTTTTTTGAGATGGAGTCTCACTCTGTCACCTAGGCTAGAGTGCAGTGGTGCAATCTCAGCTCACTGCAAACTGTGCCTCCCGGGTTCAAGCAGTTCTCTGCCTCAGCCTCCCAAGTAGCTGAGATTGCAGGCGCCCCCCGCCCACCACACCCAGCTAGCTTATATCTTTAGTAGATATGGGGTTTCACCATCTTGGCCAGGCTGGTCTTGAACTACTGACCTCGTGATCCACTGGCCTCAGTCTCCCAAAGTGCTGGGATTACAGGCGTTAGCCAAGGTACCTGGCCCCTTTTTCTTTTTTTTAAAGACAGGGTCTCACTTCGTCACTCAGGCTGGAGTGCAGTTGCACAATCACAGCTCACTGCAGCCTAGAACTCCTGGGCTCAAGCCTCAGCCTCTCAGGTAGCTGGGACTAGAGGCATGTGCCACCACACCTGGCTAATTTTTTATTTTATAATTTTTATAGAGATGAAGTCTTTACAAAATATTGCCCAGGCTGTTCTCAAACTCCTGGCATCAAGTGATCCTCCCACCTTGGCCTCCCAAAGTGCTGGCATCACAGGTATGAGCCACAGTGCCTGGGCCCTGCGATACCATCTATCCTGTATTGCCATTTCCTACAAAAGAATCTTTCCTTCCCTTCCAGAGCAATCATGTCAGCTCGCCCTACCTCTGTCCATTCTCCACACCACACTTAGAAGGATCTTCGGAAAATACAAATCAGATTATGTCACTGCTCTGCTTAAAATTACTCAGAGGCTTCCTGTTATCTTCAAAATATAATTTACCCTTTTCCTGTGGTCTATACAATCCAGCTTGGCATCCTGCTCTACCCTCCCCTACCAGAGTCCTGCTGCACTTCTCATCCAAAGAAGAGACTTCTCCACCACCAAGTTACTCACTCTTCCATTACCCTGTTTTATTTTCTGTGCAGCCAGCATTTTTCTTGATCTGAAATGATTCTATTTATGTATTTGTTGACTTCTTTGTTGAGTGACTCCTCTCATTAGGGTGTAAACTACAGAGGTGGGGGACCCCTTATAGAATCTTGCTCACCTCTAAAATACCCACAGCTGAGACAGAGCTGCTGAATAAACAGTCCCCCAGGCCACAGTGCCCAGCACTTATGAGGTCATCAGTAACAGTGAGGACATTTGCTTCGTCCTCAGTATAGCCCTGCACCAAGGTGATGGCTGTTGCTGCTGCCTAGCACTAGAGAGGTTGGGAAGAGCGATTTTAGACCTGGCAGGAGAGATGGGCCATCCCTGCTTGACCTACCACACAAAGGGTGTCAGCGAGTGGGTGCCAGGTGTCACAATGGGCAACAGGGAAGGAATATCCTTCATGTCCTTCCTCACTTTCCTCTGCAAGTCGCTTGTCTTTCTCACTATTCTTGTGACGCATCAGTTGATAAAGCATGATTTCTTCTGAGGCACACCCATTTTAATAACACCCAAATTCCAGGGGTCTTGATAGGCAGAGCCTAGAGAATGCTTTTTTTTTTTTAAACTGAGACCTCAGTGCCTCCACCTAGACTTGCTGACTTGCTACTGGCTGGACTTTGCTCCTTTTTCCCTAAGAGGCCTAAGGGCATCTTTGCTGCTGCTGTGGAGGAACTCTCATTTCAGGATATGCTCACAGCCTTAAGAGATCAAATTTAGACAGGAAGGTGCTGGAATGTGACTTTCTTTCCAGACTAGGTCCTCTTCAAGTTGGCCTGTTTGATGTCTCCTGTCTCATTGAGCCCCTACACATTTCTTTTTCCATTTCACTTTAAATTAGTCCAGTTGGACAAATAATTATGCAGTGCTGCAAAGCAGGCAGTGGCTTAGTCCTAGGGAGACATAGATGTGTCAGACCCAGTTTGTCCTCAAGGAACCCCAAGTTTAGAGATGGAGTGAAAACAGTTACATGGACATATGTAGGGAGTACAGATGTGTAAAACATGGTGAAGTCACATAGCAATGGCATGAGAAGACAGTATAGCTTGGGGTGAGGCCAGGTACAGCTTCCCAGAGGAGGTGGGTGTAAGCCTTGAAGGATAAGTGAAAGACACTGGGAAGAGCACCTGCAAAAGGCATGTCTCCTCTTCCTCCCCCTCCCCATTGCAGGCTCCAGGTCAGGACCCCTACCCAGGTGCCCTGAGCTACTAATCAGAAAAGCTCCTCTCCCCAGTTGCCCCACTGCAGACCCCAGGGTTACTGGAGGCCTAATGTCCTGCCCTGGTTTCTAAGCAATCAAGTCATTCCCTGGAGGAGACTTACCTTGTTCTCAGCGTCTGAGAGGATGATGTCCTGCTGAGTCACAATTTCCATGGGACTGGTCAGGAACAGATCCTCTTCTAAGCTAGCCTCTCCACTGTTTGCCTTCTTCATGGGAATGGCATTGGGTGGCCGCTGCCCAAACTTGATATTCCTGCCCAACTGTTGCTGGAGAGAAACAGAAGAAAGACATTCTGAAGCAGTGAAGCAGTTCACAAGCACCACAACCAGGTTCTCCGGCATATCTAGTGAGCACTGAGGCGCACCTTGTGCATCACTGATTCTAGACTCAACACCATGCCAGGGAACCACGCCGCCACCCTGTAATAAGTTAATTTGTTTTCCACTTTCTTTTCTTTTTTTCTTTCCCACCTTCAAGCCATGAGCTTTTTCATCCAGCCACCTCTTTCACGGAGATCCCAACATTTCCCAGTTGGCATGGTGGCCACATTTTCTGAACCAAAAGTTGAGATATATGTTATGACAAAAATTTTTGATTAACCTATAAATTCATTTATATAAAAAATTTTTTAAAAGTGAAAAAAATTATAGAAAACAGTTGCATGAAATGTAGGAACCACTGGGGGACATCAAGACCCTTAAGGTTGGTGCAACTCTCCAGACCCTTTGGGACATATTCCCTTTGAAGATCTATACTTCTGCAGCCTCCTTCACCAGCCCTTAGCTCGAGAGCCCAAACCAGAACATTGCATTCTGCCACACTGGGTCACTGCCAAGGCAAAGAAGGCCCCAGGGCCAGCAAGTCTTTCCATGATCAATACTGAAACCCTGGGAAGGATATAACAATTGGGATGTCCTCTTTGCCTTGCTATGGCCACCTAACCATGACAAAGGGGACAGAGGAACCAAGTGGGGAAAAGCCAAGGAGGGCCTGATTACTGGTAAGTGGCAGCTAAAACGACAGGGAGAAGGGAGGGGGAAGTGGGGTCAAAATTAGGAAGGTTAAATAGTATTTGCAAGTAGAGGAAGGTCAGATTAGAAAAGCAAAAGTTGCCCAAAGTCCCCTGGGGGTAAAATTGCCCCCAGCTAAGAACCACTGCTGTAGACCTAGGTCCTTGGGTTTCATAGTCATTATATGCCTCAAAACAGGTATTTTCTGGTGTTCATCTTTTGTTTGTTTGTTTGTCTGAGACAGGGTCTGGCTCTGTTGCCCAGGCTGGAGTGCAGTAGCACAATGTCGGCTCATTGCAACCTTGACTTCCCAGGCTCAGGTGATTCTCCCATGCTCGGGTGATCCCTCCTATCTCAGCCTCCCAAGTAGCTGGGATTACAAACGTGCACCACCATGCCCAGCTAATTTTTGTATTTTTAGTAGAGATGGGGTTTCACCATGTTGGCCAGGCTGGTCTTGAACTTCGGACCTAGTGATCCGCCTGCCCCAGCCTCCCAAAGTGTTGGGATTACAGGCGTGAGCCACTGCGCCCAGCCTAGATCTTTAAAAAATAACATTCAGTGTTGGTTTCATTGGACTCTGCGGGTGTTCATAAATTTGACATTGTACTTCTTTCTTCCAGGGGCAGAAATAAAGAGATAGAGTATTCCCCAGTGGAATGTCTTCTCTGCCTTTGAACTCAGTGGTACCAAATCCACCCACCTTTGCCCAGCTCCCCTCAGCCTTGCACAGTGTGCAGTGAGACTGCAGAGACATAACAGCAATGAGCCCAAGGCTCCCTCCCCACGCCCCCTGGGGACCCCAGCATGCCAAGTCAGGAGCACAGCCAGGCAAGGGCTTGTATTGGATCTGCTGGTATTTCAGCCTGAGCCTGGATCTCCCGGCCTCACAGGAAAGGAGCACACATGAAAAGCCAAGTTCAGCAAGGGAAGTACAGCGTCAGCAGCCTGGAAAGGTTGTGGGGAGGAGAAGCCTAAAAAGGGTTTCTTCTAAAAACAAGTCCAACAGGAAGCAGCAGGTAGTATCTACTCTACGCGAATCAATAAGCAGGCATGGTTAGAACAGCCGATGGATGGAGTTAGACAAGAGGACATGGAATAACAAGGTCACAGGCCTGTCTCACCCTGCAGCCTTGGGAGAAGGGTGGGGACCCGTGCAGAAGAGGTGGGAATGGTTTCTGTGTCCTCCCAGCCCAGCCTTCTCGAGGAGTGTTGGCCACGAGCTGGAAACTGTTCTAAATCCCCTAAGATTGAGACATCTGCTGTTGGGAGGGTCTGTTCTTTACCAATGCTGAGATGAGGACATTTCTTGTCCTTTCAGTGGAAAGGAGAATTCCTTGTTTTTTTTTTTTTTGACACAGAGTCTCATTCTGTCTCATAGGCTAGAGTGCATGATCATAGCTCCCTGCAGCCTCAATTTCCTGGGCTCAAGTGATCCTCCTGCCTTAGCATAGGACTAAGTAGTTAGGACCAAATAGCTAGGACCACATGCATCAACTACCACGCCTGGCTAATTTTAAGTTTTTCTTGTAGAGACAGGGTCTTGCCATGATGCTCAGGCTTGTCTCAAACTCCTGGGCTCAAGTGATCCTCCTGCATTAGGCACCCAAAGAGCTGGGATTACAGGTATGAGCCATTGCATCCAGCCAGAAAGGATAATTATTTAATGAACTTCCAAGGAGTACCTGACCTAACACACTAATACCATTTAATTAGGATTTTTGCCATCATCACAAAAAAGAACAAATATACTTAATACTTTGTTTTAAATTGAATTCTATTTTTTAGTCAGGGTATCCTGTTGCCCAGGCTAAAGTGCAGTGGTGCCATCATAGTTCACTGCAGTCTCAAACTCCTGGGCTCAAGTAATCCTCCCACTTCAGCCTCCTAAGAAGGTGGGATTAAAGGTGCATACCACCATGCCTATTTTTAAAAAATTTTTGTAGAGTTGGGTGGGGCCTTGCTATGTTGCCCAGGCTAGTCTAAAACTCCTGGACTCAAGCAATCCTCCTGCCTCAGCCTCCCAAAGTGCTGACATTACAGGCATGAGCCGTTGCACGTGGCCTGCTTTACTTCGTTAGGGCCCCTTTTATAATACTCATGTCGGTCTATTCTGATGCTTACAAGACAAAAAAAGAGTGTGGCAAAATGTAATCACAGTCTGAATTGAAATAATGTCCAAAGATGGAATGACTATTATATCTACAAATAGAAAAGAGAACATAGAAAGAAAATGTAATGGAGTAAGTACAGGAAAAAGAAGGTGCCTGGTACAGAGCAGGGAAATGAAGAGTACTGTTCAGAAGTGAAGTTGAGAATTAAAGAAAAGATGGAAATCCGGGGCTATGCTGGACCTAAAAAAAAAGAAAGAAAGAAAGAAAAAGAAAAAAAAAAAAGAGAATTAAAGAAAAGAGACAAATTGAGAGGAAGGGACAGGGAACAGAGAAAATGCATAGGGAAGAAAAGGGAGAAGGGGCCAGGAAGAGCAGGAGAACAGTGGCAGCTGCAACAGCTGGGGGTCGTTGGCAGGAGAGGGCAGAGGGAGAAGAGGCGAAGGGAGGGCGGGTAGTGGAATGTATCTATCATGTAGTCACAGATGTGTTCATCCTGTCAAAATCAGCATCCTGCTGCTCTCTTTTAGAATGAGAGTGTGCATCTTAGTAAAGAAGCTGACTTGAAGTCCCCCCAAAGAAAACAAGCTCAGGCTGGTGGCTGGGGAACTTAGAAGAGAAACTGAGATGAAAGAGGGGAATGTGGCCGTGACGAAGAGGAGGGCTACGGTTTCTATGTCCAGATGAAGGACTGTCCTCAAAGAATGCCCTACAGCTGTGAGGGATGAGACAGTGGACCCAGGCCAGGACAGGACTCAGGGTCCAAGGCATGGTGCTCAATCCTCAGGTACTCAAGGCCAAGGCCTCGCCCCTACAGGCTCTCCCTGTGGTATGTCCTCTGAATGCTTCCTTCAGCCGACTCAGAGGAGACTGGCTGATACTTATTATATCAACAATTAAAAGTTTACTACTCACACCTATTTGGCAGTCTCAGGTATTACGTGAGTTGACTATGTGAATATGTGTCTTTTTTTACTTTAATTCTGCCGACTATTCAGGCATTGTCATGAGAGGAACTATGAAATAAACAATGACTGAAAACCAGGTTGTTTGAGATAAACCGGCCTTTAAGTTTTCAGAGAGATAAACTACCATTCCTCCCATCTTTAAATATATATATATCCCCAGTCTTCTCTCTCTCCTTTTTTTTTTTTGAGTTGGAGTCTCACTCTGTCACCCAGGCTGGAGTGCCAATGGCACGATCTCAGCTCATTGCAACCTCCACCTCCTGGGTTCAAGTGATTCTCCTGCCCCAGCCTCCTGAGTAGCTGGGATTACAGGCAGCCGCCACCACACCCAGCTAATTTTTTATTTTTAGTAGACACAGAGTTTCACCATGTTGGCCAGAATGGTCTCGATCTCCTGGCCTCAAGTGATCCATCCGCCTCGGCCTCCCTAAGTACAGAAATTACAGGCGTGAGCCACCACGCCCGGCCCCCAGGCTCCTTCTTTATACACACGGGGAGTATAAGCAGAAGGGAGAGTGGAGACTCGTGCCTCTACGGATACTCCATGTTGCTGGTGGCCATGTATGGAGTTACTGTTGAAACTGGAATGTGAGCTACAAGGAACTATATTTTATTCATTCAAATTGGACCATTTTGTTGAAATGTGGAATGCTGGAGAATGACGTTATAGGAATGCACATCCATATTTATAAGGCTTATTCCTACAGTGTGGAAATGCCGAGCACCCCGTATTCTGCAGCTCTCTGCCAGTGTCTAGATTTTCCCATGCTTCAGACTGTGTCTGAAGAGCAAAGCAGAAAAAAAAAAAATAAAGTTGCTGTCTTCTTGAGCAAACTACAGGTATCTCCATAGTTAAAACGAATTTTTAAAAAGCATACAGAATTAAAGACATCCTGCTCTAGGAAGAAGTGGCTAAGAGTGGGTATTTATTCTTTGTGTCCTTGACAGCTGCATTAAGGTGTCAAAATCCCCGAATGTATGATTTTGGTATTTGTAAATGAAATCCAGCTTGGTGGGAGATACAAGCTACTCAGGATGGAAATTTTCCCTCCTACACCAGATAATCCATGGTACAAACAGACTAAGCATTTCCTGACAAAGCTATGGTATAATCCTAAAAATTACCTGCAGACTTGGTGTGGTACCCCTGAGGTTTATCACCAGTTAGTACATACCTCACAGCCTGGTCTGATCTTAAACAAACAGGCACCCTCCCTGATCCATGCTAGTGGGCAGCTGTAGGGAACGTTAAGGTCATTATAGCTGAAATGCAACGAAGTGCAAAGCTTCTGAAGCCGCTCAGTGCTACAACAGTGATTTTATAGAGATCACAGATCTTAAGAGCAGGAGGGGCCCTCTGATCACCCCTTGTGTGTGTGCTCCTTAGTTTTCAGAAGGAAAAAGTGTCAGTGAGGTTAAACGACTTCACCCAAAGACACACAGCCAGGTGGGGCCGGCTTTGTATTTCACCACATTCTGTCACTCATTCAAATGGTAATCATACTACCAGCCATGGAGCAACTCTGTTATGTAGAGTCCTCACAAAGGACATCACTCTTGGTGTCCCGATAACTGCCCTATATATTTATTTTCACTATGCACATGTACTATTTTTATTTTTAGGAAAAAATGGTGATTTTTCTCTTAAAACGTTCAATCTTTTGCTACAGAAATTGTGGCAGACGGTAGATTCACGTTACTGAGGAAAGGGGAGGCTGGTGTATGCTGTATTAAGTTCTTCTGTACTCAGTGGCGAGATACCAACCGGCAACCTAGGACAGTTCTCGGTGAGCTGACCATGTGCGGGCACTAGAGGGCAGCCTTTCCAAACGCAGGCATTGCAGACACCCTCCCGTGGGTCTCTAGGGGCTCCAAGGGCTGGAACTTTCTTAAGCCACAGAGAAAAATGGCATTCCAATAGACATCTCATCTCAGAAAAACGTCTTAGTAATGGTGGCTGATCAGCTTTCCAGGACATAATCTGTCAAATAGGTGTTTTCCATTACTTCTCTCTTTTTAAAAATAAACATACACACGTACACAAAGACAATTCCAAACATAAAAACATACATGCCTCAGACACAATTAAATTCTCTCATTCCATGCTGGCATCTACAAGGGGGCAGTCTCTTAGGCTGCTTACTAAGCATCAATACCAGCATCACGCTGTCATGGAAAAATGCAAAGCATTCATGCAAGTTAATAAAGTTACTATCATTTCTATGACTTACCAGGAACATACTGCTTAGTCGACTGAAAAATAAAGCACAGTCTTTTTGGGGGTGATACAGTTATATCTCAAGTCACTCCAAAAAGTAACGATTTTATTGATTATGGTCCCCATTTCCCTCCGCAAAGAGCGAACAAAGCCTTTTATGTTTTCAAAAATATAACCACAGAGCTGAAAGGAAGCTTGTGAATCCATGCAGCAGAAGCAAAACTAGGCAGACCTCATATGAATAGATACCGTCAAAATGAGCGCACACAAATTAGTTATTCTGCTTTACTCACATTTTTCTTCCTGCATTTATACAATTGTTGCTTCGGGGAAGTTAGTCATTTTACATTTTATTAATTATAACATCAGATTCTTTAAAATCATGCCTTACTGTTAACAGAAATACTAGGCACTCACTTTTTTTAAATTTTCTATCTTTCCAATATTGCAGAATTATATAGTACATTTTTTACAACACGAAATCCACTTCTTGGTGTGGCAGTGGCATGTGGTGTGATCTGACACAGCAGATAGCATTGAAGACAAGAGATTTTTACCTGATATTTTTAAAAACTCCTAAAAAGCTCTCATAAAATACAGCTGTTTTGTGAACTGAAATCTGTCAGTCATTCCTCTTAGAAAGGGGATACGATGAACCAGAAGTTCACAACTTCTTAAGAATAATATTGCAAGAATCAAAAGACTTGAAGAAGGAAAGGTAAAGAGGAGGTGGGTCAAGGTTTTCTTTGGCCATCGCCATCCTCCCCTCTTCTTCAACCCGTAAGAAGTCACAGCTTGCTTTTTCTACAAAAAGTGTAAGAGCACAGCCAGCTAGAATCAAGAATGGAAGCTGGTTAGGAAATACTGAGCTATGAAGGACATGCCTGAGGTTGGCCCTGAGGGCGGGACACCACTGCTTTGGGCAGTGGTGGCAGCAGGCATCAAGATCTAGGCAAGTCGGGTGTGGTTCTCGGTGTTAATCACGTCCCCGTCTGCCACATGCTACATTCAGCTGGGTGTTATGTGGAATATGTGACCAGTCACATGTTCCTGGTCACACATTCAGGATGAAAATTTTTTACTGAGTACAATCCTTCAGTGCATCAGCAGCTACTGAGGGCAGTTGTTCTTTTTTGTTTTTTTTTTTTCACTCGTTCATTGATTAATTCATTTATTAATCCATTGTTGTAGACTTACAGACTGGTGGCAATCAGCAGCCCAGGGCCCTCTGTTCATAACCTGGAGAGCCTCCAAGCAGCTAGCTGGAGAGCCTCAGAGAAGTGCTTGCTTGGGCCTTTCTCTTGGGTAAGTGAAGTTTTTTTCGACAAGCTCTCACTGTATCACCCAGGCTGGAGTGTGGTGGTGTGATCTCAGTTTACTGCAACCTCCACCTCCCAGGCTCAAGCCATCTTCCCGCCTCAGCCTACTGAGAAGCTGGAACCACAGGCCATACCCGGCTAACTTTTGTATTTTTGGTAGAGACAGGGTTTCACCATGTTATCCAGGCTGGTTTGGAACTTCTGAGCTCAAGCAATCCACCTGCCTCAGCCTCCCAAAGTGGTGGGATTATAGGCATGGGCCACCATGCCTTAGCCAGGTGAGAGAATTATCTGTCAAGCAACTAGGCAGACCTCATAGTCAGGCTCTAAGTGTCTTTGCTCTTTTTGCTTTTCCTGTATTGCCTGTCCTTTCAATCATATTTAGTGAAGAATTCTTTATTATATTTTCATTGTTAGGGAGGTACCACCTGAGTAAATTTTAGGTAGGAAAACTGCCCCATTCTGCAGAGTGAACTGGAAGCAGGCTTACAAGCTTTGTGATTTTCTTCTGAGACCAGGTGGCTCAGGGTAGCGAGATTTACAAAGACAATAGAAAAACAGAGCCATATTCACTGTCCAATTATAGAGACTCGGAAAGTGGATATGCGCTGTATATACTCTCAGTTGACAGCCTCAATTCAGAGATTATGAGCAATGCTTAACGGTTAGGAACTCTTCCTCACATCCAAGTCCTGTAGCTGTTTTTTTTTTTTAGATGGAGTCTCACTCTGTCAACCAGGCTGGAATGCAGTGGCATGATCTCGGCTCACTGCAACCTCCACCTCCTGGATTCAAGTGATTCTCCTGCCTCAGCCTCCCTTGTAACTGCTATTACAGGTGTGTACCACCACGCTCAGGTAATTTTTTCATTTTTAGTAGAGATAGTGTTTCTCCATGTTGCCCAGGTTGGTCTTGAACTCCTGAGCTCAAGCAGTCCACCCGCCTTGGCCTCCCAAAGTGCTAGGATTACAGGCCTGAGCCACTGTGCCTGGCCCCAAGTCCTGCAGCTTCTCTCAGGTACTTGTTCTCATGTCCAGTAAAATATGAGGGGACAATTTGAAAGAAAAGGAGAGAGTGTGTCATGCAGGTGGCTGCAATGGTGACAGTGTAGCTTTTGCAGGTAGACAGGAGGTTTCCAGGGAATAGAGCCGAATTCAAGACAGCAACAATTCTCACTAGTAGTGACCCCTGGACTTCCCAATCCATTACTCAAGGCCAAGTTCAGAACTTTACCCACTTCCCTCCATAGCTGGGCCCTTCCTACGGCTCTGACCTTCCACTCTCAAGCTGTCTTACCTGAAGAGTTTTGACTTTGCCCAGGATGTTGTCCTGTGACATTGCTTGAACTGTCTGCTCACTTTCTGCTCCCCCATCAGGGATAAAAATACTGTCATGGGAAAATGCCCGGGATCCCATAGAATAGTTGAAGGACCTGGAATGCAAATCATGTGCTTCATTTTATTAGGATAAAATTTCTTGTGGCAATTCAGTTTTCTGTTTTTCCTGATTGGAGGGACTCCACCTACATTCCCTGTCTTGCTCAGCAAGCACTTCCAGTGTTGCGTCCCTTTCTGCTAGGGGTCAGCCAAGGAGTTGGGTAGACGAAAGGGTCCCACAGGCACAGGGGGGCACATGTCTTACACAATCCTGGTTCAGAGCTACTCACCGTGAGAACACAAAGACAGTTACTTATTTGTATAGGATCCAGGACAGAAGGCACTGCAGAACTTTTAATTGGAAAAGCGTTTCTCCAGCTGAGCTGTCACTATCAGTTTTGTCCCAGTAAGTCTTGCCAGCCGGAATTTATTAAGTAACATGCAAGTCTAGAAGAGGCAAGGATTTCTTTCTTTTGGATTATAACCAAACTGAGAGAAGATATATACATCCCAAACAAAGACTTTGGAAGAGGATTAGAGAATTATTGATAGAGACGATAAATGCTTTAGGAATTTCAAGAAAATGGGAGACATTTGTGTTAGGGCCATTCTGATAGCTTTGCATATATGGAACACCTTATAGGTGGCTGGTGTTTTTAAGGAAAAGTTTTAAAATTTTTATTTTTATTTATTTATATTTTTTAGAGATAGGGTTTCATTCTGTTGCCCAGGCTGGAGTGCAGTGGTGTGATCATGGCTCAATGGAGCCTCAAACTCCTGGGCTCCAGGGATCCTGCAGAGTGACTAGGAATACAGTCGTCTGCTCCCACATCCAGCTAGTTTATCTTATCTTTTTGTAGGAATGGGGTCTTGCTATGTTGCCAAGGCTGGTTTTAAACTCCTGGCTTCCTCACAAAGCACTGGGATTACAGGCATGAGCCACTAAGTCCGGCTAAAACACTTTAGTTGAAGGGCGGGACTTGGAAGAAATCTGGACATCTACCTGACAATAAGGAATAAGCCATGTGAAAAGCATGAAGAGGGCTGGGTGCAGTGGCTCACACCTCTAAGCCCAGTACTTTGGGAGGTGGAGACAGGTGAATCATCTGAGGTCAGGAGTTTGAGACCAGCCTGGCCAATATGGTGAAACCCCATCTCCACTAAAAGTACAAAAAAATTTAGCCAGGTGCTGCCTCTGGACTGAATTACAGAATGCAGTGGGCAAGGTCCTGGGGCAGCTGTACTTGTTATCTGCCCAAATCTAGACCCTGTTGGGAACACTAATTACCAAATTTTACCATCTAGTTTGCTAAATTACAGACAACATGGTGTAAAAGTGTACGAGGTTTACAAACAAAAGACTTGGATATGAGCCTCCTGGATATGTGATCTTAGGCAACAATAATAATTATTATAAACATCAACCCTTACTTTGATTAAAAAAAAAACTGTGGAGTTTTACTTTCATTATCTCATTTAAGCCCCATCATCACCACCTTGTGACAGATGAAATTCAGTGAGTGAATAACTTATATAAAGACGTCCACATTGAAACAGTAGGGTGAGAAACTGAATTCAGATCTGCTGAGAATACTCCCATGCCAGCCAGCTGCCACATTTTAAAGTGGTAGAAGGTCTTATAGTATTGCTACCCGTGAGTGACACAGGGTATGGGAGATGGTGCAGATGCCATGGGGGCTGGAATATCAGAGGGCTGAAGATACTAAATAGCTAGAATAATGCATAAGTCTTCAGCTAAATAACACAGGGCACCATATAGCAGCAATTCCCTTTGTGAAATATAAGGCACTCTTTGAGGAAACATGCAGGGAGATTAGTATGTTATGCTTTCCCTGTCCTCAGAGAATCTGGGACCTATGTCACAAACTGAGCTTCCACGTTCACCTAAAAATGTTATGAAATAAACTTTGCATTTGAAGTTGTGGAATCGAACTTCTGAACATTCTGTCTAAACTTCTTTTTCAGACCCCTGGTTATGACTCAGATGAGAGAAGGGGTAAATGACTTCATTTCTATACCATATTTTTGCAAAGAGCATACACACACACACACACACACACACACACACACACACATTCCCAAACATATATATACATATACATATATATATATACAGGTTCCCAAACATTCATGTAAACACAAATATGCCCATGTATAAGTCCATCCTCGATGCTCAATAAATGTCTCCTAATTTCTCACAGTTGTGTGTATAGAATCCACCAGTGCTAGGTTAAGCTCCATCCCAGTCTCTAAGTCGACCTTGACTGAGTGATGACGTTTATCTCCGATCCCATTCTTTCTTTCCACATAGGCTAAGAACTGGCCCTCTTCCTGCACTTTGGTGTTGACTCCAAACATTCCTGTTGCCAGCAAAGATCTGATGTCCATCCATTACCCACTTCCAGATGATCATATTGAAAACAAGAGAAAATGAAGGGTAATCATAGTAGTAGTAGTAATTATAATAGTGGTGGTCACAGTGGTATTTATCTTAGATAAATTTTTTGAACACTTGTGATGTATCTTGCATATATGCTAACCTCTTTAACATAATATCAGAATCTTTTTGGTATAGAATATTTAAACCTTATATGGTAGGCACTGTTAGTAAGCCTGTTTTATGGGCAAGGAAACTAAGGTTTGAAGACAATGAGCAATTTGCCATAAATTAAGTAACTGTCTATGCGATAATTCTTTTCTGGCCCCTCTCCCATTGGTCTACTTGTCTGGTTTTTTGTTTTGTTTTGTTTTTACTTGTCTGTTTTTATACCAATAATACCACAGTATCTTAATTGCTGTAGCTTTTTAAAGAGTCTTGATATGTAGTAGATTAAGTTTTTCAACTTTGGTTTTCTGAGTTTTAAAAATGTATTTATTTATTTTTTAAGGTGGCTATTCTTGTCTCTTTGTATTTCTACATAATATTTTTTTTTTTTTTTGAGACAAGGTCTCAGTCTGTCACCCAGGCTGGAATTCAGTGGCATGATCTTGGCTTACTGTAACCTCTGGCTCCCGGGTTCAAGCAATTCTCCTACCTCAGCCTTCCGAGTAGCTGGGATTACAGGTGCCTGCCACCACACCTCGTTAGCTTTGGTATTTTTAGTAGAGATGGGGTTTTGCCATGTTGGCCAGACTGGTCTCAAACTCCTGGCCTCAAGTGATCTGCCCACCTTGGCCTCCCAAAGTGCTGGTATTACTGTGTGAGCCACTGCACCTGGGCCCTACATAAATTTATACATATACACATACATGAATATACTAGTGAGATTGCTTTTAGATGGCATTAAATCTATACATTTTTAAACTGATGCTTTTACAATATTGCCTCTTTTAATTCATGAACATGGGCTAACTCCTTATATATTTATATCATTTTTAATTCCTCTTAACAAATGTGTTGAAGTTTTCTGTATAGAGCTCTTGTACATATTTTGATAGGTTAATTCTTATATATTTGATGTTTCTGAATTTATTGTAAATGGTATAGACTAAAATTTCTATTTTCCAATTTTTAAATTAGTGGATATAAAAATATAACTTATTTTTGTATATTGCTCTTATAACCAGAGACTTTGCTAAGTTTATTTATTAATTATAATAACGAGACTGCTGATTCATTTTTTTTTTTTTTGAGATGGAGTTTCGCTCTTGTTACCCAGGCTGGAGTGCAATGGTGCAATCTTGGCTCACTGCAACCTCCGCCTCCTGGGTTCAGGCAATTCTCCTGCCTTAGCCTCCTAAGTAGCTGGGATTACACACATGCACCACCATGCCCAGCTAATTTTTTGTATTTTTAGTAGAGATGGGGTTTCACCATGTTGACCAGGATGGTCTCGATTTCTTGACCTCGTGATCCACCTGCCTTGGCCTCCCAAAGTGCTGGGATTACAGGCTTGAGCCACCGCACCCGACCTCTATTCATTTTTTTTTTTAAAGACAGAGTTTCACTCAGTCACGAAGGCTGTAGTGCAATGGCTCAATCATAGCTCCTGGGCAACCTTGAAATCCTGGGTTCAGGGGATCCTCCTGCCTCAGCCTCCCAAGTACCTGGGACTTCAGGCTCATGCCAGCATATCTGGCTTTTAAAATTTTTGTAGAGATGAGGTCTTGCCATGTTTTCCAGGTGGGTTTGGAACTCCTGCCCTCAAGCCATCCTCCCACCTTGGCCTTCCAAAGTACTAGAAATACAGGCATAAGCAACCATACCTGATGCATAGAATTTTTGTACATATGCTTGTATTACTGCATCTTTGAAAAGACACATGATCTACTGATGTGGTTTGGATCTGTGTCCCAAAATCTCATGTCAAATTGTAGTCCCCGGTGGGAGGTGGCTGGACATGGGGATGGATTTCTCATGAATGGTTCAGCATAATCCCCTTGGTGCTGTTTTCATGGTAGTAGTGAGTTCTTGCAAGATCTTGTTGTTTAAAAGCATGCAGCACCTCCAGCCTTGCTGTCTCTTGCTCCTGCCATGTGAAACACCTGACTCCCTCTTTGCCTTCTGCCATGATTGAAAGCTTCTTGAGGTCTCCTTAGAAGTAGAAGCCACTATGCTTCCTGTACAGCCTGCAGAACCATGGTCAATTAAACCTCTTTTCTTTATAAATTATCCAGTCTCAGGTATTTCTTTAGAGCAGTGCAAGAACAGACTAATTCAGCTATCTTTTATTTATAGCTGATTTTAAAATTAGTCTATCTTTGGTATTTAGCAGTTTTACTCTGGTATAGCAGAGTGTGAGCTTCTTTGAATTTATTCAGCTTGGGTTACACAGTGCTTCTTAAATCTGTGGCTTGATGTCTTTCATCAGTTTTAGAAAATTCTCAGTCTTTATCTCTTAAACATTGTTTCTACCCCATTTTTCCTCTAATCTCCCTCTGATCCTCCCATGTTAAATCCTTTTAACTACAAGCCACACATCTTTTATTGTCATTATTGTAACTACCATTCTTTTTACTCAATATGATCTAGACTGGATATTTCTATGGACCTGCTTCTAACTCACTAGTTTTCTCTTTAGCTAAGCCCAATTTGCTGTTGAAACCTAACTGCTGAGTTCTTAATTTCAGAAATATATTTTGGATCTCAAATTTCCACTTAATTCTCTTTAATAAATTCAAATTCTCTGCTGAAATTCTCCATCTTATAAACTATATTCTTGAATATATTAATCAGAATTATTTGAAAGTCTGTCTGAAACTCTAACATCTTGGTCACCTTTAGGTCTATTTCTATTATCTTGTTTTTCTTGTAGTCTGTTTCTTAGATGCCTGTCAATTTTTAATTAAAATTCAAACATCATGCCCCCAAAATTTTAGAGGCTGGGTTCTCTCTTTACCTTCTTCCAGAGAGAACTCACCTGATCTTCTTGAAGGCTGCAAGCAGCAAAGAAGCACATCACTTCAATCCAATCAAAGACTGAGCTGACTGACTCATTGCTGGTTAGCAATCTTTGCAAGGCTTAGACTACCTCTGTTTTGTCTCCACTTCTAGGGTACAGTACTCCCAGAGCCTCAACTGAGAGCCTAGGTTATTTCCTAAGTTTCCCCTCCTTGGCACATCTGAGCATAAACTGTTAGAAGTAGCTGCACCACATTTTAAATACTTTGCTGCTTAAAAATTTCTTCCAACAGATGCCCTAAGTCATCACTCTTCAGTTCAAACAACCACAAATCCCTAGGGAGTGAACACAATGCAGCCAAGTTATTGGCTATGGTATAACAAAGGAGACCTTGGCTTCAGTTCTCAGTAAGTTCCTTATTTCCATCTGAGACTTCATCAACCTAGCTTTCACTGTCCATATCAGTATCATATTTTTAGTCACAAGTATTTAACCAGTCTCTAAGAAGTTCCAAACTTTCCCTTATCTTCCTGTCTTCTTCTGAGCCCTCCAAACTCTTCCAACCTTTGCCTGTTACCCAGTTCCAAGGCTGCTTTGACATTTTCAGGTATATTTATGGCAATGACCCATTCTTTGGTACCAGTTTTCTACATTAGGTCATTTTTGTGTTACTGCATAGAAACACCCGATGCTGGGTAATTGATAAAGAAAAGAGCTTTAACTGGCTCATGGTTCTGCAGGCTGTACAAGCATGGCACCAATTATCTGCTTGGCTTCTGGTGAGGGCCCCAAGAAGCTTACAATCATGGTAGAAGGTACAATGGGAGCAGGCACATGGTGAGAGCAGGAGCAAGAGGGCAGCAACTTGTATAATAGTACATCTAATATTAAATCTTTGGTAAGCATGGTTACCAGTTCCAGCTCTAAACAACTCTACAACGTAGATTATTTTCTTTTTTCTGAAGGGGAAGCTGAGGCAACGCATGGATAAAAATATTGCCCAAAGTTCCAAAATTTGAGGCATGGTTGGAACTGAAACTTAATAGCCTAGGCATGGAGATCTTAGCTTGAAACTATGTTCTAATAAACAGAGAGCTTGGTGGAACCATTGTGCTTAACCAGCTGGGAATTGCAAATTACATGATTGGGAGGTGCAGCGGCAATTTACCACAAATTGTACCTTAGCAGAGTTCATCTGGATTTCTTTATTCTTGACATTTAAAGATCATTCACAGTTGATTGTGAAGCAGGCCAAGTGCACTTCTTCTCGCTTCCTTTTAAGAGGGAACCAAGACTGAGGGGCCTTTCAGCCTCAATGCTGCAACTTTCCCTCCTCACTCTCTCTCTGCTCAAATGATAGAAAATGGACTTGCTGTGTGGGAACCTTTTCTTCTGCTACTGAGAACACAGAGCAGCCTCTTGCTTGTGAGAAGAGCGGTATAAAGACCTCTAAAACCCCACTGATTTTAAACCTTGAACTGGAGGATTGTCAATATAGTTATTTAGCAATCATTTTAATTTAAACAAGATTTGAAATCAAATGGAAAGCACACATGGCAAAAGCCAACTCTACGAAGAAAGGAAGAAAGGCCCAGCTGGGAAAGGCCCAGCACTGATCTCTGAGGAACAGTTTCATAAGCCCAGAGAAGAATCATAGCCCTGACTTATAGAGGCCAGGAAAATGGTCCCTTTGGATTGGACATCCAAACAGCAGAAGTTCCTGGGGCTCTAGAAGGCAGTCAGCTCTCCTATGAACAGAAAGAAGCACAGCTGAGATGTCGTAACTGTATTTTCTCCATTTCTGTCCTGATTTGCTGTTGTCATTGATATTATTTTTATTTACAGAGAGGTTGGGCTTTGAAACATTTCATCAGGGGTTTCTAATCAGCTCAAATATACCAGCTTTTGGTCTTGCCCCTCTACTTTTCACTGCCTCCTGCAGTTATCTCTCCAGAGACATTGATGAGAACAGCCTGAGGCTGCTCTTCTGGCTTTACCTTTAAGGACTGCCTAACTCCAATACTCTCTTCTCCATATGTGTCTCCAGCTGTAGTGGACCCTGCTATGTGCCTCTCCCACTGTCTCTGCAAACTCAACATGAGATAATCAATTTTCCTATGGAACTCCTGTCTCTCCTATTTCTTTGTTACTCTCATTCCCCCATACTCTGTGCTATATTATTTTCTAAGTGAGGTAAGGTCCAGATTAGGAGGAAGATAAAGTGCAAAATCCTTAACAGGTAACATCGCCTGTGCTTTCACTTTCAGAAATACTTCAAAGACTATGTAAAAATCAATGCAGAAGACTGGAAATCCTGAGCCTGCAGATCCATTCTGAGCCTGCATTCCACTCTGCCTGCCAATAATCCTTCGCACCTGTGTCTGGAGGCCTGGCGCACTGCTCTTCACATCTCTAGTGATTCTCTATGAGTAAGCTGCCAGCAGCAAAAGACAGTGTGCTCTATCAGTGATGACAGGGACAGCCCTCACAGAGCCAACAGCCATTGCGAAAGGGCCCCTCTGTGCTCATGGAGTCCAAGACCCAAATCTTTATGGATGGAGAAGCTGAGGCCCAGCAATGTGAAGAGAGAGACTCAATCAAAACAGAACTGAAACTGGAACTCAGCCTCCTGGCTCACTGTTGACAGGGCTTAGTACAGTGTTCACAGATGTTTGGATTTCTTAGAGAACAAAGACATTGTACGAATGGCAGCTGCTGGATCATGACAAGAAAGGGGCATTAACTTAGAGGGTCCTAGTTCACCCACAATTACAAATCTTATGCAAAAGAGGATATACCAGTTTTACTTTGTTTCTTTTGTTTTTGAGACAGTCTCACTCTGTTGCCCAGGCTAGAGTGCAGTCGCACTCTGCTCACTGCAGCCTTGAACTCTCCAGGTGCAACGGATCCTCCTACTTTAGCCTCCCAAGTAGCTGGAAATACAGGTGTGCACCACTGTGCCTGGCTAATTTTTTAAATTTTTCATAGAGATGGGATCTTGCCATGTTGCCCAGCAGGTCTCAAACTCCTGGGCTCAAGTGATCCTCCTGCTTTGGCCTCCCAAAGTGCTGATATTACAGGTGTGAACCACTATGCCCAGCTCAGTTTTACTTCTTAAATACAAAATCTGTCAATACCAAATGGGATCCCAGCATCCATAAATGTTTTCATATTTATGTAATATTGATCAAGGTTTTATTATGATAAAATACAACATAAAATTTACCATTAGCATTTTTTGTTTGTTTGTTTGTTTGTTTGTTTTTGAGATGGAGTTTCACTCTTGTTGCCCAGGCTGGAGTGCAATGATGCATGCAATCTCGGCTCACTGCAACCTCTGCCTCCCAGATTCAAGCAATTCTCTTGACTCAGCCTCCGGAATAGCTGGGATTACAGGTGCCTGCCACCTTACCCAGCTAGTTTTGTATTTTTAGTAGAGATGGGGTTTCTCCATGTTGGTCAGGCTGGTCTTGAACTCCCAACCTTAGGTGATCTGCCCGCCTCAGCCTTTCAAAGTGCTGGGATTACAGGCATGAGTCACTGCACCAGCCTCATTTTAACATTTTTTTAGTATACAGTTCAGTGGCATTAAATACATTCATATGATAATGAAACCATCACCACTCTCACCTTCTAGAACTTTATCATCATCTCAAACTGAAACTTCATATCCATGTAACAATAACTCCCCATTCTTCTCTCCCTGAAGCCCCTGGGAACTATTATTGTACTTTCTGTCTCTGAATTTTACTATTCCAGGTACTTCCTTAAATGGAATCATATAATATCTGTCCTTTTGTGCCTGGCTTATTTCACTTAGCATAATGTTTTGAAAGTTCATCGACACTGTAGCATGTATAAGAATTTCCTTCCTTTTTAAGAAGGAATAATTCCAATGAATGTACATACTATGTTTATACATTCATCCATCAATGGGCATTTGGGTTATTTCTCCCTTTTGGCTATGGTAAGTAGCGCTGAAATGAACATGGGTGTGCTGATGAAGATTTTTAAAATACAGGAATGCAACCTAATGACTCATAACTATGTGCAGACATAGCTGAAAGAGTAAATAGGTGCACCGAAGTCCCCATTCCACACAGATCTACATCATCTTGATATCCTCCACCTGACAGATTAAATCCTTAGTATCTGTAAAGATCAGTAGAGACCGCATAAGACCAAAGAAGTAAAAGAAAGAGGAGGAAGAAGAGGAGTAGGAGGGTGCTCCCTTCACCAGCACATACACTAAAACTGGAATCATATGGAGAAGTTTATCATGGTCCCTGTGCAAACATGACATGCAATTAAGTGAATTAATGCAAAAACAAAAAACCAAATATCGCATGTTCTCACTTATAAGTGGGAGCCAAGTCTTGGAAACACATAGACATAATGATGGGAACAACAGACACTGGGGACTCCAATAAGAGGGAGGGAGGGAGCAGGGGCCAGAGCTGTTAAATTTCCTGTGGGGTACTTTGCTCACTATCTGGGTGGCAGGATTAAACTAAGCTCAAACCTCAGCATCATGCAATATACCCTTGTAACAAACCTATACATGTGTTCTCTGAATCTGAAATGGAAATTAAGAAAAAATAAAAGTAGTAGGAGGAAAGTAGGAAGAGGAGGAGGAAATTAAGAAAAGGGGAAGAAAGGAGGAGAACAAGAGGAAAAATACTTGACATTTGCCTAAAATCATGGGAAATTTTGAAGTCAGTTCTTGAAAAACGGATCCTGGTATTTAATGCACAGAACATTAGCCCTTGGGTTCCATCCCTGCCACTCCTACCCAAGAAGGTTCAAATACCAGGAACCCACTCCAGGAACTATTAGCTAGAGACTAGAAGCTTTGAATAGGCTGAGTCAATTCTAAGGCAAGATGTGTTTAGCACTAAGAAAAACTCACAGAGGTTTACAGAGTCCTGTTCTACCTACATCTTACAACATTTAAGCCCTTTGATCTAACTCATTATGGGTTTAGAAAGACAGCAGGAAACACACATTGCTGTTTCTCCTTTACTCTATCTCCTCTTTCCTTTCATTTACCCAGAGTCAGATGAATTAACTCTAAGATTCTACCTAGAGGCTCTAAACGGCCAGGCATGTTGGCTAATGTCTATAATCCCAATGCTTTGAGCGGGAAGAACAGTTTGAACCCAGGAGTTCAAGATTAGCCTAGGAACCAAAGCAAGAGCCCATCTCTACAAAAAATAATTTAAAAAATTAGCCAGGTTGGCTGGGTGTGGTGGCTCTTGCCTGCAATCCCAGCACTTTGGGAGGCGGAGGTGGGCAGATCACCTGAGGTCAGGAGTTCAACACCAGCCTGGCCAACATTAGCGAAACCCTCTCTATTAAAAATATAAAAAATTAACTTGGCATAGTGGTTCACGTCTCTAATTCCAGCTACACAGGAGGCTGAGACAGGAGGCTCATTTGAACCCAGGAGACAGAGGTTGCAGTGAGCTGAACTTGTGCCACTGCACTCCAGCCTAGGTGACAGAGTAAGATTCTGTTAAAAAAAAAAAAATTGGCCAAGCATAGTGCTGCACATCTGCAGTCCCTGCTACTCAGGAGGCTGAAGCGGGCAGATCACTTGAGCCCAGGAATTCAAGGCAGCGGTGAGTTATGATCATGTCACTGCACTCCAGCCTACAAGACAGAGACCTTGCCTCTAAAGATAAAAGAAAATAAAAGGCTATTTTAGAATAAATAACATGGTACTGTCAAACTCACTTTTGCAACAAATACATCAAAATACAGTGCATTCTGAAGGGCCTGTTTCTGTGCTTCAAGTTGTCAAGAGCTTAAGAAACTCAGCAGAAGCCTAGATGGGCCATTGTAATCTGCTGGAATTGTATAAGGATAGGATGATTATGCTAATACCATGCTAGCAGCAGTGGATAGGGTTCACACACTGCAACCGTAGCTCAGGTGAAGCTTTCATTTTTATTATTACTTTTTCTGTTGAAGCCGGTGCAGACTTTGTTTTCCTAGACCATTTGAGAGGAAGTCACTGGCATGATGATCATCACCCCGACCAGGGCAGGCAGTGGGGCCAGAGGACTTGCTGTTGAACACACCATAAGATGTTCATGGGAACCTGCAGAAATAAATGCAGGAACCAGGAGGGCAGTTGAAAAATCAATGAGTGTATAACTGTCATTGTTGCCCTGGTTTCACTTCCACCCTACTGCAATGCAATTGACATCTGTAAATGATCTCCCAGTTACATCTTTTCCAATTCAGTTTTCTCTGAAACCCAACAGTAATCTTTTTTTTTTTAAGACGGAATCTCGCTCTGTCACCCAGGCTGCAGTGCAGTGGCACAATCTCTGCTCGCTGTAACTCCCACCCCTGGGGTTCCAGCGCGTCTCATGCCTCAACCTCCCAAGTAGCTGGGATTACAGATGCGTGCCACCACACTCAGCTAATTTTGGTATTTTTAGTAGAGATGGGATTTTGCCATGTTGGCCAGGCTGGTCTCAAACTCAAGTGATCTGCCCGTCTCAGCCTCCCAAAGGCTGGGATTATAGTCATGAGCCACTGCACCTAGCCCCCTACATTAATCTTAACTAATTTGCCAGCTTAGAAACCACTGGTGTTTCTCTGTGCCAAAATCTTCCCATAGAAAGCTTCAGTGATTGCTTGGCACTTAAGCTTTTCATGCCAGAGTCCTAAACTACTCTGGCTCCATGAAACAGAGGTTGTGCAGTATAGGGACTTTAGTGCTTACCTCTGAAACCTAGTTCTACCATTTACCAGCTGTGTGGCCTCCAGCAAGCTCGAAACCTCCAGGTGCCTCAGTTTCCTTAACTGCTAAATGAGGATAATAATAGGACCTACCTCGCTGAGCTTTCATTAGAGTTATATTTATAATATGTAAAACACTAAAATAGTGTAAGCAGTGCTGGGCATGGTGGCTCACACCTATAACTCTAGCTTTTTGGGAGACCAAGGCAGGAGGATGGCTTGAGGCCAGGAGTCTGAGAACAGTCCTGTCTCTAAAAATAAAAAATAAAAAAATTAATGGGGCAGGAATGGCCCGTGTTTGTGATCCCAGGTACTCAGAAGGCTGAGGTGGTAGGATTGCTTGAATTTAGGAGTTTGAGGCTCCAATGAGCTGTGATCCCACCACTGCACTCTAGGCTTTGTGACAGAGCAAGACCCTGTCTCTTAAAAAAAAAAAAAAGGTTATCGACAAAACAAAGCAATGGGGAAAGGATACCCTGTTTAATAAATGGTGTTGGGAAAACTGGCTAGCCATGTGCAGAAAGCAGAAACTGGACCCCTTCCTGACACCTTACACTAAAATTAACTCCAGATGGATTAAAGACTTAAACATAAGACCTAACACCATAAAAACCCAAGAAGAAAATCTAGGCAAAACCATTCAGGACATAGGCATAGGAAAGGACTTCATGACTGAAACACCAAAAGCATTGGCAACAAAAGCCAAAATAGACAAATGGGACCTAATCAAACTCCACAGCTTCTACATGGCAAAAGAAACAGTCATTAGAGTGAATCGGCAACCAACAGAATGGGAAAAAAATTTTTGCAGTTTACCCATCTGACAAAGGGCTGATATCCAGAATTTACAAAGAACTCAAACAGATTTACAGGAAAAAAACAAACAAGCCCATTCAAAAGTGGGCGAAGGATATAAACAGACACTTTACAAAAGAAGACATACATGAGGCCAACAAACATATGAAGAAATGCTCATCATCACTGGTCATTAGAGAGATGCAAATCAAAACTACATTGAGATACCATCTCATGCCAGTTAGAATGGCGATCATTAAAAAATCTGGAGACAACAGATGCTGGAAAGGATGTGGAGAAATAGGAACACTTTTACACTGTTGGTGGGAGTATAAATTGGTTCAACCATTGTGGAAGACACAATGTTTATTGTGGCACTGTTTACAATTGAAAAGACTTGGAACCAACCCAAATGTCCATCAATGATAGACTGGATAAAGAAAATGTGGCACATATACACCATGGAATATTATGCAGCCATCAAGAATGACGAGTTTGTGTCCTTTATAGGGACATAGATGAACCTGGAAACCATCATTCTCAGCAAACTGACACAAGAACAGAATATCAAACATCGCATGTTCTCACTCATAGGCGAGTGTTGAACAATGAGAATACATGGACCCAGGGAGGGGAGCATCACACAATGGGGTCTGTCGGGGGGAAATAGGGGAGGGACAGTGGGGGGTGGGGTGTTGGGGAGAGATACATGGGGAGAAATGCCAGATATAGGTGAAGGGGAGGAAGGCAGCAAATCACATTGCCATGTGTGTACCTATGCAACAATCTTGCATGTTCTTCACATGTACCCCAAAACCTAAAATGCAATAAAGAAAGGTTATTATTTAATGTCACTCTACTTCAAGCACCCCTGAGGCAAACCTGACCTGTCAGTCCTCAAATATCATCACTGGGCTCTATCACGGCATGAGATCTTCTGCTGCAAGGACTGCCCAGTGCCAGTCTCACAATTTGGTTCTTGTCCATTGATGTGCTTTGGATTTGTGTCCCCACATGAATCTCACGTTGCATTGGAGGAGGGGCCTGGTGGAAGGTGATTGGATATGGGAGCAGATTTCCCCCTTGCTGTTCTTATGATAGTGAGTGAGTTCTCATGAGATCTGACGGTTTAAAAGTGTATGGCACTTCCCCCTTTGCTCTCTGTCTCTCCTGCTCTGCCTGGTAAGACTGCTTGCTTCCCCTTCACTTTCCAACATGACTGTAAGTTTCCTGAGGCCTCCTAACCATGCTTCCTGTTAAGCTTGTAGAACTGAGTCAATTAAACCTCTTTTCTTCATAAATTACCCAGTCTTTTTATAGCAGTGTGAAAACAGAGTAATATACCCATCCTTCAAGGTCCAGCTCAAATCTAATTAACCCCACACATCTTTTCTTGCTCCCTTTTGTCCCTCAGGAATCCTTTTGCATGAATCTCATGCTGTTTGATGCTACAGTTACTATAATCAAGCCTTTCAAGAGAGGGAATATAAAATTGCTTCGCATGTTGTAAAGTATGACACAGATATGATTTTTTTTTTTGAGACAGAGTCTTACTCTGTCACCCCGGCTGGAGTGCAGTGGCACCGTGTTGGCTCACTGTAACCTCTGTCTCCTGGGTTCAAGCAATTCTCCTGCCTCAGCGTCTCAAGTAGCTGGGATTACAGGCACCCACGAACGTGCCAGGCTAATTTTTGTATTTTTAGTAGAGACAGGGTTTCACCATGTTGTCCAGGCTGGTCTCAAACTCCTGACCTCAGGTGATCCACTCACCTCAGTCTCCCAAAGGGCTGGGATTACAGGGGTGAGCCAATGCCAATGTGATTTTACTGACAACAGTGATACCATCTTATCTCTGCCCCATAACTATGTGTGGCATGAGTTCAGGGGTCACATCTATTATCTTTGTTTTTCCCATAGTGGCTTTCTATAATAAAATTTGTCAGGATTTAAAAAAAATTTAGGATGGGTTCTTACTATGTTGACCAGGCTGGTCTGAAACTCCTGGGCTCAAGGAATCCTCCCACTCCAGCTTCCCAAAGTGCTAGGATTACAGGTGTGAGCCACTGTGCTCCATCAAACATTTTCAGTGGATGAGAAAATGATTACTACTGTAGGGTGAGCTGGTTTAACAGGTGGGTTTTCTGTAGAGAGGTCACTGAGGTGATGGAAAGCATGATGCAGATTTGTTATGGGAAAATGCAGAATATGCTCAGATCATGGGTATTTTCCCAGAGGTCACTGCAGAAATCTCCAAGAAGCTAGTGGGTGGGCAAGTCAGGAGGCTGTTCAGCCTCTCTCAACGTTTCTTTTGAGCCTTCTTTTCAACTTAAACCAGGGAAATGCTCCCCGCTTTGCTTACCACTTTCTATATCAAAGCTTCTCTCTCTCTCACCTAGTTTTCATGGTGTCTACAAGTGTCAGTTAACATACTTGGATGTAGGCAACAGAAAATGGCTTTGTCTCACTGAATCTAAAGAAAATGTACTAGAAGTACAGTGGAGGCTCACAGAACAAAAAGAAGCCAGACTGCAGGCTTGGAAAACCACTGGAGTTGGGTAGGAGAGCTCTAGAGCCTAGGCACTGGGAGCCACAGCCACCATTAGGCTGCAGGGAGAGCCAGTAACTGCTGCTCCTAGAAGTTGTGTTCCTTACATCTTTGATTCAGCTGCCAAGTTAAAGTACTAGGGGAGAACATCTGATTGGCCAGGCTGGGTTGCAGGCTCATGTCAGGCTGCAGCGGGAGGGGAAATGGAAGATCTGATCATTTTGGCGTCTGTCCTAGGAAGCAGGCACTACGTCCTATCAGAGCTACACACAGCAAGGTAAAGGCAACTCCCTGAAAGGGAAGGAGTTTTCAGGGAGTTGCCTTGACTTGAGAAGAGGAACTGGATGCTAATGGCTAAGTAACGAAAAATCAGCCACCACACTGTGCTTCTGGGTTTGAGTCTGGATTCTCTCTTTTAGTCTAGATGGATGACTCACTTGCATAACTACCTGTATCGTGATTCTGCTTCTCCCCAGGAGGCTGCCCTTCTTTCCTGGTGGCATGTGCTGCTGCCTGAGAGCAAAAAATGTCACAGCCCATGGTCCTGGGATGCTAAAACCCAGCAGGCCCAATGCTCTATGCTCATACCTATCTGGAGGAATGAGAGAGATGAGACAGAAGGTGCATGCTGGGCCTGTGGCCTGGGGCTCAGCACACTGGAAGGTCAGAGCAGAGAGAGAGGTTGCAAAAAAAAGTAAAACAAACTAAGTTAGCCCTGCAGCCATATTACTCCATCTCTCACCCACTGGGCACTTAGCGCTAAGGAGAGCAGACAGGTGTCAGGAAGAGCTCTCTTCATTTTAAGCTCTGTTGTCTGGAGCCACTATCTGCAATAGCATCTATGTGAAAGGAACAATGAAAAGCAAGGGGCAGTCTGCTAGGCAGAGTCATTTCTGAGAACGCTCTCCTCATTTACCATGATACAAGACAGGGACTGCCCTCTTTCTGTCCATGGGCTTTGTCATCTGCCTGTGACACCTGGAACTGTGACAGCCATCTTGTGACTATGAGGGAACAAGCCTGAAGACAAAGCCCCACTCCCTGAGGATGCCAGAGGAAAAGGGGACTCAGACTGGATCTTAATGATGTTGCTGGGGTGTTGCATCAACCAACCTTGGAACTTGGAAAGTCTTCCAGACTTTCTGGTCCATCAGACAATATACTTCATTCCTGTTGAAGATGAGAGTAGTTCTGATTTCCGTTACAAATGAAATCATCCTACCTGATACAGCCTTCTAGCCACTCTTCTAAGCACTGGGCACAATCTAAGACCTGCTGACATCATCCAACTTTGGAGTGCAAGCCTAGAAAGGGAAATTCTCCCCATCCAAAAAGTAGAAGGCTTTCTGCAGCTGCACAGTGAATGCATGCCTCAGGCCAGCCCTCCTATTCCTTATCCTTTGTCTTTTTTTGGACAAGAATCATGTAATTTGGGACCATAGATATTGGGTAATTACTATGGCAATGATTAGGGATTCACTTCAGGAATAAGGAAATATAATTATAGTTCCATTTCAGTTTGTTTCCATGACAACAGGGGCAACTGCAATTGATCAGCAGTTTTCTTCCTAAACAGATCCGTGAGTCTCATTCAAATGAAATGTTAAAGAGCAATTAAATAACTCATCAAGCAAACTAGAGTTGCTGGAAGAGAATGGAGTCAGATTATCTGACTTAGAGGCTCATCCTGAACTCGGGTATTTTATCGAAATACACGGCACTCAACAGGCTATAGTGTACCAAATTATCTGATAATTACAAGAGAAACAGGGTATGTCATACATACAAATTCTAGGAAGAGGAGGAAAATTTGGAATCTCAAATGAAGAATCTTAGAATTGGAAGTCAGCAGGTCATCCACTCCAGTCTGTAGGCTCAGTCCTGTGTCTATACCACCTAGAACAAGCGATCCTCTAACTTGCCTCTAAAGCCCACTTCACAGGCTTCCAGGCTATTTATTCCACTCCCCTATTTCCCCATGTGGAGAAAGATCTTTTCATGAACCTCTGTAGCTGTCATTTGAACCAATTTTCCTCTTGGTTCATGCTCTGGAAACAGTAGTCATCAACACCCTCTTTATCTCAATACTAACATTACCCTGCTTTTTAAAGTGCTTTATTGGCAGGGTGCGGTGGCTCACGCCTGTAGTCCCACCACGTTGGGAGGCCGAGGTGGGTGGATCACGAGGTCAGGAGTTCCTGACCAATCTGGCCAAGACCGTGAAACCCTGTCTCTACTAAAAATACAAAAAAGTTAGCTGAGCGTGGTGGTGGGCACCTGCAATCCCAGCTACTCAGGAGGCTGAGGCAGAGAATTGCTTGAACTCTGGAGGCAGAGGCTGCAGTGAGTCGAGATCACACCACTGCACTCCAGCCTAGGCAACAGAGCGAGACTCTGTCTCAAAATAAATAAATAACAAATAACAAAAAATTAAAAAAAGGAAGAAGAAAAAATACCAAAAATAAATAAATAAATAAAGTACTTTATTGCACATCATTGCAATGTCATACAAACTTTTGTCCTTCTAATAATCCTGGGAGATAGCATATCCAGTTAACAGATGAAGGGGTTAGCTAGGTCAGGATCACATAGCTCTCGATTGATACACCTGGCTTCACGAGGGGTCTCTAGTTCCTGTTCTGCTGCTGTTCTATTCCTCACATACTGTACCTCTAAGAATTGCTATATCTCAGCAGTCCCCAACCTTTTCAGCACCAGGAACCGGTTTTGTGGAAGACAATTTTTTCATGGACAGCGAGTGGAAGGATGGTTTCAGGATGAAACTGTTCCACCTCAGATCATCAGGCATTAGATTCTCATAAAAAGCATGAAACCTATATCCCTTGCATGCACAATTCACAACAGGGTTCATGCTCCTTTGAGAATTTAATGCCGCTGCTGATCTGACAGGAGGCGGAGCTCAGGTGATAATGCTCCCTGCCCCCCATTCACCTTCTAATGTGTGGCCTGGTTCCCAACAGGCCACAGACGGTACTGATCCACTGCCTGGGGGTTGGGGACACCTGCTATAACTGATTCATAAACCTTCTTTTCCTCTATACTTACTCAGCTCATCTCTGTTAATCTTCCTGCTTAGTCCCTAATTTTTATTTAGTGGATTTTGCACCTCTTCACCATTCCCTATTCAAGTTCAGCACATCCCAGGTTCCTAAGGATAGAAGATGAACAATCAAGTAAAAGAGGTCCTAACTTCATCCTCTGAAAAGCAGCAAGGCCAAGTGAATTGATGCACACAGTGGTAAGCAAGGAGTCTGCACTTCACTACCATTTCATTGGTGATATGACATCTCATGATACGAAATGTGATTCTTCCTTTTCCAGCAGGTCAGAGGAACAGTGATACTCTTTACCAAGGTGGGAAACTGGAGGACACATTAGATGAATGTTGACTTGTCCAATGGGAAAAGTCAGTGTGGCAAAGAGCAATAATCATGCATTCATTCGTTGAATGTTTACTGAATGCCTGCTATGTGCCAAGCCCAGCATTAGAGGATGGAAATACAGTGAATGGCAAGTCACAAGGCTTACTTCTATGGAAAGCTCAAGGAGGCTGTGAGAACAATGTCGGGAGGAGGGGCCTGATCTAGACTGAGGGAACCAGAGAAAGCTTGCTCTCCTAAGGAAGACACATTTGTGCAGAAAACTCAAAGATGGAGAGGAATTAGACAAAGGAAGGAGGTGGAGATGGGGGATGGGGCTATTCAAGAAGAAAGCACTACCATGTGCAAAATGGCCAGGCTTGGATTGTGGTCACATCTCTAACACTAACAGCACTGTCATCTCGTTGAGCCTGTTTTGCCATTTATAAAGTGAAGGTATGGGATCAGGACTAAAAATTACCCTAAACCTTTAATATTTTGTATTCCCACCAGCAATGTGTGATAAGAGCTCCAGGCCCTACGTATCTTCATCAACATCTGTTATCATTTATCTTATTTGGTTGTAGCCTTCCTAATGGGTGTGTTTGTGGTTTTGATGTGCACCTCCCTGGTGGCTAATGATGTTAAGCAAGTATGGTTTACGTGTTGATATTTTTATAACTTTTTTGTAGTAATGTCTATTCAAATCCTTTGCCCATTAAAAACATTTGAAGGGGGGTCATTTTATTATTAAGTTATGGGAGTTTTGTTTTTGTTTTTTATTTTTACCTATTCTGAATATGATTTACAAATATTTCCTTCCATTCTGTGGACTGTTTTATAACTTTCTTGAAGGTATCATTTATAACACGAAATTTAATTTCGATGTAGTCCCACTTTTCTGTTTTTCCTTTTGTCACTTGTGCTTTTGGTACCTAAGAAACCACTGCCTAATTCAAGGTCATGGAAATTTACTTTTTCCTTTAAGAGTTTTATAATTTTAATTCTTTTTTTTTTTTTAATTTTTTATTGGATTATAGGTTTTGGGGTACATGAGCAGAGCATGCAAGACAGTTGCGTAGGTACACACATGGCAGTGTGCTTTCTTTTCTTCTCCCCTTCACCCACATTTGGCTTTTCTCCCCAGGCTATCCCTCCCCACCTCCCCCTCCCACTGGCCCTCCCCTAATTCTTACATTTAGGTCTGTGATCCATTTTTAGTTCATTTCTGTATATTCTGTAAAAAGGGGTCCAGTTTCATTCTTCCGCATGTCATTACCCAATTGTCCCAGAAATATTTGTTGAAAAATTCTTCTTTGCCCATTGAATTGTCTTATCACTCTTATTGAAAATCAACTGACCACAAATGTAAGAGTTAGTCTCTAGACTCTCAATTCAATTCCATTTCATTGATCTACACATCTATCCTTATACCAATACTGCACTGTTTAGATTACTATAACTTAGAGGTAAGTTTTTTCCTAATTGGAATGTGTGAGTCTTCCATCTTTGTTCTTTTTCAATACTGTTTTGGCTATTTTGGGTCCCCTGCATTTCCATATGAATTTTAGGATTCACTTTCTAATTTCTGGGGGAAAAAGACAGATGGGATTTTGATGAGGACCACATTGAATTTGCAGATCAATTTGGGGAGTATTGACATCTTAACAATATTATGTTTACCAAACCATAAACATGGGATGTCTTTCCATCATTTCAATCTTCTTTAATTTCTTTCAATAATATTTTGTCATTCTTAGTGTACAAGTCTTGCACTTCCTTGGTTAAACTTCTTCCTAAGTAGTTTCTTCTTTTTGATGCTACGTAAATGGAATTGTTTTCCTAAGGCCATTTTCAGATCATATATTGCTAGAGTACAGATATATAATTGCGATACAAAAACACCAATCTTGCATCCTGCAACCTTGCTCAATCTTGTTTGTTAGTCTAATACCTTTCGGTGTGTGTATTCCTTAGGACTTTCTATATGTACAATCATGGCATCTGCAAGTACAGTTTTACTTCTTCCTTTTTAAGATTAATGCCTTTTTAAAAAATTTTTTATTGCATTTTAGGTTTTGGGGTACATGTGCAGAACGTTGCATAGGTACACACATGGCAGTGTGTTTTGCTTCCTTTCTCCCCTTCACCCACATTTGGCATTTCTCCTCAGGCTATCCCTCCCCAGCTCCCCCCTCACTGGTCCTCCCCTTTTCCCCCCAATAGACCCCAGTGTTTAGTACTCCCCTCCCTGTGTCCATGTGTTCTCATTTTTCATCACCCGCCTATGAGTGAGAATATGCGGTATTTCATTTTCTGTTCTTGTGTCAGTTTGCTGAAAATGATGTTCTCCAGATTCATCCATGTCCCTACAAATGACACGAATTCATCATTTCTGATTGCTGCATAATATTCCATGGTGTATATGTGCCACATTTTCCCAATCCAGTCTATCATCAATGGGCATTTGGGTTGGTTCCAGGTCTTTGCTATTGTAAACAGTGCTGCAATGAACATTCGTGTGCATGTGTCCTTATAGTAGAACGATTTATAGTCCTTTGGCTATATACCGAGTAATGGGATTACTGGGTCAAATGGAATTTCTATTTCTAAGGCCTTGAGGAATCGCCACACTGTCTTCCACAATGGTTGAACTAATTTACACTCCCACCAACAGTGTAAAAGTGTTCCTTTTTCTCCACATCCTCTCCAGCATCTGTTGTCTCCAGATTTTTTAATGATCGCCATTCTAACTGGCGTGAGATGGTATCTCAATGTGGTTTTGATTTGCATCTCTCTAATGACCAGTGATGATGAGCAATTTTTCGTATGATTGTTGGCCTCATATATGTCTTCTTTTGTAAAGTGTCTGTTCATATACTTTGCCCATTTTTGAATGGGCTTGTTTGTTTTTTTCCTGTAAATCTGTTTGAGTTCTTTGTAAATTCTGGGTATCAGCCCTTTGTCAGATGGGTAAACTGCAAAAATTTTTTCCCATTCTGTTGGTTGCTGATTCACTCTAGTGACTGTTTCTTTTGCCGTGCAGAAGCTGTGGAGTTTGATTAGGTCCCATTTGTCTATTTTGGCTTCTGTTGCCAATGCTTTTGGTGTTTTGTTCATGAAGTCCTTGCCTACTCGTATGTCCTGGATGGTTTTGCCTAGATTTTCTTCTAGGGTTTTTATGGTGCCAGGTCTTATATTTAAGTCTTTAATCCATCTGGAGTTAATTTTAGTGTAAGGTGTCAGGAAGGGGTCCAGTTTCTGCTTTCTGCACATGGCTAGCCAGTTTTCCCAACACCATTTATTAAACAGGGAATCCTTTCCCCATTGCTTGTTTTTGTCAGGTTTATCAAAGATTGTATGGTTGTAGATATGTTGTGTTGCCTCCGATGCCTCTGTTTTGTTCCGTTGGTCTATATCTCTGTTTTGGTACCAGTACCATGCTGTTTTGATTACTGTAGCCTTGTAGTATAGTTTGAAATCTGGTAGCGTGATGCCCCCCGCTGTGTTCTTTTTGCTTAGAATTGACTTGGCTATGCGGGCTCTCTTTTGGTTCCATATGAAGTTCATGGTGTTTTTTTCCAGTTCTGTGAAGAAAGTCAATGGTAGCTTGATGGGGATAGTGTTGACTCTGTAAATTACTTTGGGCAATATAGCCATTTTCACGATATTAATTCTTCCTAATCATGAACATGGAATGTTTCTCCATCTGTTTGTGTCCTCTCTGATTTCGTTGAGCAGTGGTTTGTAGTTTTCCTTGAAGAGGTCCCTTACGTTCCTTGTGAGTTGTATTCCTAGGTATTTTATTCTTTTTGTAGCAATTGTGAATGGCAGTTCGTTCTTGATTTGGCTTTCTTTAAGTCTGTTATCGGTGTAGAGGAATGCTTGTGATTTTTGCACATTGATTTTATATCCTGAGACTTTGCTGAAGTTGCTTATCAGTTTCAGGAGTTTTTGGGCTGAGGCGATGGGGTCTTCTAGGTATACTATCATGTTGTCTACAAATAGAGACAATTTGGCTTTCACCTTTCCTATTTGAATGCCCTTTATTTCTTTTTCTTGCCTGATTGCTCTGGCTAGAACTTCCAGTACTATATTGAATAGGAGTGGTGAGAGAAGGCATCCTTGTCTAGTGCCGAATTTCAAAGGGAATGCTTCCAGTTTTTGCCCATTCAGTATGATATTGGCTGTTGGTTTGTCATAAATAGCTTTTATTACTTTGAGATACGTTCCATCGATACCGAGTTTATTGAGGGTTTTTAGCATAAAGGGCTGTTGAATTTTGTCGAATGCCTTCTCTGTGTCAATTGAGATAATCATGTGGTTTTTGTTTTTGGTTCTGTTTATGTGGTGAATTACGTTTATAGACTTGCATATGTTGAACCAGCCTTGCATCCCTGGAATGAATCCTACTTGATCATAATGGATAAGTTTTTTGATTTGCTGTTGCAATCGGCTTGCCAATATTTATTGAAGATTTTTGCATCTATGTTCATCATGGATATTGGCCTGAAGTTTTCTTTTCTTGTTGGGTCTCTGCCAGGTTTTGGTATCAGAATGATGTTGGTCTCATAAAATGATTTGGGAAGAATTCCCTCTTTTTGGATTATTTGGAATAGTTTCAGAAGAAATGGTACCAGCTCCTCTTTGTGTGTCTGGTAGAATTCGGCTGTGAACCCGTCTGGACCTGGGCTTTTTTTGTGTGGTAGGCTCTTAATTGCTGCCTCAACTTCTGACCTTGTTATTGGTCTATTCATAGTTTCAGCTTCCTCCTGGTTTAGGCTTGGGAGGACACAGGAGTCCAGGAATTTATCCATTTCTTCCAGGTTTACTAGTTTATGTGCATAGAGTTGTTTGTAATATTCTCTGATGATGGTTTGAATTTCTGTGGAATCTGTGGTGATTTCCCCTTTATCATTTTTTTTGCATCTATTTGGTTGTTCTCTCTTTTCTTTTTTATCAATCTGGCTAGTGGTCTGTCTATTTTGTTGATCTTTTCAAAAAACCAGTTCTTGGATTTATTGATTTTTTGAAGGGTTTTTCGTGTCTCTATCTTCTTCAGTTCTGCTCTGATCTTAGTTATTTCTTGTCTTCTGCCAGGTTTTGAGTTTTTTTGATCTTGCTCCTCTAGCTCTTTCAATTTTGATGATAGGGTGTCAATTTTGGATCTCTCCATTCTCCTTATATGGGCACTTATTGCTATATATTTTCCTCTAAAGACTGCTTTAAATGTGTCCCAGAGATTCTGACATGTTGTGTCTTCGTTCTCATTGGTTTCGAAGAACTTCTTTATTTCTGCCTTCATTTCATTGTTTATCCAGTCAACATTCAAGAGCCAGTTGTTCAGTTTCCATGAACCTGTGTGGTTCTGCGTTGGTTTCTGAATTCTGAGTTCTAACTTGATTGCATTATGGTCTGAGAGACTGTTTGTTATGATTTCCGTTGTTTTGCATTTGCTGCGGAGTGCTTTACTTCCAATTATGTGGTCAATTTTAGAGTAGGGGTGATGTGGTGCTGAGAAGAATGTATATTCTGTGGATTTGGGGTGGAGAGTTCTGTAAATGTCTATCAGGTTTGCTTGCTCCAGGTCTGAGTTCAAGTCCTGGATATCCTTGTTGATTTTCTGTCTGGTTGATCTGTCTAATATTGGCAGTGGAATGTTAAAGTCTCCCACTATTATTGTGTGGGAGTCTAAGTCTCTTTGTAAGTCGTTAAGAACTTGCCTTATGTATCTGGGTGCTACTGTATTGGGTCCATATATGTTTAGGATCGTTAGCTCTTCTTGTTGTATCAATCCTTTTACCATTATGTAATGGCCTTTGTCTCTTTTGATCTTTGTTGCTTTAAAGTCTATTTTATCAGAGATGAGAATTGCAACTCCTGCTTTCTTTTGCTCTCCATTTGCTTGCTAAATCTTCCTCCATCCCTTTATTTTGAGCCTTTGTGTATCCTTGCATGTGAGATGGGTTTCCTGGATACAGCACACCGATGGGCTTTGGCTTTTTATCCAATCTGCCAGTCTGTGTCTTTTGATTGGTGCATTTAGTCCATTTACATTTAGGGTTAATATTGTTATGTGTGAATTTGATACTGCCATTTTGATGCTAGCTGGCTGTGTTGCCCGTTAGTTGTTGTAGATTCTTCATTATGTTGATGCTCTTTAGCATTTAGTGTGATTTTGGAATGGCTGGTACTGGTTGTTCCTTTCTATGTGTAGTGCCTCTTTTAGGAGCTCTTGTAAAGCAGGCCTGGTGGTGACAAAATCTCTGAGTACTTGCTTGTTCGCAAAGGATTTTATTTTTCCTTCACTTCTGAATCTCTGTTTGGCTGGATATGAAATTCTAGGTTGAAAGTTCTTTTCTTTAAGAATGTTGAATATTGGCCCCCACTCTCTTCTGGCTTGTAGAGTTTCTGCCGAGAGATCTGCTGTGAGTCTGATGGGCTTCCCTTTGTGGGTGACCCGACCTTTCTCCCTGGCTGCCCTTAGTATTTTCTTCTTCGTTTCAACCTTGTTGAATCTGACAATTATGTGCCTTGGGGTTGCTCTTCTTGCAGAATATCTTTGTGGTGTTCTCTGTATTTCCTGCAATTGAGTGTTGGCCTGTCTTGCTAGGTGGGGGAAATTTTCCTGGATAATGTCCTGAAGAGTATTTTCCAGCTTGGATTCATTCTCTTTGTCACATTCTGGTACGCCTATCAAACGTAGGTTAGGTCTCTTCACATAGTCCCACATTTCTTGAAGACTTTGTTCATTCCTTTTTGCGCTTTTTTCTCTGATCTTGGTTTCTCGTTTTATTTCATTGAGTTGATCTTCGACTTCTGATAGTCTTTCTTCTGCTTGGTCAATTCGACTGTTGAAACTTGTGCAAGCTTCGCAAAGTTCTCATGTTGAGTTTTTCAGCTCCTTTAATTCATTCATATTCCTCTCTAAGGTATCCATTCTTGTTATCATTTCCTCAAATCTTTTTTCAAGGTTCTTAGTTTCTTTGCATTGATTTAAAACATGTTCTTTTAGCTCACAAAAGTTTCTCATTATCCACCTTCTGAAGTCTAATTCCGTCATTTCATCACAGTCATTCTCCATCCAGCTTTGTTCCCTTGCTCGTGAGGAGTTTTGGTCCTTTCTAGGTGGCGAGGTGTTCTGGTTTCGGGTGTTTTCCTTCTTTTTGCACTGGTTTCTTCCCATCTTTGTGGATTTATCCACCTGTCATCTGAGTAGTTGCTGACTTTTCGATTGGGTCTCTGAGTGGACGCCCAGATTGTTGATGATGAAGTATTTCTGTTACTTGGTTTTTCTTCTACCAGTCTAGCCCCTCCACTGTATGACTGCTGAGGTCCACTCCAGGCCCTGCTTTTCTGGGGTGCACCTATAGCGGCTGTGGAACAGTGAGGGATGCTACCAGTTTCTTTTTCTGCTATCTTTGTCCCAGAATGATGCCTGCCAAATGTCAGTCTTCTGTATATAGAGGGGTCAGGGAGTTGCTTGAGGAGACAGTCTGTACTTCATAGGAGCTCAAGTGCTGATCTGTGAGCTCTGTTGTTCATTTAGGGCTGTTAGGCTGCTACATTTAATTCTGCTGCAGGAGAACTCATAAAAAAAACCCCTTTTTTTCTCAGATGCTCTGTCTCAGGGGGTTGGGGTTTTCTTTATGTTTCCGTTGCCCTGTCCTGCTCAGCTAGGAGGCAGTCTAGTCACTATTTGCCTGCCGAGGCTCCACCCTGCTGGTGTGAGGACCGCCCTGTTTCTGCAGGCTCTGCCCTGCTGCTGCGGTCTCCACCCTGCTGCCACAGGCTACACCCTGAGGCGGAGTCTCTCTGTTGTGGCAGGTTGCCTCAGCAATGGCAGGCTGCGTCAGCAATGGGAGTGTACCTCAGTAGGGGCAGGTTGCCTCGGTAATGGCAAACACCCCTTCCCCACCAAGCTGCACCGTCCCGGGTTTAGCTGTGCCTGCAGTGAAACTCTCCACCCGGAGCATTTGGAATCACTGTTTTGTTTGTCCCACTGCCCTGGTCCAAACGTTGTTTTCCTGGAATCTCCTGGCCTGGCTCACTGTCCAAGTCCCGTTCAATCAGATGAATATGCCAATCTGCCCTCTCAAGTCTCAGACTGCTGGTTCAACAGGGCACCCGGACCAGTGCGCTTTGTGCGGAGCACTGTGGAGTGCCGCTGTGCTGCAGTGCCGGCCGCCGGCTGCACCAGCCACCGGCTGCACCAGCCAAAACCGCTTCGCTGGCATCCCACGTCTCTTTTATACCTGGGAATTTCCCTGTTCTGTGGGCAAGAAAGATCCATCTGGAAATGCGGCCCTGACTCACCCTCCGCGCATTCACCGAGAGCTTCAATCCTGGGTTGTTCTCACCACGCCATCTTGAGTCGACCCAAGATTAATGCCTTTTATTTATTTTTCTTTCTAATTATCCCAGCTATAGCTAACAGTATAGTACTGTACAGTACAGTGTTGAATAGAAGGAATGAGAGAAGAAACTCTTGTTTTGTTCCTGATTTTAAGAGGAACACATTTATTTTTCACCATTAAATATGACATTAGCTGTGGATTTTTCAGATGCTCTTTATCAAGTTGAAGGAGTTTCCTTCTAATTTCCAGTGTTGAGTATATTTTTAATTTATAAATCATGAAAGGATGTTGGAGCTTGTCAAATAGTTTTTCTGCATTTATTGAGATGGTCATGTGGCTTTTATCCTTTAATTTATTAATATGGTATATTACATTGACTGGTTTTGTACGTTAAACCAACTTTGCACTCCTGGGATAAATCCCATTTGGTCATGGTATTTAATCATTCTTACATGCTGTTGGATTCAGGCTGCTAGTTTTTTCTTAAGAATTTTTGTGTCTATTGTCATAAAGGATATTGGTCTGTGGGGTTTTTCTCTTATGACGTCTTTGCCTGATTTTAATATGAGGATACCATGGGCCTCATAGAGTTGGAAAGTTCTCTCCTATTCTATTTGTCATATTCCTTCTTCCATGAAAATTTCTGCTTATGCCATTATCTGACAGCTTCACGCCTTCTCTCTCAGCGACTTTACATCCTGCCCATCATTTGGAGTCAGCTTAAGGCCTCCTCATTCCTGAACCCTTTTCTTACTGTTCCAGTTTGAGTGAGCTCATCTTCTCCAGAACCCCTTCACATCTCATTGTGCTTACATCTGGCACTTAATATAAAGTGTTGTAGTTATGCATGATGTAACAAGCACTGGGTGTTCAGTAAAAACTGGAAGCAGGACAAGGAAGTATCCTAGTAAGTATCAGAGCCTCAGTGAGGCAGTTGGAGGTAGGTAGACATCTGAGCCTTGTGACCCAGGACAAGTATGACGATTCAGGGCCACATGAGTAGCTCCCTACTGAGCCTGCAGCCTCTTTGAGAGGCAGAGTAGTGGATGCTTAAGAATGCACTCTTTATTGCTTGAATGGTGGCTCAGGAATTTATACGCTGTATGACCTTAGACAAATTACTTGCTAGCCTTAGTTTTCTCAACTTTGAACTGCTGATAGTAAAAGCAATCTTAAAAAGTTGTAAATTCTATATGAGTTTACCTATGCAATACACATTGTATTAACTTCAATTAATGGTAGCTTTAATACATGCCATTGGATATTCTCAGTGAAGAAAGGGTCTATGGTCAAAGAATATTGAAATACTGCATACTACATACTTTACAGGGATTCACAGGACACATTAGCTTAGTAAAAGCTCTGTGAGTCCCACATGAAGAATCCCATTTAATTTGTTTTTGTTCAGAATTCCCCAAACCTATTTACCAAGATGACTCTCTCTCACTTAAAAGTTGACAACTGTTTTAACACACCTTTGGAAACATATTAGTTGTGTTTAATTAAGAAAAGAAATCACATTAGATTGTTAAAAACGATCATGTTTTATTCCTTTGCTTTTCCCAAGGAATGTATAATTTAAAACCAGCAGCCTAGGAGAGATAGAGGCTTCTAAGCTAGAGAAAGAAAAGAACGCTTAAAAACCCAAAGGAAATGGAAATTTTCAGGCAGAAGGAGCAGATCAATAAGGAGCTATTCTTGGTCATAGAAACGTTTCTAGAATTACAGATTCTTGGGGAGTTTGACAGGATGTTAAAGTTCAGTTCCCTAAACTCCCACCTAGTTCAGAAATCCCACCTTCACTGGCCTCAATCCTTGTGGGCACATGCCCAGCCTCCTATTTTTAGGCAGCTCTAATTAGGAAATTCTCTTTCACACTGGGCTAAAACCTACCTCCTTGGAACCTCTACCCAAAGTCCTATTAATGGTGCTTTGAGTTTTGTGCTTTTGTGAGAACTGTCCATTTTGGAGATAGCAAATAAAATTTACAGAAAAATTATTGAATCATGACATAGTGTAAAGTAATAGTCTGTTAATTGAACATTGAACTAAAAATAAGAATTTCTAAAAACAACATTTTTCATTTTCTCCATCTGTAAATAGAGCAAATAACTAGAAACTCAGGTATACAACATATGTAGAATTTACTCTGTAGGTGAAATTACTTTGCAATTGTCAATTTCTTAGAAAAGAGAAATACGTTACTTTTTAATTACTTCTACTTTCCTGTGTTTCTATCTTTTTTTCCCCTACATTGTCCAGGCTAGAGTGCAGTACCTCTTCATAGACATGATAATAATGCACTACAACCTTGAACTCCTGGCTCAAATGATCCTCCCACCGTAGCCTCCCGAGCAGCTGGGAAATCATAACAAACAGTCTCTCAGACTGTAGTGCAATCAAGTTAGAACTCAGAATTCAGAAACTAACTCAGAACCACACAGCTTCATGGAAACTGAACAACTGGCTCTTGAATGTTGACTGGATAAACAATGAAATGAAGGCAGAAATAAAGATACTCTTCGAAACCAATGAGAATGAATACACAATGTACCAGAATCTCGGGGACATATTTAAAGCAGTGTCTAGAGGGAAATTTATAGCAATAAATGCCTGCATGAGAAGCAAGGAGATATCTAAAATTGACCACCCTATCGTCAAAATTGAAAGAGCTAGAGAAGCAAGATAAAAAAAAAAGAAACTCAAAAGCTAGCAGAAGACAAGAGATAACTAAGATCAGAGCAGAAGTGAAGGAGAGAGAGACACCAAAAACCCTTCAAAAAACCAATAAATCCAGGAGCTGTTTTTTTTTGAAAAGATTAACAAAATAGACAGACCACTAGCCAGATTAATAAAAAATAAATGAGAGAAGAATCAAATAGATACAATAAAAAACAATAAAGGGGATATCACCACAGATTCCACAGAAATACGAACCACCATCAGAGATTATTACAAACAACTCTATGCACATATACCAGTAAAACTGGAAGAAATGGATAATTCCTGGACACTTGCATCCTCTCAAGCCTAAACCAGGAAGAAGTTGAAACCCTGAATAGACCAATAACAAGGGCTGAAGTTGAGGCAGCAATTAATAGCCTACCAACCAAAAAAAAAAAAAAAAAAAAAAAAACAGCCCAGGCCCAGATGGGTTAACAGCCGAATTCTACCAGACATACAAAGAGGAGCTGGTACCACTCCTGAAACTCTTCCAAACAATCCAAAAAGAAGGAATTCTTCCCAAGTCATTTTATGAGACCAACATCATCCTGATACCAAAATCTGACAGAGACTCAACAAGAAAAGAAAACTTCAGGCCAATATCCATGATGAACATAGATATAAACATCTTCAATAAAATACTGGCAAACTGATTACAACAGCACATCAAAAAGCTTATCCATCACGATCAAGTAGGCTTTATCTTGGGAATGCAAGGCTGGTTCAACATACGCAAGTCTATAAACGTAATTCACCACATAAACAGAACCAAAGACAAAAACCACATGATTATCTCAATAGATGCAGAGAAGGCCTTTGACAAAATTCAACAGCACTTTATGCTAAAAACTCTCAAGAAACTAGGTATTGATGGAACGTATCTCAAAATAATAAAAGCTATTTATGACAAACCCACAGCCAATATCATACTGAATGGGCAAAAACTGGAAGCATTCCCTTTCAGATGTGGTACTGGACAAGGATGCCCTCTCTCACCACTCCTATTCACTATAGTATTGGAAGTTCTAGCCAGAGCATCAGGTAAGAAAAAGAAATAATGGGTATTCAATTAGGAAAGGAGGAAGTCAAATTGTCTCTATTTGCAGATGACATGATTGTATATTTAGAAGGCCCCACTGTCTCAGCCCAAAATCTCCTAAAACTGATAAGCAACTTTAGCAAAGTCTCAGGATACAAAATCAATGTGCAGAAATCACAAGCATTCCTATACACCAATAAAAGACTTAAAGAGAGCCAAATCAAGAATGAACTGCCATTCACAATTGCTACAAAGAGAATAAAATACCTAGAAATACAACTAAAAAAGGATGTAACGGACCTCTTCAAGGAGAACTACAAACCACTGCTCAACGAAATAAGAGAGGACACAGATGGAGAAACATTCCATGCTCATGGTTAGGAGAAATCAATATTGTGAAAATGGCCATACTGCCCAAAGTAATTTATAGATTCAATGCCATCCCCATCAAGCTACCAATGACCTTCTTCACAGAACTGGAAAAAACCACCTTAAACTTCATATAGAACCAAAAGAGAGCCCACATAGCCAAGCCAATCCTAAGCAAAAAGAACAAAGTGGGAGGTATCACACTACCTGACTTCAAACTATATTACAAGGCTACAGTAATCAAAACAGCATGGTACTGGTACCAAAACAGAGATATAGACCAATGGAACAGAACGGAGGCCTTGGAGGCAACACCACACATCTACAACCATCTGATCTTTGACAAACCTGACAAAAACAAGCAATGGGGAAAGGAGTCCCTGTTTAATAAATGGTGTTGGGAAAACTGGCTAGCTATGTGCAGAAAGCAGAAACTAGACCCCTTCCTGACACCTTACACTATAATTAACTCCAGATAGATTAAAGACTTAAACATAAGACCTAACACCATAGAAACCCCAGAAGAAAATCTAGGCAAAACCATTAAGGACATAGGCATAGGCAAGGACTTCATGACTAAAACACCAAAAGCATTGGCAACAAAAGTTAAATAGACAAATGGGACTTAATCAAACTCCACAGCTTCTGCACAGCAAAAGAAACAGTCATTAGAGTGAACTGGCAGTCAACAGAATGGGAAAAATTTTTTGCAAGCTACCCATCTGACAAAGGGCTAATATCCAGAATCTACAAAGAAGTAAAACAGGTTTACAAGAAAAAACAAACAAGCCCATTCAAAAGTGGGTGAAGAGTATGAACAGACACTTTACAAAAGAAAACACATGAGACCACAAACAAACATATGAAAAAATGCTCATCATCACTGGTCATTTGCATTAGAAATGCAAATCAAAACTACATTGAGATACCATCCCATGCTAGTTAGAATGGCAGTCATTGAAAAATCTGGAGACAACAGATGCTGGAAAGGACATGGAGAAATAGGAACAGTTTTACACTGTTGGTGGGAGTGTAAATTAGTTCAACTATTGTGGAAGACACTGCAGCGATTCCTGAAGGATCTAGAAATAGAAATTCCTTTTGACCCAGCAATCCCGTTACTGGGTATATACCCAAAGGACTATAAATTGTTCTATTATAAAGACACATGCACATGAATGTTCATTGCAATACTGTTTACAATAGCAAAGACTTGGAACCAACCCAAATGCCCATCGATGACAGACTGGACAGGGAAAATGTGGCACATATACACCATGGAATACTATGCAGCCATCAAAAATGATGAGTTCGTGTCCTTTGTAGGGACATGGATGAACCTGCAAGCCATCATTCTCAGCAAACTGACACAAGAACAGAAAATCAAACACCACATGTTCTCACTCATAGGAGGGTAATGAACAATAAGAACATATGGACACAGGGAGGGGAGCATCACACACTGGGGTCTGTAGTGAGGGACCAGGGGAGGGACAGTGGGGGTGGGGAGTTGGGGAGGGATAACATGGGGAGAAATGCCAGATATAGGTGAAGGGGAGGAAGGCAGCAAATCACATTGCCATGTATGTACCTATGCAACAATCTTGCATGTTCTTCACATGTACCCCAAAACCTAAAATGCAATAAAATGTATATTTTTTTAAAAAAGGCACATGTGACCACACCTGGCTGTGTTTCTATCCTAATTTTTTTTAACTTTTAGTTTAGGTTCAGGGGTACATACGAAGGCTTGTTATGTAGGTAAACTCACATCATGGGGTTTGCAGCACAGATTATTTCATCACCCAGGTATTAAGCCCAGGAAATTATCTTTTCTGCTCCTCTCACCCACCACACTCAAGTAGACTCCAGTGTCTGTTGTTCCCCTCTTTGTGTTCGTGAGTTCTCATCATTTAGCTCCCACTTATAAGTGAGAACATGCAGTATTTGGCTTTCTGTTCCTGCATTGGTTTGCTGAGAATAATGGCCTCCAGCTCCATCCATGTTCCTGCAAAAGACAAGATCTCATTCTTTTTTTTGGCTGCATAGTATTCCATGGTGCATATGCACCACATTTTCTTTATCCAAGCTGTCACTGATGGCTGTTCAGGCTGATTCCATGTCTTTGCTATTGTCAACAGTGCTGCAATAAACATTTGCATGAGTGTGGCTTTATGGCAAAATAATTTATACTCCTCTGGGTATATACCCACTAATTTTTAAAATATTTAAGTGACATTTTAAAAATTAATAGTTCAAAGCTTATTCTTTTACACTGTTACTTATGAGATGAGTTTATTATAAAAAGAAATGTTTAATTAAAATATAGTGCATGTCTTGGCTGGGCACAATGGCTAATGCCTGTAATCCCAGCACTTTGGAAGGCCACGGCAGGCAGATAAATTAAGGTTGGGAGTTTGAGACCAGCCTGACCAACATGGAAAAACCTCACCTCTACTCAAAGTACAAAATTAGCTGACCATGGTGGCACATGCCTGTTATCCCAGCTACTCTGGAGGCTGAGGCAGGAAAATAGCTTGAACACGGGAGGCGGAGGTTGCAGTGAGCTAGGATTGTGCCATTGCACTCCAACCTGGGCAACAAGAGAAAAACTCTGTCTCAAAAAAAAAGAAAAGAAGGAAAATACAGTACATGTCTCATAAAGGTGGGTGTGTAGACAAGGGTCAATAATGAGGATCAGTTACATTATTAGAAATGAAATGTAGCTATTTGATCCAAAGTGGAATTTTCCAAGGCTTTGTAAAACCTAAAACCTTAAGGAAAGCCCCAAGAGGTAAACAGAATAAAAGATTTAAACGGGAAGAGAACCTCCAGGGTCCAGGTCCAAGACTCCAGTAAGAGTCCAACACAGCTAGGTATGAAATCAGACTCGGCAAAACTGTGCTATACCCACTATACTACAAAAATGATTGGTTATGTTTCCACAGAACTGGTCTTCTAAGGGAGAACTTTCCAGACTTGACCCCATTACTGCCACTTAGTGTCATTTTACTATCTGTTCCTCATTCTGATACCAGGAGGCCAAAAAGTTCACACCCTTATTTTACAACTGAAAAACTGAAGTAAAATCAAAATGGATTCTCACTGCACACTCCTTGCCTATCCGCTGGGACAACATTCCAACAGCTGAGTGACTTAGCATTAGCTGTGCTCTCCTTTCAGTCACTTCTACCCTGCAGTCAAATTAAGTCATTTTCTTACCCTATAAAGACAGCAGAAAATAAACACAGGGCTGTCAAGGAAAAGAGTCAATATCGGGACTAACAAATGCTGTTGCTGAATATTTGCTGTAAAACTTAATGTGCAGCGCTGGTCTGAGGGTTTTTGTAATTTGGACACAACAGCAATGTTGAGTAGAATTTACTTACTGACATACACCATAGAGGATATTTTTGTCTCTGTCCTTGAAGCACGGTGAGAATATCACAGATGATACCATCTATTCCTTCCACTTAGCTTACGCAGTGTCAGGCATTCATAGGAAACATTTTTTTGAGCATGCAATACAAGGCTGAATGAAACCTAGTCTCTGACTTCATGAAACTGACAGTCCAGGGAGAAAGACAGACAAGCAAATCAATAATTTCCATATAAAGTGACAAGTTCTCTGCAGAAATCAGGCACATGATGCTAGAGGAACACAGACAAGGGCAAATAAATCAGATGGGGTTGTTGGAAAAGGTTTCTCAGAGGAGCTGGTTTCTAAGCTGTCAGTATCAGAGTTTAACCAGCTCTGACTCTGACTTCAATTCCCAGCACTCAGGTGAGAAAGTATTTCCTGACCCTACTTTTCTGAGTTCCTGACACTGTCACAGCCAGATTTAGTGTCTATGCTCTAAGAGGCAAGGAAAGGAAGAAAACCAGGAAGGAAGGGAAGAAAGGGAGAAGTGGGGGGAGAGACAGAGAAGAAGGGAGGGAGGGAAGAAAGAAGGAAATAAGGGAGGGAGGAAGAAAGGAAAGAAGGGAGGGAGAGAAGAAGAAAGGGAGGGAGGGAGGGCGGGCAAAAGAAACATAGACAGGCTCCAGAAGTTACTAGAGATGGCCAGGTACATGAAGGGTGACCACCTGTGCTTGAGCAACCTGCGTCCTCAACAATGGTGTAAAGTCTACCCTAGGATACCCTTTCTCTTTGTAAAGCAATGGCATAAGGGAACACAGTCTTCTTCAATCTGAGGAACCCTGGCGAGCCCAGCCAGTGAAGTGTTGCCTCCTTCCACAATCGAGAGCAGCAAAATGAATGCCCAATTCCTGTGCACTCCCAGAAAATGAGGTCAGACTCATTTGCTAACTCCTCAGGGTGACTTCTCCATAGAATGCACCCACCTTCCCAGAGATGGAACCCCCTTGCGATTCCTTTTTTTTTTGAGGCAGAGTCTCACTCTGTCACCCAGGCTGGAGAGTAGTGGTGCCATCTCAGCTCACTGCAACCTCTGCCTTTCGGGTTCAAGTGATTCTTGTGCCTCAGCCTCCTCAGTAGCTGGGATTACAGGTGCACCGAGCCACCATGCTCGGCTAATTTTTTTATATGTTTTTAGTAGAAATGGGGTTTCTCCATGTTGCCTGGGCTGGTCTCAAACTCCTGACCTCAAGTGATCTGGCTGCCTCGGCCTCCCAAAGTGTTGGGATTACAGGAGTGAGCCACCACGCCCTGCCCATTTGTGATTCTGTTCCTGTCTGCTGGAACCAAAAACAGCACGCACCTCCTCTGGGATACCATTCCCCACCTCCACCTTGGGACTCTACCAAGCATGTGAAAAGAAAGTGCAAGTCATTACCTTAGATCGTCTTCCAGGGTCTCCTCATCCGAAGAGAAGGTCCCATTGTTGACACTCTGGTGAGAATAACTCTTCTTCCCCACTGACTGCGCCCGGAAAAATGACGTGTCTTTCTTTTTCCTTTTGCCAAACAACTTCTTAAAAGGCTGAAATTTTTTCTTCTTGTCTGTGGATTATAAAATAAACACAAGCTGCAGTGTGGCAGGGCCGCACTTCCGAGCCTAAGAGCAAATTACAGCTGAGCTGCCTCTGGCCAAGGAGACAGGGCAAAGGGCAGGCATCAGCCTGAATGAGCGACCAATCCCTGTGCCAGGAATGTCAGGAACAGCCCCAGTGCAATCCATGCGCGGTAAGGCAGAGCACGAGCCAAAGGCACAGTAAGTCTTCTGTCCCTGGGCTCCCAAGAAACATCTGGGAAGAACAAGAAGAGGTTCCAAGTGGCCAGGGCACAGTGGCTCATGCCTGTAATCCCAGACTTTGGGAGGCTGAGTGGGAAGGAGCATTTAAGCCCAGGAGTTTGAGACTAGCTTGGGCAACACAGTGAGATCCCATCTCTTTAAATATAAGAAAATTAGTCAGGGTGATGGTACACACCTTTAGTCTCAGTGATTTGGGAAGGTGAGGCTGGAGGACTGATTATGCCCTGGAGGTTGAGGCTGCAGTGAGCTGTGACCATACCATTGCACTGCAGTCTGAGCAACACAGTGAGATGGAAGAAAGGAAAGAAGGGAGGGAGGGAGGGAGGGAGGGAAGCAAGGAAGAAAGGAAGAAAGGAGGGAAGAGAGGAGGGGAGGGGAGGGGAGGGGAGGGGAGGGGAGGGGAGGGGAGGGGAGGGGAGGGGAGGGGAGGGGAGGGAAGGGAAGGGAAGGGAAGGGAAGCTTCTTGGTGGCCAGCACATGCAATAAGGCAGTGCCTGCTTTCTTTAACAAAGCAGATGGCTAAATGCCCCTCTCCATGGAAGAAGCTGAGAAAAACACGTAAGTCAAACAGGTGTTTTTAACAATATTTTTATCTCTATCTATACATATCTCCAGTTTGAGGATCATTCCATTTTGGCCTTTATTAGACATAGAAGATAACTGCCAACTCTTGGCATAAGCTTTACCCCCTAATTCCCTCTATCCCCATATATTTCCAGTTTATTTCTCTTGTCTCTTTTTAAAATCTACTATGAAGAGCCCCAAAGGAGTTACTATGAACATCTTCCCATATATTCCCCTTCATTAGTCAGGACCTAGGCTTGCTGCCAACATTTGCTAGGAGGTATTTTAGGTAATACCTTTCAGTCCTCTGCCTTTGGATACGAATTCCTTCATATTACTCCACTCTTTGCTTAGAAAAGAAAGTGTAAGTCACTCTTTACCAAAAACAGCATCTTCTTGGATAGAGCCACTTTTCTAGTGGTCTGACAACCATTTTAAGAAACTTTTTTTTTTTGAGATGGAATTTCACTCTTGTTACCCAAGCTGGAGTGCAATGGCATGATCTTGGCTTCCTGCAACCTCCACTTTCCAGGTTCAAGCGAGTCTCCCGTCTCAACCTCCCAAGTAGCTGTGATCACAGGTGCCTGCCACCATGCCTGGATATACATACATACATATATACATATACATATACATATACATATACATATACATATACATATACATATACATATATTTTTGTTGTTGTTGTTGTTTGTTTGTTTAGTAAAGATGGTGTTTCACCATGTTGGCCAGGCTGGTTTTGAACTCCAGACCTCAAATGATCTGCCTGCCTCAGCCTCCCAAAGTGCTGGAATTACAAGTGTGAGCCACCACGTCTGGCCTAAAAAAATGTTTTAATCCTTACTATGGGCCACGGATCTAAGAACTTTATAAATATGAACCCAGTTAATCCTCACAACAATCCTATTACGTTGATACTATTAACATCTCCATTTGACACATGAGGAAGCTGAGACATGAAGAGATAAAACAGCATGCCTACATCACAGGAAACATATCTTTGAAGATAGAGTCAGAAGTTTTGAGAGAGAAGTAAAAATAGAAGCTTGCGACATGAATTGTAAAACACCTGCGCAAAATACAGACACAAGTCCCCTCACCTTCTACCCGGCTATCAGAGGCCCCAGAGCTCTGCTGGCCAAAATCCATAGAGGAATCCAGGTACACAAATGAGGTTAATGAGGAAACAAGCCAGACATCTCATTTCCTCTGTGATCTTCAATTATGGCTTTACTGAGATGTCACAGAAAATGTGAAGTGCTGCCAGGTGTGGTGGCTCATGCCTGTAATCTCAGCTACTTGGGAGGTTGAGGTGGGAGGATCATTCGATCCCAGGAGTTCAAGACGAGCCTGGGCAACATGTGTTCCCATCTCTAAAAAATTTTTTAAAAGTAGGCCAGGCACAATGGCTCATGGCTGTAATCCCAGCACTTTGGGAGGCCAAGGTGGAGGACCATGAGGTCAGGAGATCAAGACCAGCCTGGCCAAGATGTTGAAATCCCATCTCTACTAAAAAGACAAAAATTAGCCAGGTGTGATGGCAGGTGCCTGTAATCCCAGCTAGTCAGGAGGCTAAGGCAGAAGAATCGCTTGAACCCGGGGCACAGAGGTTGCAGTGAGCAGAGATCATGCCACTGCATTCCAGCCTGGGCAACACAGAGACTCCATCTCAAATAAATAAATAAGAAAATCTGAAAAGAAGAAGTGCTTCAAACTACTTCATCCTAAGCAGTGGCATAAGACACTGAGGATGCAGACAGAATAATAACCCATTACAAAAAGACAGTCATCTAGGAGCCTAGGACAGGTGCAAACAGCCTTCAGCATCAGTGCTCCCCTGAAACGATCCTGTGTCGGATCACATTTAGCAGGAAAGGATATTTAAAACATACTGGAGGCTTGCTATACATAGGCACTGGTGCTAGGCACAAAAAAGAATTACATTATTTTTTACTGTGTATTATTTGAAAGACAGGAAAGTGTGTGATACAGTTTAGATGTTGTTCCCTCTAGATTTCATGTCAAACTGTAATCCCCAGTGTTGGAAGTGGGCTTGGATCACTGGATCATGGGGGTGGATCCCTCATGATATGGTGCTATCCTTATGATAGTGACTGAGTGCTTGTGAGATCTGGTTGCTTAAAAGTGTAGCGCTTACAAAATTAGCAGGGCGTGGTAGCTGTGCCTGTAATCCCAGCTACTCAGGAGGCTAAGGCAGGAGAATAACTGGAACCCAGGAGGTGAAGGTTGCAGTAAGCTGAGATCGTGCCACTGCATTCCAGCCTGGGTGACAGAGTGAGACTCTGTCTCAAAAAAAAGCCTTCCTAACCTTTTTTATCATTAGCCCCTAACCTTGCTCTTGCATTTGCCATGTGTCCTGCCTGCTCCTGCTTTGCCTTTCACCCTGTAGAGCTCCCTGAAGCCTCCCCAGAAGGCAACAGATGCCAGCGCCATGCTTCCTGTACAATCTGCAGAACTGTGGGTTAATTAAGCCTCTTTTTTTTCTCTAGCGATAGGGTCTCGCTCTGTTGCCCAGGTTGGAGTGCCAGGGTGCGATCTCAGCTCACTATAACCTCCACCTCCCAGGTTCAAGCAATTATCGTGCCTCAGCCTCTGGAGTAGCTGGGATTGCAGGTGCGTAACCACTGCTCCCAGCTAATTTTTGTATTTTTAGTGGAGATGGGGTATCACTGTGTTGGCCAGGCCGATCTCCAACTCCTGACCTCAATTAATCTGTCCACCTTGGCCTCCCAAAGTGCTGGGATTTCAGGCATTAGCCACCATACCCAGCCACCTCTTTTCTTTATAAATTACCCAGTTTCAGAAATTTCTCTATAACATTGCAAGAATGGCCTAACACATCATGTAATACAACTGAGATCATATCACTTAAAAATGGTTAAAAAAAAATGGAGGGTTTGATTTCAGAATATTAGTATCTTTTCCGTGGTTATTTATTCAGGAATGAATATAGGCCAGTGATTTTCATGACACCTACTTTAGGTTCTTATGAGTAAAATCTCCAGTGAATAATATTTAAGAACTATAATAAGTAGTTTTTTAAGAAAATCCAAGAGCATTGGGCATGTGTTAAAAGAATGCCCTTACATAGGTTTATTTTTTAAAATTTAAATTTGAAAACATTCTGTAAGGCACCACAGTTATCATTATTACACTCTTCTATAACTGATCTTTGGCAATGAATGATGTAATAAGTGAAAACTTTCTCTACGACTGTCCAAGGCTGAAAATATGTAAATGATGCCTGAGTTCTAGTCTGGCAGCATGACAGGAAGTGGTCAAATGGCTGTTTATATTATATTCCACTTATTTCCAAAGTAAGATTTTTTTTTCTTTTATATCAGTTGTCTTTTCCCCACTAAATATCGAACCCCAAAATTTTTTTTAAAAAAAATTGTTTTTTACAATTGCTTCTCTTTTTTACCCAACACTGCTCCTTGACTATATCCCCAAAATTTCTAATCAGAAATATTACAAAATACAATAGCAACATTATAAGAATATCAATTATGACATCATTATCCCAGCCTGGGTCCACAGACTTAGCTTTCGAGATAAGCAGAGAATTGTAGATAATGTTAGACTTTATTGATTAGAAAAATAATTCATTACTGCCATTTTAAAAAAAGGTAGATTTGGTAATGCTCAGTTGAGCTTTGATCAGAGTTAACTCTAATTAAAGATATTAAATTATAGTTTTCTAAACAGGTTACTCATCTATTTAACCAACCGGTGCTCTTCTCTGCACGTCAGCTAAGAGGGTTGATGAGCTCCTCTGTGTCACCTCACTGTTGTGAACACTGGCATCTACTATATAAATTATTTGCTGCACTGGTCATATTGTTGGGGAAAACAGAAAGCTAACAGGCCCCGGGAGGAGCTGAATGGGATGAGAAAACGGCTGGGAGAAGATATCATCATTTAGAAGCCTTATTTCTGAGAACTGGGAAGGTTTTGGCATCAGAGAATGGCCTCCTTGAGGTGGCCCATTTATAGAGCTAGCCCACTTGAAGACTGCTTATCAAAAAGGTGAGTACTCTGTCATTCTGTGCCGCACTTTATATGGGCAAAATAACTTGACACAAGTACACACGCATCACCCTGGAAGATGGAACAAAGTTCAAGTGTGAGAGAGCATACTTATGGGTCACATGGGAACACTGTTTCAGCAACGCCTTAGCTATTACCAGGAAGGAAAAAGAACAGTAAAACCTAATTGAATTCTCCACCCAACAACCAATCCTTCTACCATCAGAAATAAAAGGTTCTAAGTCCTACAAACACCAATTTCCCTTCAAAGGAGGACCCAGAACATAGATGCTATCATTAAAAGTCAGCTCCAAAGTCTTATTAGTGTTTGGTGACATCTCAGTTATGAAAAATAATTTCCCCTTCCTCATTTAAAAAATTAATAATGTACTTTCCATCAGAAATATCTTTAAATCTTAAAAAGTTTTTCAACTGTATTATATTTTTTTTTATTATTGACTGTGGCACTTGATTAATTTTCTAGCATTGACTTCATGAAAAGACTCAGAAATTATATTTCAGCCCACCCGACATTCAGACAGCAAAACTTAAGTGACATTAATAGGAAATACAATTTTATAAACTAGGGAAGGAATTATATTCCAATTTGATTCTCCAATTGATATTCTCAAATATAAGATCTTTCATATCAAAAAGACAAGTTCCCGAAGCTTTACAGTCCCACGTCGAATGACCGTTATGAAAACCTGAGCACGTGTCTATTAGCAACCATTACGTAAACTATATTATGACCAGTTTATGATACTGGGGCAGTATTAGCAGTCTGTCTCCACAGAATCAACTGGATTAAGCGCATGGTCGTCAGTAGTAGCTATAGTCTTGACAAATAACAACCGCTGATGCAGATGTTTTTGTGGTACACAGATGGGGCCCAAATGGAAGCAGTTTTAACAATGTAGTGAAACACAGCACTTCTGCAATGCTAACGGGAAATATTCCAGAATAACTGCCATATAGAAGTACAGTTTAGCAAAGTGTTCTCCAACACTGTAGCACTTTAGATGGCGTTTTAGACTTTTACAACACAAAATTGACTTTGTTGGGTGGTTGGGCAGTGAGAAGAACGAGACAGGAGGGAAGAAATGTTACTATCAATTTATTTTTCCTCGCTGCAGCTCTAGATAAGGGTTAAGCATGTCGGCCCCAGAGACATGAGGGCTTGCCTCAAATCCTGATCCCATCTTTTACTAGCTATGAAACATCTGCTCACCAGCCTCCCTAGAAATTTGCCATCTTAAGCTGTAAGACTGAATTTATAGGAAAAAAGGCAGTGGGTGCCACATTTTCTTAATATCAGCATTTTTCTGTTGTAATTTTCCATAGGAAAGAACTTAGATGTGCATCTATACTGCTTCAGGGATCACAGTGATTTTCATTTTTTAAATCCTGAATTGAATTAATTTATTTTCATCATCCAATAATTACTTTAGGGTTTTTTTTTTCATTTAAAAAAGTGCTCATTATCCATTATTTCAAGGGTATAATTATATACTATTTGATGGCTGCATCATCGTAATTACTAGTTTATATAGAAGATTCTAAAAATTAAAAATCACTAGGCAAGTCAAGCAAATCTGATTCATTTTCCATTTGTCATAAGGATGCAATTCCTACATTTTTGTTTCTAAACCTAAAATAATAAAAGCATCCAATTCCTCTGCATTGGATTTCTAGGATATGCTTCCAAGTGAGAAACAGAAATATGCTCTGACAGTCCCTTTAAAGCATCATAAATATCTTAGTCTGAGATTTCTCAGAATGTACCCTATGGGTTGGTACCAGTACGTTTTTGAGAATCCAGGCAAAATAAAGTTAAATCTGTTTGTTTACTATGTGACCTTTCAGAGTTTTTAATATGCTGTTATCACATTTGCTCTCCAAAAGAGCAGAGGATACGCAGGGCTTCCTAAACTTGTTTGGAATTTCAGCTTTGGAAGCCTTGTTTCGCTGTGGAAACTTGACTTTCTCATCAACCAGCAGGACTAGAGTTCCTCTGAACACACTTTGGGAAGCAGCCTTCATTTTTTCTTTCAAACATCTTTTCATTTATTTGATACCATATGTTACACACACACACACACACACACACACACACATGCACGCACACGCACATCTCCTCCATACCCCAGAGCACGCTACTCAGTAAAGATGAGTGAGTTGACAAGCACCTTGAGCTACCTTGGTTAAATAAACTTAATGTTTATTTCAACTTCTGATTTCAAACATGTATACAACAATGGCCTGAATCCTATACTTTTACTAAGATAATGAGAATTCTGTAATCCTTTTCTTAGCTCTGGAGTATCTGAATACTTCTGAGAAGAAACTGCTAAGAAAAATTACTAGACATACACTGGCATGCACAAGTCTCTGTGGTTGTCATAGTTTCGCTGGGCCCCATAGTCCCAGCACATTTCCAATATGATGGAGGAGCTGGCCACTTTCAGATGGGCTGTGCTCCCCAGGGCCATGCAATGGCAAGGCTGAGGACTGAGACTCTGCTTCCAGGAGGCATGAGGGAAGGTGAACATGGCAGCTTGTCCAGTGACAAGAGGAAAGAAGAAACAGTTTTCTCTTTTTCTGGGGGAAGCATGGAGGAAAGAAGGTATTTGCTGCTGTGCTTATTCTGAAATGAAGAGATAACATCATTATTCTTTTAGAAGGGATAGGAGGTCTCTGGAACAGATGGTGAGAGGCCCAGGGGCAGCAGAGACTATGGCTTGCACAAATCAGGGGTCAGAAGCAGAGAAAATGGTGACCAGTCCCTTTTAGGGAATACCAGGTCTTGGACATTTAGGTGCACAGGCTATGGTATATTTGGTGTATGTGGTATGTGTGGTTAGGCTTCTAACGCAAGCCTAAAACTTGGATTTGCTTCCTTCTCAATGTGATGATATTCTCTCTCTCTCTCTTTTTTTTTTTAGGATGATAAGATAGACTTTATTCAGGAGGACTACTACAATGGGGTTTTGTAGTAGGGGAGTGATATGGTTTAGCTCTGTCCCCATACAAATCTCATGTTGAATTGTGATCCCATGTGTTGGAGGTGGGGCCTGGTGGGAGGTGACTGAATCATGGGGGTAGATTTCTCCCTTGCTGTTCTTGTGATAGAGTGAGTTCTCATAAGATCTGGTTGTTTAAAAGTGTGTAGCACCTCCCTCTTCGCTCTCTCTCTCCTGCCACCATGTGAATTTGTGCCTGCTTCCCCCTCACCTTCTGCCATGACCGTAAGTTTCCTGAGGCTGCCCTAGCCATGCCTTCTGTACAGCCTACAAAACTGTGAGTCAATTAAACCTCTTTTCTCCATAAATTACCCAGTCTCAGGTATGTCTTTATAGCAGTGTGAGAACAGACTAATACAGAGAGAAACGGGCACAACTCAACATGATGAAATTCTCATTCTTCAAGACCTATATCCTTAAAGTTTTCCCAAGTCCCCAAGTCCCCAAGTCCATTGACAATTTATCACACCTTCCTCCAGCTTCTGTGTGCTTTGCTCATGCTTCTCTTGTTCCAGCCTATGTGTGATGGACTGAACTGTGTCCCTCCAAAATTCATATTTGAAGTCCTAACTCCCAGCACCTCCAAATGTGAATATTTGGAGACAGGGTCTTTAAAAGGTAATTAGGTTAAATAAGCTAGGTAGGGTGGGCCCTAATCCAGTATGACAGGTGCTCTCATAAGAGGAGGAGATTAGCACACAGACACACACCAAGGGAAGGGAATATGAAGACACAGGGTAAGATGGCCACCTACAAACTAAGGAAAGAGGCCTCAGAAGGAATCATTGCTGCCAATACCTTGATCTTGAACTTTGTAGTTCTTTCTTGAACTACAAAGAAATAAATTTGTGTTGTTTAAGCCACCTAGTCTGTTGTACTGTTTTATGGCAGCCCTTGTGATGTTATAGTTGTGTGACATTAAAGAGATCACCTTGGACCTGCTGTTTTATAACTGTGCCTTCGCACCTTTACACATTTTCTTCTACCTGGAATGACTTTCTCCTCTGCCTAGAGAATTAGTAACCACTCCCTGCAAACCCAGTCTAGGCGTCACATTCTCTAGAAAGCCTGCTTTGAACACTCTAGCTAGAAAGAATGCCCCTTTCTTCACGTCTCTGCTCATGCATAGTACAGACCTCTACTACAACAGCACAGAGTGTGGTAGCCTCTCCTAGACTTCAGCTTCCCTGGGTCTACCAGGGACTGTGCCTTGTGTGTCTCTGCATCTGCAGCACCTGTTGTGATGCCAGACACAACGCAGATGCTCAACAACACAGACCTACCCTTCCCCCTTCCCTTAGGGCCAGATGTGTTTTGGAAATCGGAATTTTTCAAACTCTGTAAGTTATATTCAGACCCTCATGGGTTCTGTGACTGCACTTTAATAATCAAAGTGCAATATTTTAGGAAAACATCAATATTCACGTTAAGCTTTGCTAACAAATGAATTTGAGCCAAACTTACAAAGATCTTTCAGGATTTTGAAAGTACAGATAAAGGACAGTGATCTCTTAGCGCTCCACAGTCAGTCCTGCAATCACCCTTGTTCTGAAAATGCAAATTTGTTTCAATGTGATTGATATATGATATCTCAACCTGTCAGAAACAGTAAGTCAGGAGTGTCCAATCTTTTGGCTTCCCTGGGCCACACTGAAAGAATTGTCTTCGGCTGCACGTAAAATACATAACGCTAACGATAGTGGACAAGCTATTTAAAAAAAAAATCACACACAAAATCTCATAATGTTTTAGGAAAGTTTGAGAATTTGTGTGGGGCTGCATTCAAAGCCATTCTGGGCTGCATGAGGCCTCCAGGCCACAGGTTGCACAAGCTTACACTAGGAGAATGTAGAAAACTGCACCCAGCTGAACTGAAGTGTGTAGAAATAAGACAAAACACACACATACCTAACCCTAAATATCTTCTGGATACCTCAGATCGCTGAGGTATCCAGCGATTATGAAATATGCCTATGCCCACAACATATAGTGTAACAGGTTTCTGTCCAATTTCAGATGACTCTCCTTCCATCACCTCACAATATCACACAAGCTGCAACCCTTTGATACCCAAGTCCACAGGCAAATTTCAGGACTTTCTCCAGGCAAAGTGTCATATTTATTGTACTGATACATTTCTTAACCATCTGACATGTACAAAGCTGAGCTACATTTTTCACTAGGTTCCTAGCCTTTTTACTATGTCATTGATGACTCTTTTGGGTACAATGCTACATTTCCCATTTCTCCATAAGCCCTGCAGTTTTTGTTTCATGAGTCTGCAAAGTATGTGGATTTTTAGTAATGCATATATGGCTTTATAGCAATGCTGACTATATGCACCTAAATAGAATCTCCTGAAATAGGCTTGTACTTATTTAGGTTTAGGCAACAACATATCAATAAAAATAATAACTCTTTGGCTGTTTCTTAACCTTTCCTCCTCCAGCTCTTAAAACCACGTCAATTTTTAATTTTTCTATTCGTTCCACTTGTCTATTAGAACCTCCTTTTACATATGTTTCACAATTCACAGGAGAAATAAAATATTTAGAAACAAGTAACAGAGGGTCAGGTACAGTGGCTCATGCCTATAATCCCAGCACTTTGGGAGGCTGAGGCGGGTGGATCACTTGGGGTCAGGAGTTCGAGACCAGCCTGGTCAACATGGTAAAACCCCATCTCTATTAAAAATACAAAAATTGGCTGGGTTTGATGGCTCACACCTGTTATCCCAGCACTTTGGCAGGCCAACATGGGCAGGTCACCTGAGGTCAGGAGTTTGAGGCCAGCCTGGCCAACATAGTGAAACCCCATATCTACTAAAAATACAAAATTATCTGGGTGTGGTGGAGCACATCTGTAATCCCAGCTACTCAGGAGCATTTGAGAATTTGTGTGGGGCTGCATTCAAAGCCGTTCTGGGCTGCATGAGGCCTCCAGCCCACAGGTAGCACAAGCTTCCTGCCTCAGGAGGCTGAGGCAAGAGAATCACTTGAACCTGGGAGGCAGAGGTTGCAGTGAGCTGAGATTGCAGCCTGGATGACAGAGAGACTTCTTTAAAAAAAAAAAGAAGCAGTAGCAGAGGCAGAGATATTTTTACTGTGAAGCCTCAGTGTTTGGCCACATCTCTCCCACATGCTAGAAGATATGTGGGTTGTGCTTCCTTCCAATGCTGGTTTCTGCCACTTGAGTTTCAGAGGGTGCCATGAATCAGTGACTGATTTTGGGTGGAAAATACTGGCAGGGGACCTGCCTGCTGCCTGGCCTTGCAGAATCCGTGCAGTAGCAACCTACCTCAAACAAAGGATACCTCTATACAAAGGCTGAACACATTAAAATCATGTCAGTTCCACACACAGTGTTGAACACCCAACATCTGTAGGATCAGTGCTGAGTCCTGCTTGGCTGCACTGATGGACAAAACAAAACTTTCAAGAATATCTGAGGGGCTTCAATCAGAGAAACAGAACCAACAGGAGGGGAGAGAGAGAGGAGTGGATAGACAGACAGACAGACAGACGATATATTGCAAGGAGTTGGCTCATACCAGGAGCTGGCTAGGCAGGTCTGAAATCCATAGAGCAAAGTTATCAGGAAGAACAGGCTGGATTCACAGCCATGGACTAAAGCTGCTCTCCAAAGGCGGAATTTATTCTCTCAGGAAAGCTTCTGCTCTGCTTTTAAAACCTTTCAATTTATTGAATCAGGTCCACCCAGATTATCGTAAGTAATCTCCCTTACTTAAAGTCAACTGACTGTGGACTTTAATTACACCTATAAAATACATTTACAAGAGCTCAACTAAACAACATTACAGTCTGATTAAATAACTGGGGACTATCTCCTAGCCAAGTGGATACATTGAAAAGCTCATCACACTCCACCCGTTGTCAACTTGGCACCCATACATATGTCCTTAAGCTGTACTTAATCTCCAAGTTTTTCATAAAGCCAATAAGAAAGTCATCCTTTCACTAATGTGATACAAGTATCCCACCTACATCTGAAATCACAGTAAAATCACAGTAACCTGTTCCCCTAGAAGAGGATGCAAAGTCCTTGGGTGGTGTTCACACTTCTCTGATATTCTGCAACTTAAATACTGAGAGAGAAAGTTAACTATCATTATCATATCTTATGTTAGATGATAAGTGGACAAGAGACGGAAGAAAACAAAAATGTTTGGTTAATAAATATGCAAACACATTCATAACGAAACAAGGAAGAAAGACTTCTGTCAGAGTCCTTGCTTCTACAACCAGGCATGTGGTTGTGACTTTATAGCTATCTTAATAGCTATCTTCCTCTGCTAACCATTCTATATTCCCTATCCCTCAGCAGAAACCTCAGCTGGTTGTGATTCTTAGCTTGGTTGTGATTCTTAGCTTGGTGGGAAAACTGAAGCCTGCATCCCTGAGGAATCTGGGCCCGTAGTCATCCTCAATTGGGTTCTGATTGTTATGGTTTCCCATTGCCTTTTGTCACAGGACTTGTGAGTGCTAAAAGGTCCTGAGGGATCTCCTGTATTCCAGACATGGTCTACCTTACCTCCATCATAAAGCAGCAGCTTACCCTTGGTAATCAGGACCAATCACCCCAGCCAGTCCAGCTTTGCCTGTTGACTGAGAGACAGGAGTGCACAGGGGTCAGATGACAGTCTCAGCTTCCAGTTCAAGGGAAGCACTGTCCCTCCCTTTGGAACGAAGGGAACTCCAGAACTGGAACGCTCTCACCAGGAGATAGCCTCAAGAGACAACAGGCCATTTACAACCTGAAGTGTGTCCTGACCAGAATTCTCTCCCACCCAGGAGGATCTCAAGACAACAGCCCCCTTACAACCTATCTTTGCCCACGATGGTGCCAGCTTGACCACCTGGTAGGTAAGTGAATCATGCAGATCCCACATCTGCTTGCTCCCTTCCCTGAATGCCATTCATGCCAAGTCCCCTTTAAAAGCCCCTGCTGGCTGGGCGTGGTGGCTCACGCCTATAATCCCAGTACTTTGGGAGGCCGAGGCGGGTGGATCACGAGGTCAAGAGATCGAGACCATCCTGGTCAACATGGTGAAACCCCGTCTCTACTAAAAATACAAAAAATTAGCTGGGCATGGTGGTGCGCACCTGTAGTCCCAGCTACTCAGGAGGCTGAGGCAGGAGAATTGCTTGAACTCAGAAGGCGGAGGTTGCGCTGAGCCGAGATTGTGCCATTGCACTCCAGTCTGGGTAACAACAGCAAAACTCCATCTCAAAAAAAAAAAAGCCCCTGCTTTTTTCCCCAAAAGCGAAGCAGTGCCCTTAAAGGCAGGAGCTTATACCTCCTCCCCTAAGCTAAGCTTTGGAATAAAGTCACTTTCTTTATACCAGAATCGCTCTTGTTAATTGAACTCTGCAAGTGGTGAGTGACTGAATCTACATTTTAGTTGCAGACCCATGAATCCTGACTATGAGAGAAACAGCACCATATACTGGACTCGGAGCATATATGGTTTGGTAATATTTTCATGAACACTACATGAACACAAATATCTTAAAATTCTTTGCCCAGAGATATCTATCCACATACCTCTTCCCAAAGACCTTTCTGTCACAATTTTTCAATTATATTCCTTTCAAATCCCTGACCACCCAGCCTATGAATTGGTATAGACTTGTACCTCTGGTCATTTTTCCTTCCAAGCAAAATGAACAATCAGATGCACTGCTCAAAGCTCTACCTTTACTGGGGGGATTCCCCTTCACCACTGTCCTTCAGGGCTGTCCCAGAATGGGGGTACAGCGTTATTGCTTTTGGGCGGTGCCTGCATTATTGTGCAGAACCAACTGTAAAACAGGCCTGAGTTTTCTCTTCCTTGGCTAACTAGACATAGGAACTCCCCACAGACCTGTAAACCAAAAAGTATCTGAGATAAGTCTCAATCAATTTAGAAGTTTATTTTGCCAAGGTCAAGAACATGCTCATGACACAGCCTCAGGAGGTGCTGAGAACATGTGCCCAAGCTGGTTGGATTATAGCTTGATTTTATGCATTTTAGGGGTATAGAAATTACAAGCAGACATCAGTCAATACATGAAAAGTGCACATTGGTTTGGTCTGGAAAGGTGGACAACTCAAAGTGGGGAGGTGCTTTCAGGTGGATTCAAAGATTTTTCTGACTGGCAATTGGTTGAAAGAGTTAAGTTATTTAAAGTCTTGGAATCAACAGAAAGGAATGTCTGGGTTAAGGTAAGGAGTTGTAGAGGCCAAGTTTCTTCTAATGCAGATGAAGCCTCCTCATAGGAGACTAGATCGGAAATGTTTCTTATCAGACTTAAAAAGGTGCCAGACTCTTAATCTCTCCTGAATCATAACAAGACCTGGAAGGTGAAGGATAGTGTATATAGAACGTAGATTTCTCCCACAAGAGGCAGCTTTATGAATGAGCCATTTATGAATATAGTAGCACAATCACAGCTCACTGCAGCCTTGACATCCCGAGCTCAAGTAATCCTCCCACCTCAGCCTTTGGAGTAGCTGGGACTACAGGTGTGTGCTACGGAGTCTAGCTAATTATTTATTTATTTATTTATTTTTGGGTAGAGACAAGGTCTCATTATGTCGTCCAGACTGGTCTCAAACTCTTGGGTGCAAGCAGTCCTCCTGCCTCAGCCTCCCTAAGTGCTGGGACTACAGGTGTTAGTTACTGCACCCAGCCTGCAGGGCCATTAAAAAATACATCGAGGCTGGGCATGGTAGCTCACGCTTGTAATCCCAGCACTTTAGGAATCCAAGGTGGGTGGATTACCTGAGGTCAAGAGTTTGAGACCAGTCTGGCCAGTATGGTGAAATCTCATTTCTACTAAAAATACAAAAATTAGTCAGGCGTGGTGGTGGGCACCTGTAATCACAGCTATTTGGGAGGCTGAGGCATGAGAATTGCTTGAACTTGGGAGGTGGAGGTTGTAGTGAGCTGAGATCTCACCACTACACTCCAGCCTGGGTGAGAGAGTGAGACTCCATCTCAAAAAAAAAAAAAAAAAAAAAAAAACCATCAAAATATACTCTAGGGTAAAATATTGATTTCTTTCAGAGCCTGCTATCTGTAATTTTGTAACATATCTTATTGCCTCAAAGAGTCTGTTTTGTCAGTCTTAAGATCTCTGTTTTAATGTTAATGCTGGACAGCTGTGCCTGAATTCCAAAGGGAGAAGGGTATAATGAGGTGTGGGTGCTGGCATGTCTGCTGGGGGGCTCTTGGCCAGCAAGAGGGTCCCAACCTGGAAAGGGGGGTGCGTGGAAGAGAAGAAGAAAGAACAACGGGGTCTGGAGGGTTGAGAAGTTAGATGCTTCATCAGCAGCTTTATTGAACTCAGGGTCTGGTTATATACATTACAAGTAGAAGTGTTTACGTCATGGGATCAGTGTTTCATGAGATAAAGGGGAACAGAAAGTTTTACAATACAATCACAAGTCACCATATTTTGGATAAATATGCTGGGAACAGGGAGATACATAATCAGGTTAAAGCAGGGGGTGCAATCATCAGTCACAAGAGTCCAGGTGCAATATCTAAGTTTAGAAGTTTAAAAGAAACTATTTATCTAGGGCAGGAGTTTCACAAGAAAATCACAGGCTACATTATAAATCATTAAGTCACAAGCAGTATTGTAAATACCACATCAAGGGTCCAGGTGCAGGAAAGACATAAACAAAGCAATTTTTACTATTAGCTTGCTTTGAAAATTTAAGTCATAACTTAAAGAAGAAACTATAATGAATAGAGAACTTTTGGTTCTCTATGAGAACCAAAGTGGACACCATGAGAACCAAAAGTGGACACCATGCCTCCCATCACCTCAGCACGATAGAGTAATAACTCATGTTGTTTTTTGTATATCACATAAGCTTTCTTGCAGTCCTTCTTCCCCATAGCTCAACTACTTCCAACAGGGGGCCCGTGTCCGGGATCAAGCTCAACCATATGGTGTGAGCCACTACTTGGGGGTCTCACATGGGAGCGTTCCCACAATGAGGTATGTCTGACGCCCCTCCCTTTCCATATGGCCTGAACTAGTTTTTCAGGTCTACTTTGGAATGCCTTTAGCCAAGAGGGGGCATTCAATCTGTTGGGGACTTAGAACTTTATTTTTGGTTTACATTCCACAGATACAAGGTGACAGAAAGAAGGTAATGTAGCAAGAATGAGGACCATGGGCATTTGGGCTATTTCCTATTCAGTTTAAATGTGGCCTCAGAGCCTGCTCAAGCCTGATCTCGTGTGTACACCACTTCCATATGATGATACTGTGCATTCCTAATATGATGGTGTGGTGGGTCAGACAACATCCAGTTCACAATACGTGGCTCAGGCTTCATGGAAACTTGGTGGCCCATGATTAAGCATTCAGTCTCGACTAATATACATAACTAGGCCAAAGCTGTTTCTTAAAAGGACAGTAGTTGTATTAGTTTGTTTTCATGTTGCTGATAAAGATATACCTGAGACTGGGCAATTTACAAAAGAAAGAGGTTTAATGGACTTACATTCCGCATGGCTGGGGAGGCCTCACAATCATGGCAGAAGGTGAAAGGCATGTCTCACATGGCAGCAGACAAGAGAAGAGAGCATGTGCTGGGAAACTCCCCTTTATAAAACTGTCAGATATCTTGAGACTTATTTACTGTCACAAGAACTGCACAGGAAAGACCTGCCCCCATGATTCAATTATCTCCCACTGGGTCCCTCCCACAACATGTGGGAATTATGGGTGCTACAATTCAAGATGAGATTTGGGTAGGGACACGGCCAAACCACAACAGTAGTTATCTGCAGAGGATGGCAGAGTTTTTCTCTAAAATTCTAAGGGTGTGAGCTGTGAATCACCTATGGGGCCAGCCAAGTACTCCAAACAGCATCCCTCTCAACCAGGACCCTTCAGGCAACATTGGATCTGCTGGGTCATATGGCTCAAAATGACAGAGCAACTTGCACAGAAGTCTGGACCTGTTGCAGAACTTTCTCTTGTCCTGGGCCCTATTCAAAATGAGCAGCTTCTTGGGTTACAAGGTAAATGGGCCAAAATCACACACACAGATGAGAAATAGGTTGCCTCCAAAATCCAAAGAAAAGCCACCAGACATGATGCTTCTTTTCTGGTTATAAAGAGAGGTCAGATACTTATCTTTCACATTGGAAGGGACATCTCAATATACCTCACACCACTAGACCCCTAGAAATTTCACTGACAGGGATGGCCCATGAAATTTAATGGGATTTATTTCTCATCTTTTGGCCAGTACAGTTCTTACCAATACTTGATTGCCACTTTCTGCTCAGCAGGTCCAAGCATCATGTCTGCATGTTTGTGGCCTCTGTAATGTTATTGCTGTGTCACTGATTTCTTTTAAAAACAAGCTAACTGATTTTTTTTTAGAGTCAGTGTCTCCATTTGGTACTCTTTGAAACATGAATTGTTAACAATTTCAAGGTTTTTGTGTCTTTTTTTTTTTGAGACGGAGTTTTGCTCTTGTTACCCAGGCTGGAGTGCAATGGCGCGATCTCGGCTCACCGCAACCTCCACCTCCTGGGTTCAAGCAATTCTCCTGCCTCAGCCTCCTGAGTAGCCGGGATTACAGGCACGTGCCACCATGCCCAGCTAATTTTTTGCATTTTTAGTAGAGACGGGGTTTCACCAAATTGACCAGGATGGTCTCGATCTCTTGACCTCGTGATCCACCCGCCTCGGCCTCCCAAAGTGCTGGGATTACAGGCTTGAGCCACCGTGCCCGGCCGGTTTTTGTATCTTTACATTAGTGCCTTCATTAAATTGCGAGCAAAATGGTGCTGCTAAACCAGAAGTGAGCCCCGAAGAAAAGAATGTTTATTGAGGATTGTTGAGGAGAGGACATTTAGTAACGTTTGCGGCTATCACAGATTTAATGGGCTAAGCAATTAGACAGCTGGAAATCATGAGAAAAATTGTAGTAACTATTAGAATAGAGATTCAACACAGGTTAATGAAATAACTAGTCATAGATTTCAGAATAATTTGACCAATTTTTTTTTTGAGACGGAGTATTGTTCTGTCACCTAGGCTGGAGGACAGTGGTGCAATCCTGGTTCACTGCAACCACCACCCTCCCAGGTTCAAGCAATTCCCCTGCCTCAGCCTCCTGAGTAGCTGGGACTACAGGCACCTGCCACATTTTTATTTTAATAGAGATGGAGTTTCACTATTTTGGCCAGGTTGGTCTCCAACTCCTGACCTTGTGATATGCCCGCCTCGGCCTCCCAAAGTGCTGGGATTACTGGAGTGAGCCACTGCGCCTGGTTGACCAATATTTTTTTAAACCTAGGCGCAGGTGCAGTAATAGTTTCTGCCGGATAAAAGGTGAACTTAAAGTCAAATTCTCAAACCATGCTGGAGTATGTAAAAGCTCTTAGAGATATAGGACAGAAGTCACTAGTTCCACTATGTGAGCATCAGTTCTCGGTAAGTTCAGCAGGAGTTCTAGATGGTGCCGGTGGGAAGTGGGCCAGGGTCAATGTGATGCTAACCTTCCCTGGACCCACTGGGCAGAGTGCTTGATTGCTTACTGAATAGATGAGATTCATGAAGTACGAAACCAAGAGGCAGGAGAATGAAATCCTTAGTGTTCAGATGGTCGAGGAAAGGAATAAGAAGTCGCCTCGTCCTCTGTGCCTACCTGTGAGTAGTGCCACACTGAAATGATTTCTGAGAACAGAAAAAACAAAACAAAATCCAGAACTCTGCTTTAAAGGATTTTTTAAATGAAATTCTATAGTCTGTCTCAGGATTCCAGACTGGGTGGGACAGTCCTGTCAGGCTATTCCTCCTTGATCCTAGACTTACTCTGTTGCACTAACATAAAGTTTATGTCTTTTGGCTTCCTATTCTGCTCTCATTGGAGAGCACTATGTGTGGATGAAACAGCCCTGTGATAGTCACCATCCTCTGACCACATGCCTCTTTCCCAGACTAAATCTTAGACAATAGCTCAGACTAGTAACAGATTCCTCTGGTAGGGTCCTATTCTGGGGAGACAAAAAAAGATATAATTGCTACACGTTCTGCAGAATCTTTCAATTAACTCACGCACCAGATACTGCTGGAAGAGATGACCTTCCAATTCTGAAATTCAAAGGGTCAATGACTGAAGTTTCCACCCATATCTTGGATGTGTTACCTTTTTGACTAGTGACCACTGACTCGTGATGTAGAAGTAAAGGAAAAAACTCCAGAGCTGTCCTTTGTCCTTTTATGGTTGAGAACTGCTTTTGTGATACAATCAGTGCTCCATGGTGACAGGTGACTTAGGAATCCATGTGTTAGCTACACAGTCCTTCACTGTCCAAAGTCCTCAAAGAGAGCCACAGGAGCCCCACAGCTGGCATCAGAAAATCTCATGAAATCTCCTGAAGCACACATATTATGGTTCAAATTTCTGTGACCTAAATGCAGCCCCTTTGGGCAATGATTGCTGTGTTTTTTAGTTTTGCTTTGTTGTTTTGTTTTTTGCTTTTAACATTGCTGAGTCCATGAACAGTGGCTGAAACTATGCCATTTCTGTGTACATTTCATAACAAAGGAGAAATCCTTTTTTACTTGAAGAGTAAAAAATGAGACATGAGGAAACAAGCCTGGAGTCCTAAAGATCTGGGGTTGGCCACCTCTGCCATTTTCTAGCTTCTTAGGACCTCAGTTCTCACACCTGTAAAATGAGGTGACTGAACTATCGACTATCAAGGGTCCCTCCTAGATATAAATTCTATGAACTGTTTCTTTAAAATACTAAGAAAGTTTAGAACATATCTGGCTCATAAAACTTATAACTCTAGGCTGGGCATGGTGGCTTACGCCTGTAATCCCAGCACTTTGAGAGGCCAAGGTGGATGGATCACGAGGTCAAGAGTTCAAGATCAGCCTGGCCAAAATGATGAAACCCCGTCTCTACTAAAAACTATAACAATTAGCTGGGTGTGGTGGCAGGTGCCTGTAATCCCAACTACTTGGGAGGCTGAGGCAGGAGAATTGCTTGAACCCGGGTGGCAGAGGTTGCAGTAAGCTGAGATCATGCCACTACACTCCAGCCTAGGTGACAGAGTGAGACTCCATCTTAAAAAAAAAAAAAAACTTGTAACGTTATAAATTACGTATTAATTATATGCGTTATGTTTTCTCTGCTCCTGGTTTATTCGCCGAATTTTGCTGGTGTTGTTATTATTGTGGCTTATCTTGCAAAATAAATGACCTTCAGGGCCTGGGAGAGGCCAGAGTATAGTCTGCAAGTTGCTAAAAGAGAGCCAAGTCATTTAAGTCAGGATGCAGGTCTCTACTCCTAGGAAGAACATGTTCATGGAGAATGAGTAAGGTCACAGTCCTATAATCCAAATCCCCAACCCCCATTATCTGACTGTTACCCTGGTCAGGCCAGTGAGGTTTTCTGAGAAGAGTGACTAACATGTGAACCTCAAATCTGCACAGAATATGTGAACCTGCCTTCAGACACACTTCTAAGACATCAGGGAATTACACAAATCACTCAGGGTTCCATTTAGGTCCTGAGGTTCTACACTCAAGGGCAAAGTCAGGCTTCAGACAACCTTGGACTTATGAGCCAATGATACAAAGAGAGAGCTTCAGTCATTGACTAATTCTGCCCCAGTATATCCAGACTGTGATAACCTGTGTTTGCCTGTTTGCTTTTCTTGGTGTCGTGTATATTGAGGAATATGCACTCTGCCTGGACTCCTGCTCCACTCAATAATCCTGGAACTTTACATCCTGTAGGCTAAATCAGTCTGTCTATGGATCACCAGTGCTACTCAACACTACCTTCACAAGATCCCTGTTTCCACTGTATTCTGTCCAGATCTGGGACTATGGCCAGCCGATGAGTATTTATTGCAGTCCTATAGTCAATACTCTAATCCTGAGCGGGCACTGGCACAGCACAGAATTCTTGAGTTCCTGACGCCAGTGAACCCACAGAAAGGAGAAGAGTATGCTGCTTTTCACAATTCAAGTCGTCCTAATTCTGGCCTCCTGTGAGAAGTTGGAGGCTGCTAGGGAAAAAAAAAAATCTCTGGTAACAGCTGATCGAGTTCTGTCTACTTAGGGGTTCAAAGAGTTTGGTGGTGTTAGAGATGGTTGTGATGGTGGTATGTGTGTGTGCACTGGGAGCGAACTGAAAGAGTGTGTAGAGTTTTTCCTTGAGGGTATGTAAAGCCCAGAGAAGTAAGGTAGTTTTTTGGACTAAGAGGAATCTTAAGGCCGGCATTCTTCATAGTGGGTGACAGCCCATTTCGTGACCCTCGAATCAATTTAGTGTGTCATCATCAAAATTGCTTAATAACATTAAGTAGAATAGAAAGGAAAAGAATGGAGTGAAATACAACATAAGGCTGGATAGAAAGGAAGAGAATAGAGTGAAATACGACATAAGGTTAGTACTACTTCATGATAATTCTGTTTGCAGTTTTATATGCATATGTATACACAACTTTATATATATATATATATATATATATATATATATATATATATATATATATGTTCTGATATAAAACATATTTATTGCTCTGGATCAAGTAAAAAATATTTGAGAAATACTGATCAAGAAAAATGGCCACATTTCCCAGTAAGTTAGGCATTTAGATGCCAGAGTAAACAACTATTTATCTACACTCCATTGCATATGTGGCAGTCACTCTGCCTAAAGGAAGAGAAAGCATTGCGTGCAAAAACAAGCTGAGAGCTGCCAGAGCGATTAACTAAGCGCTCTGACATTGCCAAAGCCAGAGCTGATGTTCATACTGCTGAGATCTCAACTTTGGCTTTGATCATTTTGCTTCTCAAGTACCGAAACTCTACCAGAGTTTCACAAAATCTTCCACTTCTCAATTAAGAAAAAAAGAACGCTTTATTAAATATGAGCCTTAGTGGCCACTGAATTTGGTTTTGAGCATAACCTAAATACTCATAATTTGGGGGGCATAACTTTAAGGAAGTATTATGCTTTACTTTTCCATATATGCTTCACTTTTAACATACAATTCCTGCCTGGGCTAAAGGAAATAAAATCTGCACACACCAGACAGATCTCTGCTGAATCGCATCACCGAATAGTTTTTGAGTACCTTTCAAATATCAGTTCCAAGGAGTTGGAAGTGACAGTGAAGTCACTATTTGATTTCTACGTGAGACCAGAGAAGTTAAGGTAACTGAACAAGGTTAGATGCCAAGTAAGTGAAGAAACCAGGCCTGTCCACTCTGAGCCTGATGTCTAGACACTCGGCCAGCCAGGCGCTGAGACCAGAAGACTCAGGCGGTCAAGGCATACTCTATTCCTCTCTAGCAGTTTTTCAGGGCTTCCCTTCCTAGACCAATATCCAAAGTAACTGTGTGGCACCAGAGTATTAGGTAAAAGGTGGAAGAAGACTATTCTGGAACCATTAAATGGAAGCACTACATTACGCTCCTTCAAACATCATGTGGGAAATTTCAGAATTTGTTCCTAACCACCAGCAGCTGTGCAGGATGAAGACATGAATGGATTCAAGGAATCTTTAGACATGTTCATCAAGGGAAAATTCCCAATGGTTACTGAGGACAGTTAGAGCTATTTCAAAATATGTTTGTCATTAAATGAAGTTGGTTGGAAGGGGAAAAAATACTATTTTTTCCATAAATAGTAATATTAGTAAACTGTATTAAAATTTGGACATGTGCCAGGCTTAAAGTTTTACATGTAATACCTCACGACCACTCTGTGAGGTATATTTTCCACGTTTTATAGATGAGAAAATGGAAGTTCAGAGAGGTAAAATGATTGCCCAGTGTCACACAGTTAATCCCTGGCAGAGCTGAGACTCAAACCAAGTCTAATTCCAACTGCCATGCTCTTAACCATTTTGCTGCATTTCAAAAGTATGTCTTGGAGACACGATGAGATTGAGAGCTCATTCTTTGCAAGGCATTCGAGCTCTGGAGTTAGACATTGGTTCTGAGTCTCAGTTCTGTTTCTAGCTTACAAGACTTTGGGCAACTTCCATAATCTTTTAAGTTTCTGCTTTCTTGTTTGTAAGCCAGGAGTAATAATAATACACAGCTTATTGACTTGTAAGGAATAAATTAGATATGGTATATAAGGCACCTAGTAGAATGTCCAGCAAAAATAATTAGTTATTATATTGCTAGTATTAAGAAATGTTTTATTAGACACCAAGGATGAAACAAGAGAAAAATGAAATTTCTAAAATTAATGAATGGGTATGTTTTGACCATTATACGACATATCTTACTTATGAAAAAAGAGAAAAGAAGTTAGGAAGAGGGAAAGAAGGGAAAGGAGAAGAGTGGGATATAGAGAATCAAAATGTAAGAAGGAAAAGCATAAAGAGGAAAAAGAATATTAGGAAGTACATAACACAATGAGAAGGAAAGTTAAAGAGCTTTAGATATTTTACAGGGTAATTCAGACTCACTTTGAAGATGGAATAAGGTTTCTTTATCTTGTTTTACCCCAATCCCAGGACATATTCGACCTCACTGGCATATGGCAATATTCCGGATAGTGAGAAAACAATGTTAACTCTCGTGCAAGTTGCCTACAATTCTGGACAAACACATAAACTAGTAATGTTTGTAATAAATCAGATACAAAGGCAGCCATAGGCACATATACAATTTTAAATTACAGTTCAAAGAACCATGAGACAAGAAATTTTCCTTTTTTCTAAGATGGCCAGAAACCAAACTATCTCCTAATAATGGCCAAAACTCGGCAGGTGTGGTACAAGGCTCTGGGGTAAAGAGCAAATACATAGGCTCAGGAGGCATCTTTCTTCTTCCAAAATACTCCAAGGGGTCTCTGTGGAGATGGAGGCTTTTTACAATCTCTGAAAGATAAATGCCAAGGCAGGTGCCTGGTATTCCGATAAAATTTATTGCCTATAAATAATGTATTGAGCCTTGATTGCATTTTAATTAAAAAAAAATCTATGCGTATGACCTACCTAAATATGGGAGAAGCAAAGTAGGCACCTAATAAATACTTAGCTGACTGAGTTTTAGTTCTTGCTCACCAAAAGTGAGCAGATTAAATACTAAAACTTTAAAACACAGAGTCTTCTAGGTATGAGCAACACCCGGTCCCTCAAATGTGGATTTATCCATAGTAAGATGTCAGCTCTGAATCAGAACAAATTATTTTGAGAAATAGTTTCCAACCATTTGAACGAAGGAAGCTCTCTAAAAACAAATTGCACTGAGCTATTCTTTGCAATGCTCCTGATTCTTCAGTGGGAAACAAATAATGCTCCTAGTTTGTCTGTAAGAAGAGCCTGTATTGGATTGATAAGCTGAGTATTCTCTAATGGGATCCCACAGCCCCACCACTGGAAAGATTCATTCCACATCCTGGTGCTGCTGTGATGTTTTATTCATTTCCTTGGGTATATACCATACAGAATCCTCAGCCTCTTCGAATTCACTCTCTCAAGTTATTTATCTTGATAAAATACTGTGGAGTGCTGTAAGTATAACGCATCCCATGAAAATCCACGCCTAGGCTTCACAATAGGATTCATTCTCTCTCTCTCTCTCCCCCTTTAAGACAGTCTCACTCTGTTGCCCAGGCTGGAGCACAGTGGCACAATCTTGGCTCACTGCACCTCTGCCTCCCAAGTTCATGTGATTCTCCTGTCTCAGCCTTCCAAGTAGCTGGGATTATAGCCACACACCACTATACCCAGCTAATTTTTGTATTTTGAGCAAAGACGGGACTTCACCCTTTGCCACGTTGGTCTCAAACTCCTGACCTCAGGTGATCCACCTGCCTCGGCCTCCCAAAGTGTTGGGCTTACAGGCGTGAGCCCCCATGCCTGGCTCACAATAGGATTCTCTATGTGAGTTTTTCCTTTCTTACTTATTAATTGGAAGGCTGCCAACTACTGGAGGAGAGGAAGGCAGAGATCCTTTATGTAACTCTGAAAGCCAAAGTGGACTTTTCTTTAGATTCCTGAGTTATTATCAGCTGCCACTCAACCATTGCCAATCACGCAGCTGGAAAAGTAGCTAGCATATTATCAATTACTCCTAACACAAGAAATAAAGCCAGGACAAGAAAAGACTATCAGGAGAATACTCCTTTACTGCGTAGGACTGATCTAGCAAGAGAGACTCAAGAGCTTCAAAAGATACAGTCTACCCCTGGGCTCCAACTCTTAGCATAAATGGCAGAAGGAGAGGGTGTCATGTGCAAAACGGTCTTGTGCCACAGTGGGTTTCAGCCTTGCTTCTCCCCCAGTCCCATCACAGAGGATGATCACAGAGCACAAAGCTTGGATTATTTGCAACTCCTTTTTCCTAGCAATATCACAACTCTTTCTCTCACATTTAACAAAGCTTATAAAAGTACAGGAGAGAATGACTTACAGAGGGCTAACTATGAATGTACTCGAACTTTTTTGAATATCTAAGTCCTAATACCAGTACCCAGGTACTGACTCTTAGTACTAGCCATACCAGTACTAGCACTAATACCAGTACCTAAATATTACTAATAATAACAGTGTTGGGAGATTCATGTCATAGAAAACTGCTGCCATGGAGGCAGGAAGCTGGAAGCCATTCCGTGATATCATTAGGGTGACAACAGATGCCAGTTTCTTCCCCCATTTCCCAATTTCAGAGGGCAAGTACAGGGCCTTTACATTCCATACACTTACCTTCTGGGCTGACTGAAGCCTACAGTTTCCTGATCAAACATGAGATTCTTCCATCTGGTAAGTTAGCTCCGCTCAGAGACACCACACCATGAGAGTGAGCGTGCTCCATGTAGAAGCTCAGTAGGGCACTTGGTATGTTATGATAAAAAGCTCCTACGGTATGAGTCAGGTGAGTGCAGGTACTATTGGGTTGGCTTTGGACACGGTTCTAATTCCAGTAAGGAGAAAACAGCCAATGGGGGATCCAACCCAGGATTCTGCTCTTGACAGTTGCTCTGAGAACCCCTGTGCCAAGCAGCTCAACTGCCCGCCCTGTGGCTGTGCATGCATCCCTCCCGACCCTGCAGTTACAGACACATCAAGTAACCTAACTTGCCATCACCTTTCACCTAAGGCCCCACGTGAAGATGTAATCTTTCCATTAAAAGATATCAATGAAAAAGGAAGGTAGACGAGAGGACAGATTTGAGATGCTTTAGTCTCAGCATTTTTTACTTTCAGAGGATAGAAAAATGGCAACTCAAGGAAGTGCCTCTTCCCCCACATCTGACAAAGACTGGCTGAGAAGCACACTCAGCTCATGAGAGCTGGCTGAGAGCTCAGGCCAGCAGGTTGGGGCTCGAAATCACAGACTTAGTTACTGTTCAGGCTGTGGACAATGACTCCTGCCCATCTTCCTCCCCATCGGTATCTGCCTAGGACAAATGCAGACATTGCTTCTTGACAAAACAGACTAGGCACAATACGTAACACAGTCTACGTTTTGCTTGAATCTTATGTAAAAGAAGAGAGAAAAAGCAATTCAATGTTTGCAAGGAAAATAAAATCTGTTTACATGCCAATGACCTTGAGCACAAATTATTTGCTACCTCACCCAAACATTGAAAGTTTGATTTTTCCTTTACTTCAATGAAGGGCAATAAGAGACAGAGTGTCTGGGACAGAATATAGGTACTAAGGTACCATTAGGTATTCTGCTCTTGTATCTGACTAGGAATCACTTTGTCCTAGCCAAAGCAATGACTCATCCTATGCCACCAGTGTTACAATAGGAGCTTGATTTGCAGCAGCAGAGCAAATGGTGCAATGCTCCTTAAAAAAGCTCTGCTCCAGCATTTCTGGAAGATTAATTAAGCCAGTGCAGGAAATGGAAAATCACTTTTGCCATTTTGCATTAAGTAGAGATGACCAAAATACAACTGAAGTACCAAAGGCTTTCGTACAGAAAACCAGTCAACATTCCTGCATATGCTTGGTTTTGGCCATTGTTGTTTAGTTTAGTTTTTTTTTTTTTTTTTTTTTTTTTTGGCATGGGACAAAAGATAGTAGAGGCATCAGAGCCAGGGAGATTTTCAGGGATTCTGAGATTAGACAGTCTTAAGATGGGGTAAAATTGCTAGCAACTATAGACCAACGGTAACTGGTAGGCAGTCTTCTGATTTAGATTCATACTTGCATTCATTCAACAATTATTTATTATCTATCCAATATGAGAAAGACTTTACAGAAAATACTAAGACAATGTAATGGGTTCCTAATATATTAAATAAGATAGAGAGTGATATGCTCTATGAGAAGGGGTGGTTATTTCAAGGATGGAATTATTATTTCTAGATGAAGGCGAATTACCTGTAGAAGGGAAAATGATTGGCCTTGAAGGATGAATAAAACACAATGTTTGAAAATCAGGGAAAAGTTTGAGAAATGAGCACAAAGAAATGAAGGTGAGAAAATGCAGGGAATCAGAGGGCAGTTGGTAATTAACACTGCCTGCAGCAGAGGGCACTTATGAGAGAGATCAATCAGATTGGAAGGGCAGCTTCAGACAGGATTTATGGAAGATTGTGAAACATACTAAGCACATGGCTATGTGGGAAATGTGTTCCACTTTCATGATTTGTGAGCAGAAGTTATATTTAAAACCTTAACAAACAGAGCACACAGGACAGCCACAGGGCTGGGCAGAGTCCTGGCGGCCCACTTGTGGGCCAGGTATTAACCCTTTTGTCATGGACTGCAGGGTGGTATGGGGGTATGTCAAGAAGGGTTAGAACAGCTAGTGTGGGGGGCATGGGAGGCATTTGGGGGTCTGAAGGAAATGACCATTTACCAATAAATGCAGAGTATTTCAGAATTTTACCAACTGATACAGACAGTTTTTCTTTGTTGCTAAAATTCAGCCTGATACACACTGGCTGAATTTTAGCAACAAAGAAAAAAAAATCTATATCAAAAGCCAATATAAGCTTTAGATCTATAGCCTGGACCTCTACTTGGATGTCCGTAGGTATCTCAGTAAGTTTAAAACCAAACTCACGATGTACTTTCCTAAACACGTAACACCGTATGATTACTTCACAAAATGATACCATAAGTCATCCAGGTGCTCACACCAAAAATCTGGGAATCATTATCAGGCCCATAACATCACTGCCAGCATATGAACCACCCTCCTGGCTTTAGAGAACTTCCATTATGTAAATTTTGATGGGAGCCAGGGCTACTCTCTATTTTACACCCTATACTTCTGCCTTCAGAAATTTCTCAAATTCCCAGAACGTTAGATGATAAACCTATATAAGGTGGTCCTGAATCTCAGGTAGTCTCCCATTTTCCCAGTAAGACAATCCTCCTGTCACTTAGCAAAAAAGAAAAAGAAGAAGTCTTTGGAGGACTTTTTGGTCAATTTAAATATATACTATCTTTGAACTCATGGACAGAGAGAGTAGAAGAATGGTTACCAGAGGCAGGAAGAGTAGCAAGGGGCTTGCGGGGAGAGGGGGATGATTAATTGGCACAAAAAAACCCCAGAAAGAATGAATAAGACCTACTATTAGACTAGGGTGACTATAGTCAATACCTTAATTGCACATTTTTAAATAACTTAAAGAGCGTAAATGGATTGTTTGCAACTCAAAGGATAAATGCTTGAGGGGATGGGTACCCCATTCTTTATGATGCTTATTTCACACCCATGTACCCTTATGTCAATAGGGTGACTTATGTACCCCTATGACAAAACATCTTATGTACCCCATAAATATATACACCTACTATGTATCCACAAAAATTAAGAAGAAAAAGAAAAAAGAGAGAGCCATTTACAAAATCCAATGCTACTTTACATTGGATAATATGCTATTTTGGAGAAAACTGTAACACAGTATTTGAGCAAAAAGCCAGGTGTTTTGTTTTATAACATAGTATATTAGTTTATAGACTAAGTTGATACCAAAAAGAGGCTCCAATATACAGTGACTCAGACAAGTTCGGAGTTCATTTCTCTCTCTGCTAACATTCCTTATGTTGACAAGTGACACAAGACAAGTGGATGCTGTGGCTCTTTCTATTCTTTCTATTTTGTTGTCCCCCGTCCCCTAAGGCCTTGATCTTTGGTTGATCACCATCTCCTACGGCCCTGATCTTGCTCTATGTTTGAATCTTCCTCACGGGCACCACATCCACATCTTACTCCTGAAGGGAGCGAGAGAGAAGCAAGGACAAGCCGAGTTAAGAGAGTGAAGCAGAAACTGCTCACACCATGATAAGAATTTAGCTGGTGGACACAGCTGCTGTAGGGAAATCTGGGACATGCAGACTCTACCCAGGTATCCACATTCTTTGCCAAAACTTGGGGAAGTTCTATTAGTAAAAAGGATAAGGGGAAAAATAGAAAGTAGGGGACATTAGAATCTTCTCCAAATTCAGGACTCTCAAATGGCAGTATCTATAGGCTTTTCTCTGGGGTGATTCATGTGCTCTAGGGGTGCATCCCTCAACTCCTTACCTGGTGCCCCAGGCTGCTCACAGTCCCTGTGAAGTGTTCCATGAACTCCCTTGTTTTCACATAGGGTCCTCGCTCCCACCCTCCCTCGCCTGCCATCTCAGAGCCCGGTGGTCCTCTGGTTTTGTTTCTCCAGAGAATAAACTTCTGGTTTTATGTGGCGGCAGAAGAGGCTTAGTTCCCTATCAGTCTGGAATGGGAGTCGGAAAGTGGGGTTCAAGTTCTCCATGGATGGATTTTTCCCCTAAAATCCCTGTCCTTGACCTCCCATCACCTCTGCTTCCTGTGGCCCCTGACATCTTTATTTCTGAGCTTTTCAGGGGTTCTTCAGCTGCTCATCCTTGCAGCAACGTAGGTTTGAACTTACCATTCTCTTGCCATTCCCACACCACTGTTCAGGCTTCATAAATCCTCGTTCCGGGCTACACATGGCCCCCAGTGTCATTGAAGCTTGCATGCCTGTTTCTTGTTCTTTTTATTATTTAGGGGATTTGGAAGAGGCAAAGGAAGCGAAAATAGCTTTACTCTTTTATTGTGAAACTGGGAACATTTTTTTCATCTGTATATGATGCTATCACTGGAAATTTTATCTCCAGCCACAAATACACATTTGCTTAAAATAAGGACAGTTTTATTTTTCCGTTCATCCTGTGGCTGTATACTCATGATCTCCACAAAGTAACCACTAATTCTATTTCATTTTCGAGTGATATTTAAAAGGCTTATTGGAAATGATATTCAAGATTTGCAATTGTGAAGTCATCCCTCCCACCCCCCGCCAATACTTAACTAAATCTGTACTAAATTTCTTTGCTTCCTTTTAAGATGACCTCCATAGGCATACCAACTAACAGTGACAGAGGTAGTGTCGGGCTATTGTTTCTTACTTTGTCATTCAAAATAAAGTAAATCAGAGAGTAGCCCATAATATAAAAGATTTTTAAAACTCTACATATAAGGCAACTCTCTTTATTCTGACATATTTTTGGGGAACAAAACTTACTTTACATTTTGGCATGAAAGAACCAAACAGTCTTCACCCTCCTATTTTTGCTCAGATGAGGCCATGTACACAGAAAACACCCTTCGGTTTTTCCCTCTGGCTCACTCTTACTCATCCTTCCAAACTCATTTCTGGTGCTGCCTCCTACAGGGAGCCTTCCTTGATTGCCTGATGACCTCCAAGAGCTCTTCCAAAGGCTGATCAGGTGCTGCACTTCTGTTTCCATGGTACCCAATGTTACCTTTAAACTGCATTTCCTGTACTGTAATCTCTGCTTTATTTGTCAGTCTACCCCACTAAAGCATGAGCTCCTGGAGGGCAAGGTCCATGTCCTCCTTATCTTTACATTCCTACATCTATTAACCATGCCTGGAACACAGCAGTCTCTAGTTATGTATTCACTTTTTGAATGAATAAGAGAAATGCCAGCTTCTAAATAGAAACAAAAGTCCCTTGATGAAATTAGAGGCAGAGGAATTGGGAGGGGTAATTCACCTTAGTTGTTTTATTCACTCATTCTCTCGGTGACTTTATTAATTCAGCAAGCACAGAAAACGTCTATCAGACTCAGTGAAACAGAATTTCAGAAATTAAAGTTTATCTTGGAGAACTGAATCATTGACTGACGGTCAGATAAAAAGATGTAGTATAAATTTGTGCTTTCAGTATTTCTTTTACTCAAGGCCCTTTGGTTGCAATAAACAGAAATCCACCCAAGTTAAAACTCAGGGCTAATGGACCCAGAAAGCATATAAGCCCTGCACTGAGTAACCACACTGGAGAGGAGAGCTAAGGAAAATTTCATGAGCACTTTATAGTCTGCCCTTTTCCATATGTCAACCAGATACACAAAAGAAAATGGCAATTACTGTAACATGGACTTTGACTGTAGGCAGAACAGCTGACAATGCTCTGAGCTGCTTTTCTGCTTCCCCCACTGCAGCCACCTAATGCAGGCCCATCCATCATGCTGACAGTGTGGCAGGGCATCTGTAAACCTGGTGGGTGTGCAGATGGACTTAATCACAGCTGCACAGTGGAACTCTTGGGGGGGGCAGCACAGTTCAACAGACACATAAGAATAAGTTTCTGAAATAAGTTTAAGGAATGGTCTGAAGTCACAGAAGACAAACCTAAGAATCTTCTTTTTGAAGATCAAGGTGTGCGTGGTGGCTCTTGCCTGTAATCCTAGTGCTTTGGGAAGACTACTTGAGGCAGAGTTTTAGACAAGCCTAGGCCATACAGCAAGACCCTGTTTCTACAAAAAAAAAAAATTCAGCCAAGTGTGGTGGTGCATGCTTGTAGTCCCAGCTACTAGGGAGGCTGAGGCAGGAGGATCACTTGAACTCAGGAGTTGGAGGCTGCAGTGTCATGATGATGCCACTGCACTCCAGCCTGCATGACAAAGTGAGACCCTGTATTAAGAAGAAGAAAAGGATCAGGCATGCAGTTGGCTAAATGGAAGAGCAACTGTGACTGAGCCCCACCTAAAATTGTGATTGGCCTCCTAAGGACAGATGCTGGGTCCAAAGGCAAACAGGAAAAAATGTAAAATACACAAAACTGTGTTGATGAGTTTTGTGTAATTTGTTCCTCCAAGGAATCTCTCTGCACTACCCGCTCCCCGTCCCCAATCTGTGTTAGGAATCCCCCTACCTAACCGCCACATGCTACAGGGCAGTCCTCTATCACGGCGTTTATTGTCCATGCCCTTCTCGATCCTCCCTGCTTCCTGAGGTGGGAATAGTGCCATTTATTGTAAGCCTTTTCATATGCCTTTTGTGACAAGGAACAGTATACATATTTAATAAATGAATATTATGTCTTACAGAGCATATCAGATGGATGAATTTAAAAAGAAAAATTGAAATTAAAATATCTGGGATTCAATGGCCTTTTAAAAGTCCTGTTAAAAAAACCCATCATAGGCTTAATCATTCCTCCTTTCATCTCATTCATTTCACATACAAACATCAGCAGAACAGATGTTCATCTGTACTATCTAAAGTGTTCATATTCCAGAGGTCTATAATTTTGAGGTAATTATAAGATAAAGCTTTTTGTGTTAGTCTGGTGGTGTTATCACATAAGAATCTGAGGCAGGGGGTGGGAGCAGGGGTTCCAGGATATGGTGAAGCTGAGTGCTAACTGACTCTGAAGAGGACTAACTTTGTTATCACAAAGGTTGATTTAATTTAGTATCTATCCCAGTTCTAGATCTAGACACTTGTTTTTAAGGTGCAAAGACAACCTGAATTTGCTCCCAGTTCAATCCTGCTTATTAAATGCAATGAGATGATGTCTAGGTCAACTCATTTTAGCTGAACTTGCGGAAGAGGGAGGTTTGATGGCTCTCTGTATCATTCTTGGATGAAAATATTCTTGGATGAAACATATCAACCTATACTCTGACACTAAAGGCCAGTCTCCATGTCTGTAAATGGAGCATGATGACACCCACTTCACAAGGCCATGGTGAGGTACATGTGGGAGGATGTTGGTCCCCCATAGTGCCGGGGCATGCTGGATTCTCAGTGCCTATTTGTGGATCAGAATCCATTTAATCGAATCAGGATCTTGCCCAAAGATACTTCTATTTTTTCCTCATGGAAGGCAAGTTTTCTTACAAAGAATTTCTTTCTCAGGGGATTACAGCATAGAAAACTGGACATTTTGATGCAATAGTGGGGAAGATAAAGTCTCTGAAAAGCAGAGCCAGATGCCTTTACCATTTCCCTCTGCCTGCTCTGACCCCACGCAATTCTATTCTGCTGAGAAACCCTCTGCCTTCATCGTGTCACTTCTTCACTGATTCAAGGAATGATGAGAAGCCAAAAAGGAGCTGGGCTGCATGTCCGGGCATCTTTCCCTCCTCTGCCTACTGGAGCAGCAAATTAGGAAACCGTGTTTCACTCAACGGGTGGAAGCCTCAGCACCATGTGACACCCCTGAAGTCACCTTGACATTATGGATGAGCTTAGAAGAGCACACTAATGGGGTTCAGGACATACAACCCCAAAATCTGGCACCCTGGCATTTGAGAAAACAGCAGAAGCAGGAAGGTCACTTTCACTCCCTCTCCCCTTCTCCCCTAAAGCAAGACCCTCATTTGAGATGCACCCTCCCTATACCTGCAGGGAAGGAACATCCTTAGCTCAGAAGACACAGGGACACAGAGAAGAACCTGAATAAAAGGGCCTTGCTAAGACCCCCAGTTTAGTATCACCAGTCCAAACCCTCTCCAGTCATACTTCTCTACAACTGCCTATGCTTCATCAAATGTAGCACAAAAATACCCAGGTTTCCCTGTTGCTTTGGGTCTTCATTTCAATATGAAGGCTTTCATGACATGTCAACCTATATTTAATAAATTTGAATGCTTTTATCTTGTTGATTGGCCTTTTGTTATGGGTGCCTCTGCCATGAACTTAGCAATGGGTGAGAAAATAAGTCTTTCCTCCCAACAACATTATCAATAAAGGCTAAACGCTCAAGCACCCTGAGGACATAATGAATCAAAGCTACTACTGAAATGTGAAACAGAAGTCTTTAGCTCCTACCTCAAAAGATCTGTCCCCATCTTTGTCTGCCATCAGCCTCCCTAGTCTAAGATCCTCTCTTTTTTACAGTACCCTGCTATTTTCCTTCTCATTGTAACTTGCAGATTTACATTTATTTTTGTGACTATTTGTTTATGTCCATCTCTAACAGCAGAGAAAAATCTCCGTGAGGGCAAGGAACTTGGTTTGCATCCCATGGTGTATCCAGTACCCAAGACAGTGCTTGACTCATTGCTAAGTGAAAGCAAAAAAATCATAAAAATATGATGTATTAATCACATACAGCAGGGCACAGTGGTTTATGCCTATAATCCCAGCACTTCAGGAGGCTGTGGGAGGATCACTTGAAGCCAGGAGTTTGAAACCAGCCGGGGCAACACAGCAAGACCTGGTCACTATAAAAAAATTTTAAAAACTAGCCAGGCACAATGGTGCACCCAGAGTACCGACTACTCAGGAGGCTAAGGCAGGAGGATCATTTGGGCCTAAGAGTTCAAGGCTGCAATGAGTTATGATCACACCACTGTACTCCAGCCTGAGCAGCAGGGCAAGACCCTGTCTCAAAAACAAACAAACAATCATATACTCTTTGGTCAGTGATGTACTTTTTTTTTTTGAGGTGGAGTCTCACCCTGTCGCCCAGGCTGGAGTGCAATGGCACGATCTCGGCTCACTGCAACCTCTCCTTCATGGTTCAAGTGATTCTCTTGCCTCAGCCTCCTGAGTAGCTGGGACTACAGGCACCTGCCACCAAGCCCGGTATAATTTTCATATTTTTAGTAGAGATGGGGTTTCACCATGTGGCCAGGCAAGTCTTGAACGCCTGACCTTAAGTGATCTGCCCACCTTGACCTCCCAAAGTGCTGGGATTACAGGTGTGAGCCACCACACCCAGCCCAGTGACATACTCTTGAGTAGCACTGAAACCTTTTCTAAGACATATTACATAGGTAGGACCCCTTTACAGAAACAGGGTTCCTGTCTACAAGCTTTCTACCAGGTGTTATTTCCTTTCCATCATAGTCCAAAATGGCAAATTACCTTTCAACACTGCCACAGATATCCAAAGTGCTTACTTACAATTTGAAGGGCTGGTGTAAGCTTTATTTATCATTATTTTTTGAGACTGAGTCTCACTCTGTCACGCAGGCTGGAGTGCAGTGGCACCATCTCCGCTCAGTGCAACTTCTGCCTCCCAGGTTCAAGAGATTCTACTGCCTCAGCTTCCCGAGTAGCTGGGATTACAGGCGCCCACCACCACGCCTGGCTAATTCTTGTATTTTTAGTAGAGATGGGGTTTCACCATGTTGGCCAGGCTGTTCTTGAACTCCTGACTTCACGATCCACCCACCTTGGCCCCCCAAGGTGCTGGGATTACAGGTATGAGCCACTATGCCTGGCCCCAAAGTCCCCCTTTTAAGGACTTCAGTGATGCTGGATTAGGGCCCACCATAATGACCTTATTGTAACTGCATCACCTCTGTAAAGACCCTGTTTTTATTAGGTAAGGTCACATTCTGAGGTTCTGGGGTGGGCAGGGCATACCCACAGTAGGTAAATATGTTCTTGTCTAGTCTTAGAACTCTGGCAAGTGAAAGCATGCCCTCTTCAACTCCCCCTTCCCAGCCCTTGTCTTGTATGTGCACCTACACAGATAGAGATACAGGTAGTTTTGTCTTTTCCTGTGTGAACAGGATCTTAAAAGTTTTAAACTTTCTATAGCCAAACCAATCCATTTTTCCCTGTATGGTGCTTAAACCTTTGTTTCAAAAGCGGAATCTACTCTCAACAATGAGCATTTGTGGATGTGGAAGCAGTTAATAGACTAATCTGGACATGATCATACTTTCTCCTCTGAGCACGTGGTGAATGACCTTCAATTAGTACTTTGCTGCCCCTGTCCTGAGGGACTGTACGCTTGTGCAACTGTGAGTTCTAGACAAATGGTTTGTCTGATACCTTTGCTCAAAGAGAATATTCCACTACTTAAAGAACTTAGCTTTTACTGATGGAGATGTGAGCTGGTATTTAATGAGTCTGCAGCACTACAGAGCTTGCTAATCTTTCTTGTTTCCCCAAGGAAATAAAAATAACCTCTAAAATTATCTTCCCGTAGACATCTCACAAAATGAAAGTTTCTAAGTTCTATAATATTTCACTATTCCTAAACAGAATCTTTAAACGGTTTATGCAAATCCAGTTGACTCTAGCTTTAGATGTCTTATCTGTCTTTGATGAAAGCTCTGACTTGACAAATACCCCCAAGATGTATTGCTTGTTGGCATTTGGTCAGATAAGACTTAATAGGAGCTTTTACCGTTTTTTTCCCCTACTCCCACTGTATCTTTAAGGATATAATCATGTGAATATAGGGTAAGGCATTTATTTTTTCTAAAATCCACAGTTTGTAGTCACGTTAAAGTCTATCACAATATGCACACAAATGCAATGAATTGTTGAAAACATGCCCTTAAACACAGCAGGACCCTGCCCTGTGAATCAGATTGGAGATGGAATGGAGGGCATATCTTGCTTAAACTCCTGTTTGTGCTTAGCAGAAAACCAGTTCCCTTGGCTTTAACAGCACCACTATACTAATTTCTAAGCCTATATTTTCAGCTTTAGTCTTCCACTTATGTTATGGTTATCTAGTGAAACATTTTCACTTCAAGTCACATCATATATCATTGTCATATGGAAACGAATTAATGAATACCCCCACCGTTTCCCAATTTCTAGTACCACTAAGGCTTTAAACCTTGTGCTTACCTCTGTCCTGCTCCCTGCCTTTCCTTTACCCTATCAAATCTGACTCTTAAACCATTCTTGGTGGACCCTTTAATCATTCTTCTCTAAGCTTTGTTTCACCATTTTCCCTTTTTACAAAAATAATATTGTTATAACAAACAGTTTTAAAAATGATGGAATCACCACAGTGTTCATAGCAGTGTTAACAATCATTGTTAATAAGTGGGAACTACCTAAATAAATATTCATCGGCTGATAAATAAACAAGATGTGATATATATCCACATAATGGAAAATATTATTCAGTCATAAAGAGCAATGAAGTACTTATTCATGCTACAATGTGGATAAGCCTTTACAGTGTGTCATGTGGAAGAAGCCAGAATAATTCCATTTATTCTGATAAGGCAAAACTAGGGGACAGAAAACAGATCAGTGATTGCCAGGGGCTATGAGAGGAGAGGAGCAGGGAGTGACTGCTGGTGAGTATCAGTTTGCTTCAAGGATAGTGAAAACTCTAAAAGTGGATAGTGTGGATGGCTGCATGAATTATATCTCAGCAAAGCTATTTTTAAAAATGATGGGGTCTACTAGATCTAGTGAATCCAGAAAGATTGCAGGATATATCAATATATGAAAACCAACTGTCTTCCTATGTGATAGAGACAAACAACTGAAAATTAAAATTAGGAAAATGACACCATTTGTAAATATAACATACTTAGGGAGAAATCTGACAAAAGATGTTAAAGACCTGTACACTGAAAACTACAAAACAATGGCAGGAGAAATAAAAAACAACGTAAGTAATTGGAGAGACATACTATATACATGGGTTGGAAGACTCAATATTGTTATTAATTCTCCCCAAATTGACCTATAGAGTCAACACAATCCCAATCAAATTCTCATCAGGCAGTTAGGTTGAAGTTGACTGATTCTCAAATCCATATGAAACTGTGAATGATCCAAAGTTGCCAAAACAGGTTTCTAAAAGACGAACAAAACTGGAGAAATAACACTATCTGATTTCAAGTCTTATAAAGGTGCAGGAATCAAGTAATACAATGTGGTATTGGCATAAAGATAACTAGATAAAAGATAAACAAGAAAACAAGAAAGATAAACAGTACGGAGTCCAGCTCATGTATATACTGACAACAGATTCTTGACAAAGATGTAAAGGCAATTTGGTGAAGAAATGTTAGGCTTTTCAACAAATAATGCTAAAAAGAATCGTATATTCCCACGCACAGTGATACATGTCTGTAGTCCCAGCTACTCATGAGGTTGAGGCAGGTGGATCTCTTCAGCCTAGGAGTTCAGCCTGGGCAATGTAGCAAGACTCTGTCTCAAAAAATAAAATAAAATAAAAATTTAAAAATCTACCTTTCCAAAGACATTTTTAAGAGAATGAAATTGTAAGTTATAGATTTGGAGAAGACAGTGATAAATTCTACACCTAACACAGCATTTGAATCGAAAATATATTTTAAAACTCACCTAACTTAATATAGGTAAATGAATCATCTAATTAAAAACTGAGAAAAGATTTGAACATTTCACAAATAGATATGCAAGTCGTAAATAAGCACATGAAAAATGTTCTGCAAAACTAGTTATTGAGAAAGATGTATGTTTTAGGCCTGTAATCCCAGTACTTTGGGAGGCCAAGATGGGTGGATCACTTGAGGTCAGAAGTTTGAGAGCAGCCTGGCCAGTATGGTGAAACCCCATCTCTACTAAAAATACAAAAAATAATTAGTTGGGCATGGTGGTGGGAACCTGTAATCCCAGCTACTTGGGAGGCTGAAGCAGGAGAATCTCTTGAACCCAGGAGGCAGAGGTTGCAGTGAACTGAGATCAGGCCACCGAACTCTAGCCTGGGTGACAGATTGGTGGGGGGAGGGAAGGGAGGGAGGAGAAGAAAGGAAGGGGAGGGGAGAAGAGAGGAGGGGAGGGGAGGGGAGAGGAGAGGAGGGGAGGGGAGGGGAGGGGAGGGGAGGGGAGGGGAGGGGAGGGGAGGGGGGAGGGGAGATGTTTTAAACTATACTGCTAAGTATCTATTATATTAGATAAAACTACAAAGACTCCATATGCTAACTATAGGCAAGGAGGTGGCAAACGGGGACCTCATATACTGCTGATGGGAATGAAACTTTGGAAAACATTTGGGTAATAGCTTAAAAAGTTAAGCATACATCTATCATAGGATCCAGCCATTTCACTCCTAGGTATTTACCCAAGAGAAATGGAAACATCCCCAACTGAAATGAAAGACATCTAGAATATTCACAGAAGCCCCAAATAGGAAACAATCCAAATGTCCATTAAGAGGGGGATAAACAAATTGTGGTATATCCAAACGATGGAATACTACTTGGCAATAAAAGGTATTAATTTGGCAATAAAAAGGAATGTTATAGCATTAGTACATGCTATAACATAGAGGAAGCTGAGTTAATCAGAATTACATTGAGTTAAAGCAGGCAAACAAAAAAAGGGAAAAAACATACTATATGATTCCATTATATAAAATTCTAGAAAATATAAACTAACCTATAGTGACAGGAAGCAGATCAGTGGTTGCCTGGGAATGGGTAGGGGAGCAGAAACGCAAAGGGGCAAGGAGCAGGAAGGTGGGACTACTACACATATGCTCCTACTGTGGGACAGTTGAGTTGATTTTCATCTTTCTCCATGTTTGTAACTTATTATAACTGCAATAAACACCATTATTCACTAATTTTTTTGTACATCCTTAAGTATTTCTTTATGGTGCCTAGTATATACACAACACATGTTCTTTAGTGAATTAATCATTGGAAGGTCCATTTTATAGCTGCTTGCATATAAAGTCTGAATACCTAAATTACTGGGTCAAAGAATAGCCACATTTCGACACTTGATGAGTTTTTGAAAAATGGACACAACCAAGTAAACCAGCATCCAGATCAAGAAATCTATCAGCAGCATCTAGTAGTCTTCTCATGCTCCCTATCCTGACTCGGTTTCTCCTGTACTTTATGTAAACGAAATCAGGCAGCATGTGCTCTTTCGTATCTGGCTTGTGTATGGTTGTGGATTTCTTGTCACCATTACTGCTTTGCCTTCCTTGTGTGAATCCACGTATTTACCTCAACATACGTTGATAGGCATTTGGGTAGTTTCTCATTCTTCCTATTGTTAGTATTGCTCCTATAACATTCTCTAGTATGTCTTTCAGTGAATAAATGCATTTCTGCTGGATATTCACAGGAGTGGAGCTACTGGGTCACACACGCCTACAGTCAGCTTTAGAAGATGAGCAATAGAAGCTTTTCATAGTAGAGAACAGGCAGAAACACACTTTTTAACATTTGTGTGATATTTATTTAACAAGTAATTTCATTAGTGAATATTTGCTGAGCACCTATCATTGTGCAGGCATTGTGTGATGTGTTGGATATGTATTGCTGGACAATAGATACTGCCTCTTTCCTCGTGGCACTCAGAAAAATATCTACATTCTAGAGCTAAACAGAAAGCCAGGGATAAACTCTGTGTGTGTGTGTGTGTGTGTGTATTTCAAAACTATGTTAAAACATCATGATGTATAAGAACACAGTCTAGAAAGAAAATAAACCAGAAATATAAGAGTGATTCTCTTTAATTATCTTTAGGTAAAGGATTTATTAGCAATTTTTCTTTTTCTTTTTTTCTTTTTTAACTTTTTCTATATTTTCCAGGATAATCAATCATATTAAATTCCACATATATATGCTGATCCAAGTCCATAAGGTACCTACCTGAAGACAGCTATGACATTCAGAAGCAATGCCATTCTCGAATCAACAAGGAAGTTAGTCAGTACTAGTTGAACAACTGATACAGAATTCTACGTCACATGACCTTGCATGTAATTATTTATGTTGTTATATTTCGTAGCAGTCACAGGTTCACAGAAAATGAGAACTAAAAGAAATGCTGGGACCCATTTAGTCCACTTGCTCACAAATACTTTCAGCTCTGAAAATCTTCATTTGAAATTCTATATGGAGACCTCATACATACAGGAGAGAGACTTGCAGCACTTTGAAGACCTTGGAGCCTAAGCTTAGCCCTCTGTGATTCTTAGCCCTATGCGCCAAGAATCTTTCAGAAACACTGCTCGAAAACCACTGTTCACTTTCAATCCCTTCATTTTCTAGAAAAAGCAGCTAAAGCAAGGGTATAAGGCAAGTTAGCTGCCGAACTAGACCATCTGACTCAATTTCATCTTTTCTAACACACCACTACTTTTCGAGTAGGAACAATGCTGTGTCTATGTCCCCCACCTGGGCCACCACAGACAAATAGCAGTGCTCAGTACACGCTGTTTAATAAAACAATTGATATGTATTTGCTTTTCAACTTGAAAAGGCCAAATCGCCACCCAAGGTTCATTATATGCAGAAAAAGTCCTGCATGCTTTTTATCAAAGGAGCTAAGGGTCACTTCAGTCATCATACCTAACCTGCTTAGCTGGCACCAAGGACATACCCCAATACCAATAAGAAGATTAAAATGTTGAACAGGAAAGCAGCTGGGGTATGTAATGGACTTAAAACCACAAAGAGGAAGAAGACCTATACAGAAGAAAGTTCTTCCTGCCCAGGGCAATTAATGTGGTGAACAGATGGGGAGAGATGTGAACTATTTTCATGCTTTAATGGGATGATAAAAGACACAAGGAAATAATAAGCAGTAAATCCATTGTGCAGGGGCAAACATAAAGACATGTTTTTTGTTTTCCAAGCAATATTTTTAATTTCTAAGCAGTAATATCACTCAGAGTTTACCCTGTTAGTTCTTTTTCCATCATTATAAAGGCACTGAGTACTGGAGAGCTTTAATAGGACATCCAAAGGTAAATCAGAGTCGTGCAGAGGTAGCAGTGGAAGCAATGAAGATGGAAATGAGCTCCTGCATTCTGGTATACACCTTATCCCTGGCTGAGTTTGCAAAAAGGCAAGCTGCCCTTTATTCAGAAGGTACCATACATGACACCGATGATGATCATGAGGTGGCATTTGTATCAACTATGAAGCATCCGGTTTAATGTTCAGTACAGTTCAACTGTGGATTTCTTACTGTGTTTGAGTTATTCCTCAACTGGCAATCCATACATAGCATAGTAGAGGCCCTCTTCCATTCATTCACATGTATCTTAGTCCCTTCTAAGATATCTAAAACAAAATACCTTAGACTGTGTAATTTATAAACAATAAACATTTATTTCTTACAGTCCTAGAGGCTGGGAAGTCCAAGATCAAGGTGCCAGAATATTCAGTGTCTGGTGAGGGTCCTGTTCTTCACAGATGATGCCTTCTTACTGCCTTCTCATATAGCAGAAGGGGAAAAAAGGAACAAATGTGGTGTCCTCACAAGGCAGAAGAGATGGAAGGACAAAAGGGGCTCTAGGCAAAAAGGGCATGAATCCCATTCATGAGGGCAGAGCCATCTTCCAAAGGCCCCACCTTCTAATATCATCACCTTGGGGATTAGGAGAGACACAGAGAGAACAAAAGAGAGAGAGAGAGAGACAGAGACAGAGAGAGAGAAGGAGAGAGACAGAGGCATGAAGGAGAGGGAGAGAGGGAAGGAAGGCAGGTGCCAGGCTCTTTTTAACAAGCAGCTCCTAGGAACAAGTAGACAGAACTCACTCACCTCTCCTAGCTCCACAGGGGGGGCATTAATCTATGCATGAGGGATTCACCCCTAGCCTGACCCAAACACCTCCCATTAAGCCACACCTCCAACACTGGGGATCAAATTTCAACATGAGGTTTGGGGGACAAACAGCAAACTATAGCACTGTCTCAACAGATTTCTCAAATTTTCTCTTAGCAACATACAGAATATAATTTTACCCTTTTTTGCTGACTCAGAATCATCAAATTGAAATTTATTATAGACCTCTGGGGCCACTGAGGAATAGAGGCTAATTGAGCCAACAGAGAAGGGCCAAGAAAACTCATTTCATAGTTTTTTATCTGCATTTCTCCTCTCTCATTCTCAGCAGCTGATCTGCAGTGGAATACCAGGACTGAAAGGTGATCTAAATCACCAATCTCACAACACAATTCCTAGATCTCAAACAATGTGCCATCTAATAAGATGGTTTGGTCTAGTTTAGTTCACCAAATCATCAAATACTTATAATATGCCTCCTCTGGGACAGTCAAAGTATTACATTCAGTGATGATTAAGACATACCTAAAGTCTTATTATAAAGCAAAAAAAAAAAAAAAAAAATTGTACAGCTTATTTACCATGCTTGATTAGGTAGAAAAAGAACCATAACTCCAACCTTGGTAAAAAACCCAACGTGACATAAGAAGGCTCTACTTCTTTTGCTATTTTGTGGTCATTCAGGCCCAATATTTCACTTTCAGGGCTCCGTTCACACATTCATTGTATTTTCTGGTGACACTGAATAATATCTAAATGGACAAAAAGGAAGTTGAAGAGGAGGACGTAAAGCAAACTCAGGATTCTGCCTTACAGCAACAGCTTGAAGACGTGGCTTCCACGAATGGGTTCCACCTAAAAATGGAGACTTCCTTGTATTACACAGTAATAACTCAAAAATTACTCCACAGCTAGTGTTATGATCTTGAATTACTTCCTAAAGGTCCAAAAAGATATTAGATAGACGGGGCATGCTAATCCTGCTTCACTAACTGGTCATTCCTGTCTCACTTTCACAATAATGAACGAAGAGGAAGCCCTGAATATTTCTACCTAATCAAGCATGGCAAATTGAGCTGTACGATTTTTTTTCCTTTATATTAAGACTTTAGGCATCCCTTAGACTCAAAGTCAAATATAATACAAAGAATAAGAGGCACTTGGGGAATGAGAAATATTAAGAGAAACAGAAGATGAGAGAAATAAATGGAAGGCAGGTAAAAAGAAACGGGTTCAGGGAGGCAGAGGAGATGGAGGAAAGAGAAAAGATAAAGATCAAGAAGAGAAAGATATAGAAGAGGAATATTCAATTGAAGTATCTTTATTTAAAAAAATTCCAGCACTTTGGGAGGCTGAGGCAGGTTGATAATCTGAGGTCAGGAGTTCAAGACTAGTTTGGCCAACATTGTAAAACCCCATCTCTACTAAAAATACAAAAAAATTAGCCAGGCGTGGTGGCACATACCCGTAAACTCAGCTACTCCGGGAGGCTGAGGCAGGAGAATCGCTTGAACCCAGGAGGTGGAGGTTGCAGTGAGCCAAGATCACGCCACTGCACTCCAGCCTGAGTGAGAGAGCAAGACTCCATCTCAAATAATGGTAATAATAAACACATAACCATGTTCAGAGAAGATCACAAATGAAGAGCTAATCTCCTTGCAAGAATAAGGGTGTGGAGATTGAAGAGTGAAAACTTGAGGTGGAGACTAAAGGGCACCTGGCCTAAGGCTTGTATCCTCCGACACCCAGCCCTCTCCAGATCTTTTACCAATTGAGGACAGTTGGCTCCCAGCTTCAGGGTGAAGGAGACAGTGAAGTCACCTGCTTCCAGGAGGAGTCTTGTGCTGGAAGAGCTGGCTTTAAGCCAAAAGACAATATGTGGTAAACTAGAACTAGCAACTGAAGAAAAAACAGGGTTGAAGAAACAGGATTAAGTATGTAGATGGTTAAGCCAACACAATAGAAAGAAATTAGTTCAATATCAGACTATATAATATAGAGGTTGTGCTAATTTACACTCCCACCAGCCCTGTATAAGCATTCCCTTTTTACCACATCCATACCAACATCTATTTTTTTTTGACTTTTTATTAATAGCCATCTGGCGGGGGTAAGGTGGTAGGCATCTCACTGTGGTTTTTAATTTGCATTTTTCTAATTAATTAGATTAAACCATCACTATGTGCAGATGATATGATGAAAAACTCTAGAGCGTCACCAAAAAACTACTGAAACACAACCAAATTTAGTAAGCCTGATGCATGTGAAGTAATGGCTTCCATAAATAACAAACAGAAGATATAATGAATGAAAAGACCTCAAGTTTAGCAGCCAACACAATAAAAGACCTAGACATAAACTTAATAGGAATGTGAAAGAGATATCTAAACAAAATTTCAAGTCATTTTTAACGAACAGACAACTGACCAAATGGAAAAGCACATTGTGGTCTCAGATAGGAAAAACCGACATCATAAAGATGTCATTTCTTCTTAACCTGGAAGTCAAATGCAATTCCAATAAAAACGAATAGTGAGGAAAGCTCTGGGGAAAAAAAGAGTAATAAAAAGAAACTAGCTCTGCCAAATATTAAGATGTTTTATAGACGTTAATAATTAAAACCAGGCCAGGCGTGGTGGTTCATACCTGTAATCCCAACACTGGGAAGCCAAGGAGGGAGGATTGCTTGAGGCCAGGAATTCAAGACCAGCTTGGGCAGCATAGCAAGACCCTGTCTCCACAAAAATTAAAAAATTAACCAGGCAGGTGCCTGTAGTCCCAGCTACTTGGAAGGCTGAGGTGGTAGAATCTTGAGCCCATAAGTTCGAGGATTCAGTGAGCTGAGACTGTGTCACTGTACTTCGGCCTGGGCACAGAATGAGACCCTGTCTAAAAAAATAAAAATAGGCAGGGCATGGTGGCTCACGCCTGTAACCCCGGCACTTTGGGAGGTCGAGGCAAGCAGATCATGAGGTCAGGAGTTCGAGACTATCCTGGCCAATATAGTGAAACGCTATCTCTAATAAAAATACAAAAAATTAGCTGGGCATGGCGGCGTGTGCTTTAGTCTCAGCTACTCAGGAGGCTGAGGCAGGAGAATAGCTTGAACCCTGGAAGTGGAGGTTGCAGTCAGCCGAGATCACACTACTGCACTCCGGCCTGGGTGACAGAACAAGGCTCCATCTCAAAAAAATAAATTAAAAAAAAAATAACAACAAAACAGTGTGAAACTGTTGCATGAATAGATAAATCAATGGAATAGAACAGATGGCCCAGAAAGCAGACCAAATACACTTGAGAATTTAATATATGATAAAAATGGCATCTTAAGTCAGTGGAGAAAGGCAGACCTTTCAATAAATGTTTCTGGGACAGCTGGACAGCCAACTGGAAAAGAAAAAGTTGGAACCACACTCACACCAGACACCAGAATAGACTCCAAGTTTAACAAAGACTAAAATTTTAAAAATGAAACCATAAGTACTAGAAGACTCACAAAAATGAGGCAACCTGACATTATCTGTCCCTGATGGAAAAATATATCACCTACGAAACAGTCTTGAAAGGGAAAAATTAGCCTAAATCTGAAAGCACCTCAATCCCTACCAATTTACAGAAAATAAAGAGGACATGGGAACATTTATGAAGTACACCACAGGGATACAGCTAGCAAAATCCAGTCTGCGGGATACTCAGAGAACAAACTCAAGGTGTTATTAGAAAAGAAAAGAAACGAATCAAGAAAAAAGGAAAAAGAAAAAGAGATGAACCTTTGGATTAAAAAGAGATTTAAGAGAGTGTAAAGATACACTGCCTTAGTTCAGGTGCTTAGTATCTCTTGTCTGCCACCAATTTCTTCAGGAACTTCTATTCAGGATATTTTACCATGGTCATTAGAAGGTGAAGACCTGCTGTTTTTTTTTTTTTTTTAAGTTTACTGGTTCTTAATTTTCATTTCTTTCCTTATTTTTTTTTTTCTTTTTGTTTTTTTAAGATGGAGTCTTTTTCTCTCACCCAGGCTGGAGTGCAATGGCATGATTTCCGCCCACTGCAACTTCCACTTCCCAGGTTCAAGTGATTCTCCTGCCTGAGCCTCCCAGGTAGCCGTGATTACAGATGCACGCCACCACCATGTCCAGCTCATTTCTTTATTTTTTTTTTTTTAAGAAATGGGGTTTCACCATGTTGGCTGGGTTGGTTTTGAACTTTTGACCTCAAGTGATCCACCCTCTTAGGCCTCCCAAAGTGCTGGGATTACAGGGATGAGCCACTGAGCCTGGCCCTTTAATTTTTAAACAGGTAAGATATTCCCATAGGTGAAAAATTCAAAGTTAAAAATGGCATAAAGTTGATTCTTTTGTATTTTATATGTATATATACTTATTTCAATTGCTATTGGGGTACACATGGTTTTTGATTACATGGATGAATTATATAGTGGCAAATTATGAGATTTTAGTGCATCCATTACCGAAGTTGTATACACTGTACCCAACATATAGTTTTTGTTTTTTTTGAGATTGAGTCTTGCTCTGTAGCCCAGGCTGGAGTGCAGTGGTGTGATCTCAGCTTCGGCTCACTCCAACCTCCACCTCCCAGGTCCCGGTTCAAGCAATTCTCCTACCTCAGCCTCCCAAGTAGCTGGGATTACAGGCACAAGCCACCATACCCAGTTAATTTTTGTAGTTTTTAGTAGAGACGGGGTTTCACCATGTTGGCCAGTCTAGTCTTGAACTCCTGACCTCGTGATCCACCCACCCTGGCCTCCCAAATTGCTGGGATTACAGGCAGGAGCCACCGTGCCTGGCCCAGTATGTAGTTTTTAATCTTCACTTCCCTCCCTCCCTCCCCACTTCAGTCTCCAAAGTGCATTATACCATTCTGTATGTGTTTGCATACCTATATTTTAGATCCCACTTGTGAGAACATACATTTGATTTTCCATTCCTGTGTTATTTCAATTAAAATAATGGCCTCCAGCTTCATCCAAGTTGTTGCAAAAGACATTATATCATTCCTTTTTATGGCTGAGTAGGATTCCATGATATGTATATATATATACATACCACATTTTCTTTATCCACTCATTGGTTAATGAGAACTCAGATTGGCTCTGTATCTTTGCAATTGTGAATTGTGCTGCAATAAACATATGCATGGAGGCACCATTTTGATAAAATAACTTCTTTTCCTTTGGGTAGATAGCCAGTAGTGGGACTGCTGAGTTGAATGGTAGATCTACTTTTAGTTCTTTAAAAAATCTCCATACTGTTTCCACAGAGGTTGTATTAATTTACATTCCCACCAGAAGTGTATAAGTGTTTTGTATTCACCACATCCATGCCAATATCTACTATTTTTTGACTTTTTAATAATAGCCATTCTGGCTGGGGTAAGGTGGCAGGTAGTACACTTTGGTTTTAATTTGCATTTTCCTAATAATTGGTGATGTTGGGTATTTTTTCATATGTTTGTTGGTCATTTGTAAATCTTCTTTTGAGAAATGTCTGTTCATGTCATTTGCCCACTTTTTGATGAGATTATTTGGGTTTTGGAGGTTTTTTTTTTGCTGATTTGTTTGAATTCCTTGCAGATTCTGAATACTAGTCCTTTCTTAAATGCGTAGTTTACAAATATTTTCTCCCATTCTGTGGGTTGTCTGTTTACTCTGATGATTATTTCTTTTGCTGTGCAGAAACTTTTTAGTTTAATTAAGCCTCATTTATTTATTTTGGTTTTTGTTGCATTTGGTTTTGGGGTTTAAGTAATAAATTCTTCTTCCTACCTCATTCCTCAAGCCAGTTTCCTCTTCCTCAAATTACTGCTGTTTTATATGAATCTCTCAATGCTTTTTATGCATTCACAAGAAGACCTATATTCTTTTTTTCCCTTAATAACAAATACGTACGCCAAATATACTGCTTTTGTGTTCTTGCTTTTCTTCAGTGAAGCATTTGAATAGCTTCCGAATTATTTTCCTGACTGCAATCTTGTACTTTCCAATCCATTCTTCATGTGGCTGTTGGGTTGATCATTCTAAAATACAGATTAAAAACTTACAGTGTCTCCCTCTTAACTACGGGATCAAGTTCAGCTCCCTAGCATGGCACAATATTCAACACCTTTCATAATCTAGCTCTAACCTACCCTTTTGCCAGGGATTTGCCTTACCATTCCTCACTACAAATCCCAAACCCCAAGGACACTGGATTCTGAATACACCAAATGCTTTCTTTGTCCATGATTATTTCTCTGCCTGGAACTTCTTTTCCCTTCTCCATCTAATGAGGTTTTTTTTCTATCTGTCTTTCAAGATCCAGCTATATGATACATCCTTTTGGAAGCCCGCCCTCACTTGTCTCAAGCAGAACTACCAGGGACTATGCTCCCCTACTAGGACTAATCAATTTTCCCTTCCACTATGCCCACAGAGTCCTTCCTTCAAGCCTATAATACACTACATGTTACGAGGTACCATGCTATTATTGTACTAGTCAGTAGTGAATAAATGAAAGATCATGCCTTATGGCCAACCCAATCTCTTTTTCCAAAGAATCCTAACTTCAAATAATGGAATTCAAAAAGAATACCAAAAGTCAGGCTTGCAAAGAATTTTACCAGTCCACTAAAATGAATATATTGGTTTGCCTTCATTCCAGATTATCCTTGAACTCAACATCTTGTATTATTCAACAGCACACCAACAGCTGCAGAGGGGATTGTATCCTTCTTCCAGCAAGCCCCAGCAGGCTATCTGACTCCTTCAAAGAACACCTACTTACCCCTGGGCATACACCAATGAAAACCCCACAGTTTCATATCCTGGTGAGCAAAGTGAAGCTCCATAGGTTTATTTATGGAGAGCCAACAATTTGTTGCAAGAGCAGAGACTGGAAATCACTAGTTCCCCTAATTAGATCCCTGTGATAATCTTCCAGAAAACAAAGGACTTCAGTCTAATTTTTTTTCTTGTATGTTTAGAAGTATTTCAGCGTATGGTGAAAGTAAGAATTTGGCTTCAGAAGAAACACTTGATCAGTAATAAGAATACAGGTATGGTTGCTGATTGAAGCTGTAGGGAAGGAGCTAGTGTAACTGGCTCTCCAGACCAGTGCCCTGCCTACTGTACGAAAAGTAGGTTTCTGAGTAATTTTATTCCTTCCCCCTGCTTTCAATCTAATATAATCTTCTTATTTCCTTTCTTGTATTTTTTTCAACCAAATACTCCCAATTAGTTTTTTCAATTTATCTGCCTTCAGTATTATACTGTATGCCTGAATGCACCAAATGGTCATTTATGTTTTCACGGATGCTAAATTTTTTACCCAAAACCTTTTAAGCTTCCTACTAAACACACATATTTAAGCATTGACCTAAATCATTACTATCTAACTGTCCCTGGAACCACAGGACTTTAAGCTAGAAGGTATCTGAGAAATCACCGAGTGATCCAATGCCCACAATGAACAGTTACCAAAAAAGATGAATATATGTCTCTAAGATCACGAGTTGACTGCACAACCTTGACCAGGATGTTTTCCTAATATTCATTTCATCTGGGCATGGTGGCTTACGTCTGTAATCCCAGCACTTTGGGAAGCCAAGGCAGGTGGATCTCTTGAGGCCAGGAGTTCAAGACCAGCCTGGCCAAAGTGGCAAAACCCCATCTCAACTACTAATACAAAAATTAGCCAAGCATGGTGGTATGTACCTGTAACCCCAGCTAGTTGTGAGGCCAAGGCATGAGAATCACTTGAATCCAGGAGGCAGAGGTTGCAGTGAGCTGAGATCATGCCACTGCATTCCAGCCTGGGCAACAGAAAAAGACTCTGTCTCAAAAAAAAAAAAAAAAAAACCCTAATATAAATTCATTTCACTGTTATTTCTATCACATTGAGTTATCTCCTTTCCTTCCATTTTATTTCCTTAATTTTATTGTTCTCAATTTGTTTCATAACCAACTGTGGTCTAGCCCACCAGAGTCCTCAAATGAAGGAATTTCCTGTTACTAGGAGCATCTTCTTGAATTATATTCAAACTCCCTCTTGCAACAGTGCGTATAAGTAGAGGTAAGAAGAGAACTGGGGTTTGGGGGAGAGGCAAGTTATTAATCTTCAATTAGATTAGTCCATCTTCAATCCATCTACCAGTTAGAAAATTCTGAGTTCCCCCATTACTGATTCTTTCATAACATCGCATATTCAGTAAGCCACATTCAGGGCAACGAAGGTCAAAAGCACAACAGGCTCCTCTGCAACTACTTGGCCAAATATCAAGAAAGATGGTAAATTTATTGCTCTATGTTATAGCCCAAAATAAATTAGAAGAACAATATCATTATGAAATAAAGAATTCCTGTGAGATTCTTCCTGCAGTCATCTAAAAGCCTTTTAGACTGAAATTATTTGCAGTCATTATAGGAAGAAAATTTCTAAGCTGGGGATGGTGGCTCATGACTGTAACCCTAACACTTTGTGGGGGCTGAAGCAGGAGAACTGCTCAAGCCCAGGAGTTTGAGATTACAGTGAGCTATGATCATGCCACTGCACTCCAGCCTGGGTAAAAGAGAGAAAGCCTGTTGAAAGAAAGAAAAGAGGAAGGGAGGGAGGGAGAAAAGGAAAGAAGGGGAAGGGGAAGGGGGAAAAAGGAAGCAGGTCAGATAAGGTGGCTACTCTTGTAATCCCAGGACTTGGGAAGGCCAAAGCAGGAGGATTGCTTGAGTCCAGGAGTTTGAGACCAGCCTGGAGAACATCATAAGACCTCGTCTTTTCTTGAAAGAAAACAAGAAAATTCCTGAATATTAAAGTAGACATTTGTTAAATTGTGTCCTTGCAAAAAGATATCTTGAAGTCCTAACCCCTACTATCTTGGAATGTGGCATTATTTGGAGAAAGGGTCTTTATAGAAGTAATCAAGTTAAAATGGGGTCATTAGGGTGGCCCTAATCTAATAAGGCTGATATCCTTGCAAAGAGGGGAGATTTGGAGGCAAAGACACACCTAGAGAAAGACAATGTGAAGACACAGGGAGAACATCATGTACAAGCCAAGGAACACCTGAGGCTACCAGAAGCCAGGACAGAGGCAGGAAGCAGATTCTCCCTCACAGCCTCAGAAGGAGCCAACCCTGCCAACACTTTGGTTTTGGATTTCTAGCCTCCATAACGGTGACACAATTGTAAAACAAAAAATAAAATTCTAAGCCCACCCCCAACCAACTGAACAAATCCTTCCTCTTGGCCTAGGGCATTCCAAAGTTAATCTGAAAAACGAATTCAGGCCATGATGGGAAGTGGTGGTCAAACATGCCTCATTATTTATACCTTCCTCCAGTTGCAACTGAGGCACAGCTGACCAGCATTAACATTAAAACAGAGACTCGAATACTGACAGAACAGATCCTTTAAGTCTGATAAGAAACATTTACAATCTATTCTCCCTGAAGCCTGCTACCTGGAAGCTCCATCTGCATAAGAACTTTGATCCCCACAATGTTTATCTTTACCCAGACACTCCCTTCTACTGATTCCAGGTCTTTAAATAGACTATTTCAACCAACTGCCAACCAGAAAATCTTTGAATCCACCTAGGACTTGGAAGCCCTCCCCTCTCCCACCCCACCTCCCCTTTTCTGGACTGAACCAATGTACATCTTACATATGTTAACTGATATCTTATGTCTCACTGCAATGTATAAAACCAAGATGAAGCCCAATCACCTTGGGCAAATGTTGTCAGGACCTTCTGAGGCTGTGTTATGAGTACATCCTTAAGCTTGGCAAAATAAACTTCTACACTGATTAAGACTTGTCTTAGATACTTCTTGGTTTACACAATCAATATGTCTGTTGTTGAAGCCACCCAGTTTGTGGTACTTTGTTAGGGCATCCCTAGGTCACTCATACATTTGATGAGCAATGACCCCCCAACCAGTGGTACCAGAAATAAACTTCAGGTTTACAGAGGGATCCCTCTAAATGTTAACAGAAAAAAATACAGCTTAGCTTTCTGCAAAAGGTAAACGAGAGATTTTCCACTTCAGAGTAACTTTCATATTTATGTAAATAAATTCCATATTTACACAAAGGCCAATTTTAAATGCTGCTTCTCTTCAAATACTACACTACCACTTTTGCCAAACCAGGATATGGAACATGGAACATAGTCTCTCTCTCTCTCTCTCTCTCTCTCTCTCTCTCTCACACACACACACACACACACACACACACGATCAGAAGTTCCCACAGTTGCGGGGACTATGATTCCAACTGATGCCTGTCAGTTTAGCAGATGAGACTGGAACAGCTGTATCTTCAATACGCATCACTGTCTTAAACAGATGCTCAGAATGAATTACAATTAAATTACAGAGCTGTCAAAAAGGGTTATAATTATAGCATTTATTCACAACATTTACAAGGCCAGACATAGACAAAAGGAACTGAAGCCTGAAGAAAAAGAACAAAAAAAACACTCCACATTACTTACCTCAGCAGGAAATCTGGTTGGGGGAGAGAGGAAGATGGGTTAGTTATCATGCAAAAAGCCCGTTTTCTGCAACCATACAGCTCTGTGTTTCCAGAGGGTCTTCCATTCCAGAAGTTGGAGGTGCTTTAAGACATCATCTGGTGGCAACACATTACTTTTTTACAACTGGAAAAGGGAGGGCCAACAAGGTTGCCATGACTCACCCAGAGCTACAGACAAGCCAGGGAGGAGCTGGGACCTGAACCAAGAGCAAGGGCAACTCCCATCAGTGGGCTGAACAAAGAAAGCAAAATCAGGACAGCCAGACCTGATCCCTTGTTTTACTCTCACCTACGAGAGCATATTCATTTATCCAGCAGTTATTTATCATGCAGTTCTTTTAGGAGGCTTAGAAATCATCCTTTACTTTCTGCTAAAATGACACAAGATAAAAGAGAGGAAGAAAATCCTCAACTGCCATTTATGCTAGTCAATTCTGTTACTAATCAATAATGCATTTAGAACCACCGGAAGAATGGTACAATCTCTTAGTCACCTTCAACCTCAGCATCCAAAAGATAAATTGAGGATAGAATACTATGCAGTGAGCAAACACTTTGAATTAAAAAAAAAAAAGTGAACTAGATCATTACCCATGGTTTCAATCAAGCAATCAACAAATATCTATTGTGCCGTCTCTATGTGTGACATTGTGCTAGAGACTGCAAGGACATAGACAGGTGACAGATTTAGACTCAGACTCATTTCTCAAGGGCTTATAGTCCAGTTGAAGAGACAAGATACAAAGAAAGATAAAGTAAAACAAGGCAGTAAATACGCATTATGATAAACTGCCAATACAATCATACTCACAATACAATGGACTAAATATTTATATTGCCCCAGCATTAATATGCTAAAATTCTAACTGCCAAGGTGATGGCATTAGATGGCGGGGACTCTTGAGAAATGATTAGGTCATCAGGACAGTGCTCTCATGGGTGGGATTAGTGTCCTTATAAAGACATATGAGCCAGGCACGGTGACTCATGCTTGCAATGCCGATGCATTGAAAGGCTGAGGTGAGAGGATCACTTGAGACCAGGAGTTCAAGACCAGCCTGGGCAATGAGGTGAGACGCCCATCTCTTTAAAAACTATTTAAAAATTTTTAAAGAATTTTTAAAATTAAAAAAATTGGCTGAGTGTGGTGGTATGTGCTTGTGGTCCCAGCTACTTGGGAGGCTGAGGTGGGAAGAATGCTTGAGCCTAGGAGTTTGAGGTTAGAGTAAGCTATGACTGCGCCACTGCACTCCAGCCTGTGTGAAAGAGCAGTACACTGTCTCTTAAATAATGGTTTGTTATATCTTTTAAATAAAAAAATACACATGCAGGTTTATTATTTTTTTTCATTACAAAAAAGAATCTGAGAGAGACACCCTCGCCCCTTTTTTCATGTGGGGTTACAGTGAGAAGATGGTCATCTACAATAAAGCAGGCCCTCATCAGACACCAAATATCACAGTGCCTTGATCTTGGACTTTTCAGCCTTTAGAACTGTAAGAAATCAATTTCTGTTGTTTATAAGCTGCCCAGGCTATGGTATTTCGTTAAAACAGCTGAATGGATTAAGACAAGAAATTCACAGCAAGGAGAAAATTACCTGAGTCTTACCAACCTGTTTCTCACCCTTTCTACCCTGAATGTGACCATTCAGACTTTCTTATTATCTTCAGGTTTACTGAATGTTCTCCTAAAAATTTATTTCAGTTGGTCATTCAGCTATTAAATTAGGTTTAGCCTTAAGTTGCCTTCTTATATATTTTAAGTTGAACTAAAGGTTTTTCCATAGTAAACTGTAACCTAACTGTATGTGTAAACAGAGCATAACCTAGTCTGTGCTAATCACTAAGTATTGGCAAATCCAAGGTGATCAAGTGTTCAAACTGTGTTCAAATAAGGCAAATGCCAAACTGTAATCAACCCAGAAATAAGGCAAACAGCAAACTGTAACCAATCCAGCTGTTTCTGCACCTCACTTCCATTTCCTGAATGTCATTTTCCTTTTTCTGTCCATGCATCTTCCAACACGTGGCTGTACCAGAGTCTCTGAATCTACTCAGGCCTGGGGTTTGGGGGTGTAAAGTCTGGGGAAGTGGAGGTGATGCTCAATTCATGAATCATTCTTTGCTCAATTAAACTCTCTAATTTGTCAAAAGTTTGTCTTTTAACAGATGGCATCTAAAGTGAGACCTAAAGCAGAACTTCTAGAGACTCCCGGGAGCATCAAGTGACCAAGAGAGGTTATCTGCTAGGCCCACTGTGTCCACTGCTTTCCTGCAGCAACTAGAGGCCATGGTAAGTTCTCCCCTGGATTCCAAAGCTCCACAGATTTGTGTTATGAGTTATCTGAGTTTGTTTGACACAAACTGGGTTTGGAAGTCATGACAGAAACTGGACTGAGTCCAGGATGAAATTGGATCCAATAATCAACTGGCTTGGATCCATTTAGAGGCATTAGATATCTGACTGGGTCAGAGAGAAACTGGTAGTAAATGGCAATATTGCAGGGGTGGCAAATTTGCAGGTGTTTTTGTGTTCTATCCCCTTTGTTTCTTTTTTCTTGTGTACTTTGATAGGGAAAATCATTGGCTATGTTGATCAAGGTGATCTGAGAGCCCAAGCCAAGATTCAAAGTAAAAATGAAATCCTTAATTTCGAAAGAGTTAACTACTCCACTGTCCAGCTATGCCTACATTTACATGTGTAAGTGTTACTGGGAAGGGATCCCGATGCAGACCCCAAGAGAGGGTGCTTACCCCTTGCACAAGAAAGAACTCAGGGCATGTCCACAGAATAAAGTGAAAGTTAAGTTTATTAAAAAAGTAAAGCAGTAAATGAATAGCTACTTTGCAGAGCAGCCCTTTTTATGGTTATTTCTTGATTATATGCTAACCAAGGGGTAGATTATTCATGTGTCTTCCAGGAGAAGGGTGAAAAATTCCTGGAGCTGCAAGTTCCTCCCAGTTTTAGACAATATAAGGTAATTTCCAGATGTTACCACTGCATTTGTAAACTATCATCATGCTGCTGATGGGAGTGTTTTTTGGCATGCTAATGTATTATAATTAGCATATAATGAGCAGTGAGGATGACCAGAAGTCACTTTCATCATCATCTTGGTTCTGCCAGGTTTTGGCTGGCTTCCTTACTGCATCCTGTTTCATCAGCAGGGTCTTTGTGACCTATATCTTGTGCCAACCTCCTGCCTCATTCTGTGACTAAAAATGCCTAGCTTCCTGCGGACACAGCCTTAGCAGGTCTTTTTTCAGCAGGAAGCACCCAAATTAGGTATTTTGGGGTGTGCCCCCAGTGAAACCCCACCTCCAGACCAAAGACAGTTTAAAGCCTGAAAACCAAGTTACAAGTCAAATCCGTGAACCAGACTGAGAACCTGTCTTCCCACTTGGCATGGTTTCCTCTAATTAGTCCCTATCCTTCACCTATTTTACATATACCTACTCTTCCCTAATTGGTGTTTTATACTGTCATGCCCATGTTTAGTGGTCCCTTTGTTTTAACCTTTTTTCCATACTCACAAACCAATCAGCATTCATTCCCCAATTCTGAGCCCATAATTGCCCCAGACTCAGCCACACTGGGGGAGAACCCAGCCAACCATGAGTAGCTGACCCCCCCAGCATCCACTCTCCACTAAGAGCTGTCTCCTTGCTCAATAATTCTTCTGTCTTCCCCTCTCTTCAGTTGTCACCATATACTCATTCTTCTTGGACATGAGACAAGAACTCAGGAACTGCCAAAGATGGATACAGGCTATAACAAAGATGGGTTGAGGCACACCTGGCATAGCCACGGGCTGAGCTGGTGTGCAAGACAGGCATGGCCTGGGCAGGTCAAGTGTGCAAGCTGCCTCCTGTGGCAGGCAGTGTGACCAAGCTAGGCCTGGGTAGGGGCACTGCTGGCCCGGCTTGCAAAGTGACTGGGAAAAATCCTTTTTCAGTCTCAGCCTTATTTTACTCAGCCCCTATTCAAGATTGAGTTTCTCTGGTTCAAAGTCCTCTGACATAAGTATTACATTAGGCCCTGGAAGCAGTAATTGCTTTAGAAATGGCAAAATCTTACTAAAGGTCATTTAAAATTATAATGGATCGTTACAAATGAACAATACTGAACTTGAAGAAATGCATTTGAAAATGAGGGCTCCCAAATTAGTCTCATTTAGGGATGGCTACTGATATGCAGAAGCTTCTGAAAAGATTTCAATATTTTTAATGTTTTTGAAAGACTCTTCATGAAAAGCAAATAAAACACTTTATCCTAAAGTGTTTACAAAAGGTAAACCTTAGGGTAAAGTGGGTTTGCTTCTTTTTCAGATCTGTCCATGCAGAGACCAGGTATGGAGAATGATTTCTTTTTTTTTTTTTGGTGGAGTTTCGCTCTTGTTACCCAGGCTGGAGTGCAATGGCACAATCTTGGCTCACTGCAATCTCCGCCTCCTGGGTTCAGGCAATTCTCCTGCCTCAGCCTCCTGAGTAGCTGGGATTACAGGCACCTGCCACCATGCCCAGCTAATTTTTTGTATTTTTAGTAGAGACGGGGTTTCACCATGTTGACCAGAATGGTCTCAATCTCTTGACTTCGTAATCCACCCGCCTAGGCCTCCCAAAGTGCTGGGATTACAGGTGTGAGTCACCGCGCCCAGCCTGGAGAATGCTTTCTTTGCTCTATTCCTTAATGGGCACCACCCTAAACTCAGTAATTACAGCTAAGTTAAAGAGACCACTTACAGAACTCACATACACCTTTATTTCATTTAACTGGCAATCTTCAAGTCCTTTTGTAAAATAAATCTTCATTTGTAAGGTATCTATCTCTGCACCTAAACCACTAGGAACTTTAATTATGGGGAATACAATGGATTAATGTTTCTCTAACAAACCCTGCCTTTGTTTAAACCTGAGTTCTGTGCTTTCAGATATAAACTTTCTTTTTTTTTTTGAGACGGAGTTTCATGCTTGTTACCCAGGCTGGAGTGCAATGGCACGATCTCGGCTCACGGCAACCTCTGCCACCTGGGTTCAGGCAATTCTCCTGCCTCAGCCTCCTGAGTAGCTGGGATTACAGGCACGTGCCACCATGCCCAGCTCATTTTTTGTATATTTTTAGTAGAGACGGGGTTTCATCATGTTGACCAGGATGGTCTCGATCTCCTGACCTCGTGATCCACCCGCCTCGGCCTCCCAAAGTGCTGGGATTACAGGCTTGAGCCACCGCGCCTGGCCCAGATGTAAACTTTCTAACTTGTTTTGCTTGTGTCCTCCCTTTGGAGCTGTAAATTTAGAGCTGCCTCCCTAACAATTGTTTTAGGCATAAAAGACTTAATCAAGAGCTTGACAATGGGAAGAAACTTTGAAAACCGGCAAATGAGGAATCTTACAAATCTGTAAGATCTGCTTCTGTCTTTGTGTCTGTTATGTCTATATGTGTTATGCACATGTGATAATATGTGGTTAAGTACAGCTAGTTTTTCAATTGCTGCTAACAGAGAAATGGATCTGTACACCAAACCCTCAAGTCAAGAGTTTACGTATATAAGAAACCTACACATATATCCGTGAACCTAAAATAAAGGTTAAGGCATTTTAAAAAATAGGAATGGTTTCAAAATTATCAGTTAAACATAATTTCATACTTGCTGGATTTTACTGTGATCTTGTGTTTCTAGTTTTGAGCCTCCGAACTGAGGCTTCTGCATAGGTAGCCAAGGTGAAGTCTGGAAACAAGCTCTCGGTCCCTTGACCAGCAGCTACAAGTCAGAGTCAAGCCCATTATGGCCCCTTCTTCCTGCCTAATCTTTGCCCCTGGCTATTCTGAGAGGGGTTGGATCCTCTAAGGCATCAACTTCATAGCCCTATCTTCTGTTCTGGGCTCTCCTCCTGGCCTATAAATTCAGGACTCAGATAAGCTCTGCGCTTCATAGCCACCTTGGATGCTGTGTTATTACCTGAGACTCAAGAGGACTGGAAAAGACATTAGGGAGTGTACCTGTGTCCTACTTTCAAAATGCTTTCCAGTAATTTAAAATCTTAAAGTGATGTTATATTAAATAATAATTAAAAAATTAGAATCATTTGTAAGTTGAAATATTAAAACATTAATTATTAAACCTAAGTTTAACTTTATATAGTTTGGCATCTTTTTTTTATATGAAATAGAGCAGCTAAATATATTTACATCTGTTAATAAAATATAGAAAGAAACATTTTTCTAAAAAATCATAAATAATTTTTATCTATAAATACTGACATAAAACAATTCAAAATTACTTCCTAGGGATTTCACTAAAAACTAGGGTTAAAGAGTTAATGTAGTTAATACATGTAATTAAAATGATTAGATGTAAGAAAACAATTCTGTATAGCACATAAAAGCAAGAGTGCTTTTGATGATGGAAGTTACAAAGACATAAAATGTACATTTGTTAAAAAATTTTTGTCTAGGTAAAGTTACTAGAGTTGTCTAGTTTGAAGTCTGTCTAGTTTGAAGTCAGTTATTGGTTACTTATGTTACTTAAAGCTGGTTTCAAATTGAAGGAATAAAAAGAATGTAGATAAAATTAAAATATAAAAAGTTGAAAAAATTTTTGATTCTAAGAGATTATAAAAGGGTTATGGGAATCTGTGTGGTCAAAAGCTGACTGAGATTGAATGAGTTTCTTTATAAGGTTTTATTAAAATCAGCTTTATCGATAATACACTAATACAGAAGTAAAATTTGGATTTCTCTTTTTAACAAAACTTTTGTATACCGTTAATAAGTGATAGAAAGATATTTTTGTTCAACTTTTGAGTAAACTGCAAAAAATAAAAAAGAGGAGAGAGACAGATCCTGCCTCATGCTGTCTTTCTCAGGTCTTTAGACTGTTGGAAAACTGAGTCTCCCCTATCAAAGAGTAAATATTTTTGATTTTTAAAATCTTTTATCACTTTGCCTAAATAAATGACTATTATTTTATGATGACCTGTGATCCTATTTTGATCAAGTCTTTTAAACCTTTTACATTTGTCAGGCTTCGCAAAATCTAATTTCAACTTCAAAATTTAGTCTCTTTGGACCTCTAATTTTGGAATACGAGAACCCCTGAAACCTCCATAAGAGAGAAAATGGGATTGATATGTTAAATCATATGGGAAGCACTGCCAAATAATAAATTATGTTTAACCTTATTTAAGGCATATTTTATTGAATATGTTATTAATATATGTTATAAAACAATATGAGATTCCTAAAATTCTGTATGTCTGGGTATATGCTATCAGTTGTAAGTATGGTTGTTATGTTCAATTACTGTAGGCCATAAAATAACCCATTTCCTGGTCAACTGTGTCTTTTTTTGAGATGGAATTTTGCTCTTATTGCCCAGGCTGGAGTGCAATGGCTTGATCTCGGCTCACTGCAACCTTCACCTCCCAGATTCAAGCAATTATCCTGCCTCAGCCTCCTGAGCAGCTGGGATTACAGGTGCCCACCACAATGCCAAGCTAATTTTTGTATTTTTAGCAGAGATGGGGTTTCGCCTTGCTGGCCAGGCTGGTCTCAAACTCCTGACCTCAGGTGATCCACCCACCTTGGCCTCTCAAAGTGTTGGGATTATAGGCATAAGACACTGCGCTTGGCCTCCAATTGTGTCTTTATGCCAATTTTAAGTCATTTCCACAGTTAAAGACTTAATTCTGGAGCAGTTTCTGAAAATTTCACAAGCAAGCAAAATTCTAGAGTATTGTGTCTTCAAGGAAGTTTACAAAAAAGACGGAAAGGACTCTGACAAACACTCTTGCATACAGGTTCCTGATAACTTTTGGATCATGTAATTTGGACTGGGTAAGAAATCCTAGGACTCTAATGAAGAGATTGACTAATTTATGAAACTGCTAACCCGAGCAGGAGAAAAATTAATTGAACACCAAGAAAATACTTTGCCAGACTCAAACCAAATCCAACAGCACATCAAAAAGCTTATCTATCATGATCAAGTTGGCTTCATCCCAGGGATGCAAGGCTGGTTTAATATCCGTGAATCTATAAACCTAATCCATCACATAAACAGAACCAAAGACAAAAACCACAGGATTATCTCAATAGATGCAGAGAAGGCAAAATTTTTTGACAAAATTTGACAAAATTTTCAACAGCCCTTTAGGCTAAAAACTCAATAAACTAGGTATTGAGGAATCATATCTCAAAATAATAGGCACTATTTATGACAAACCCACAGCCAATATAATACTGAATGGGCAAAAACTGGAACCATTCTCTTTGAAAACTGGCACAAGACAAGGATGCCCTCTCTCACCACTCCTATTCAACATAGTATTGGAAGTTCTGACTAGGGCCATCAGGCAAGCCCTTTATTTCATCATCAAGAAAGGGCCATTAGGCCATCTGACTAGGGCCATCAGGCAAGCTCTTTATTTCATCATCAAGAAAGAAATAAAGGATATTGAATAGGAAGAGAGGAAATAAAATTGTCCCTGTTTGCAGATGACATGATTGTATATTCAGAAAACCCCATTGTCTCAGCCCAAAATCTCCTTAAACTGATAAGCAACTTCAGCAAAATCTCAGGATACAAAATCAATGTGCAAAAATCGCAAGCATTCCTATATACCAATAATAGGCAAACAGAGATCCAAATCATGAATAAACTCCCATTCATAATTGCTTCAAAGAAAATAAAATACATAGAATAGAACTAACAAGAAATGTGAAGGACCTCTTCAAGAAGAACTACAAACGGCTGCTCAAGGAAATAAGAGAGGACACAAACAGATGGAAAAACATTCCATGCTCATGGTTAGGAAGAATCAATATCATGAAAATGGCCATACTGCTCAAAGTTATTTATAGATTTAATGCTATCCCCATCACACTAACATTGACTTTCTTCAGAATTGGAAAAAACTACCTTAAACTTCATGTGGAACCAAAAAGAGCCTGCATAGCCAAGAAAATCCTAAACAAAAAACAAAAAAACAAAGCTGGGAGCATCATGCTACCTGACTTCAAACTACATTACAGGGCTACAGTAATCAAAGCAGCATGGTACTCGTACCAAAACAGAGATATAGACCAATGGAACAGAAAAGAGGCTTCAGAAATAATGCTACACAACTACAACCATCTGATCTTTGACCAACCTGACAAAAACAAGCAATGGGGAAAGGATTCCCTCTTTAATAAATGGTGTTGGGAAAACTGGCTAGCCATATGCAGAAAGCTGAAACTGGATCTCTTTCTTACACCTTATATAAAAATTAATTCTAGATGAATTAAAGATTTAAACGTGAGACCTAACACCATAAAAACCATAGAAGAAAATATAGGCAATACCATTCAGGACATAAACATAGGCAAAGACTTATGACTAAAACACCAAAAGCAATGGCAACTAAATCCAAAACAGACAAACGGGATCTAATTAAACTTCAGAGCTCTCCACAGCAAAAGAAACTATCAATAGAGTGAACCGGCAACCAACAGAATGGGAAAAAAATTTTATAATCTACCCATCCGACAAAGGGCTAATATCCAAATCTACAAAGAACTTAAACAAATTTACAAGAAAAAAACAACCCCATCAAAAAGTGGGCAAAGGATATGAACAGGAACTTTTCAAAAGAAAACATTTATGCAGCCAACAAACAAACGAAAGAAAGATCATCATCACTGGTCATTAGAGAAATGCAAATCAAAACTACATTGAGATACCATCTCACGCTAGTTAGAATGGTGATCATTAAAAAATCAGGAGACAGAAGCTGGAGAGGATGTGGAGAAACAGAAATACTTTTACACTGTTGGTGGGAGTGTAAATTAGTTCAACCATTGTGGAAGACAGTGTGGCGATTCCTCAAGGATCTAGAAATAGAAATACTATTAGACCCAGAAATCCCATTACTGGTATATACCCTAAGGATTATAAATCGTTCTATTATAAAGACACATGCACACGTATGTTCACTGAGGCACTGTTTACAATAGCAAAGACTTGGAACCCAAATGGCCATCAATGATAGACTGGATAAAGAAAATGTAGCACATATACACCATGGAATACTATGCAGCCATAAAAAAGGATGAGTTCGTGTCCTTTGCAGGGACATGGATGAAGCTGGAAACCATCACTCTCAGCAAACTGACACAAGAACAGCAAACCAAACACCACATGTTCTCACTCATAAGTGGGTGATGAACGATGAGAACATGTGGACACAGGGAGGGGAACATCACTCACCAGGGACTCAGGGTGGGGGCTAAGGGAGGAATAGCAGGGGGTGGGAAGATTGGGGAAGGATAGCATTAGGAGAAATACCTAATGTAGATGACAGGGTGATGGATTCAGCAAACCATCACCAGGGCGTGTATATATCTATGTAACAAACCTGCATGTTCTGCACATGTACCCCAGAACTTAAAGTATAATAAATAAATTTTTAAAAATAAATTAAGAAAAAGGAAATACTTTGCCAGATTTTCATGCTAAATCAGCCAGCACTTAAACTATTAAAATATGCAATTTCAATGAATTCCACGGTCCAAGTCAAATCACCTATGATAACCCATGATTTATCAGTACTATGTATCTAAAATGGGGAAACAAATCTGGTACTTAAGAGTATTTAAGTTCAATGTTATGCAGGGAGTCATGGAGAGCCTTGACAGCCTCCTGGTCCTTCCTGAGTTCTGAAAGATTCCATTATGAAAAGATTCCATGATTCATCATAGAAGAGATAAAATAATCCCAATTAAATATTTATATTAATATTTAATATATTACTATATTAAATATATATTATTATAAATATAAATAATATATTAATATATTAAACATATATTATTATAAATATAAATATTATATTAATATAAATATTTAATACAAATTATGTGAGAGAGAGAGAGAGTGTGTGTGTGTGTGTGTGTGTGTGTGTGTTGTGTCAGTTCTAAATTGCTAAAATAGTTTATAACCAATGTTTGGTCTGTCAAATCGTTAACCCTGGGAAGATGATCAAAACTTCAGCTGCATTTCTGCTACCTGATGGATCATGTAAACATTTATAAAGGGATTTTATTCAATTTTCTTTTTCAGTGTATGTTTTCTGGTTGTATAAAAGCATTCCCATGCAAGAAGGCTGATACTATAATATCATGGCATATAATATGTCATAAAAGGTTACTAGGAAATGTTTTCCTCATGAGACGTCCTGGAGAAATTTCCAATGATAGAAGTACTTGCTTCACGGGACAAGTTGTAAAACAGTTAAATAAGGTATTACAGATACAATAGCATTAGGCAAAACCAACTGAATTGACTGGATTTTCTTGGTCAAAGATATTGTAGATTGAAGACAATCTGATCCACCTTGTAAAGCATAAGTTGACACCTTGTGAAATGGTCACTGGAAAGCCTGTGTACCTAATAATAGAACCTCCTGTACCTTCCGCTACTAAACTCTGATATAACTAAATGCTGGAATGCTTTAATGCATATGTCAAAGTGTATTTTCACCAGGTAAAGAAAGCTTTTCACGGTCCACTGACTGAGAACGATCAACCCCTTCACAATCTAGAACCTGGAGATTGGGTCTTCTGAGAATGTCATCAGAGAAAGATGCCCTTGCCACTCAAACTGCAGCAAAACTTCAGGACCTTGAACCTTGGGTTTTTAATCTCACACCTTGGAACTGTATGCCCATTGGAGACCTTAAGGTAAAGCTAACCAGGGAAGTTTCTCCCCAGAAGCAGATGGCATCTGAGACATGAACGGCTTTCCCCCAAGATCATGAATCAAGACTTCTGCCAGGCATGGTAGGTCACATCTGTAATTCCAGCACTTTGGGAGGCCGACGCCAGAGTATTGTTTCAGTCCAACAGATCAGCCTGGGAAACACAGTGAGACCCTCATATCTACAAAAAAAATTAATTAACCAGGCATGATATGTCTGCAGTCCCAGTGACTTCAGGGAGGTTGAGGCAAGAGGATCACTTGAGCCCAGGAGGTCAAGGCTGCAGTGAGCCACGATTGTGCCAATGCACTCCAGGCTGGGTGACAGAACAAGACCCTGTCTCAAAAATAAAATAAAATAAGATAAAAAAATAAAAGAAACATATATATATATGAGAAAAAAGTTTTAAATATGTAAGAAAAAAAGACTTCTCTGCTATCATGAGAACTCTTATCTCTCAATGTTTTCCTTGCTTAGCCTCTATAATAGATCTGAAAAAGGGATCTCTTGTGTGTACTTGTAGATTATGTTTTTATTTGTGGAGGATTTTGCAGCCGGTCATATACATAGACAACCTTATGCCTTGATAGATGGAAGATGAAGGGCCACTGTGCCCAAGAAACTTCAATGGTACCTTTGTTGCTTCGTAATCAGCCAGAAACAGAACACTGGTCTACTCCCCTAACTCACATCATAGGTTAAAGAGAACATTGCCAGGAGGCCTTCACTTTCCTGGATAGGTATCATGTTAGGTCTCTTTCTCCATGATTTGAAGAAAATGAAGTAATGATTAGAAATTTACCTCTCATCATAGGCTCTATAGCAGATTCTACTGTAAAGGCTATAGTTATAGACAGATCTTAAATTCTCTTGCTAAAGTTATGCTAAATAACAGAATTACTCTAGATTACTTACTGGCTAAACAGAGAGGTGTCTGTACAGTTGCTGATACTTCTCATTGCACATGGAGGAATATGTTGGGTATCACAGAGATTCAGTTGTAAGGAATTGAAAAGGCTGGTTTTTGTTTTTGTTTCTTAATGAGAAGAATCCTTATCTAGCTCATTCTTTGATCTATTTGATTTTAGTTGGTTTGGTTCACAGGAACCTTGGCCAGGGAGCATACTCCAAACTCGTGGTATTACCCTCCAGACAGTCTTAACAGTAGTCTCTCTGGTGCACTGTATTCTCTTACAGGTTTTAAATATTTGCATGTAACCATCTCTAGAATATTAAATGGTGTCTTTTCGACAGAAACAAGAAAAACACAGAAATGTGTGACCATGAGGACACAGTAATTTATGAATGATGTGCTGAGATTGTAAACCCAAAATGATGATAAATGAGAGTGGCACTAAAACCTTCAGTTTGGGTTACACTCTCACCTAAGAAAAGAATTTTTAAAAAGAAGTATGGGATGCCATTGTTTTGGACTGAGCTTGTACCCTAGGCCCTAACAGACAAAACCAAACCAAGATGGACTCATGCTAAATGCAGCATAATCAAACTGGAACTTTAAGAAAGCAAATAGGCTCAAAACAGACCAGGTTTTGTTCATCTCCCGTAAAAAGTGATGTGATGAGCAGAACATATTGTCAAAGATAAGTGTAACAGAGACAGACCACAGTAATAATGTTAAATGCCCATGATTTGTAGCTGGGCACCTGGCTGTCTGCCATTACATTTATGGCTAAGTTCCAACCACTGACATAAAGGCAATTTCCAGGACGTATGCTTAAAGGGAAGGCATACACTGTTTTTCCTCCCTTGCCTTATCCTGCTTCTCAGGGCATGCATGTGGTGGTAAGCCATTTTGGACCATATGAGTGCCCTGGGTCCCAGATGTCCTTATGGAGTGAAGCCACCAGATTGTCCCTGAGCTCTTATAAAAGAGAGAAATGAATCATGTTATTTATGCTACTGTTATTATCAGTCTCTGCTCTTCATGGTCAGCTTACAGCCTAATAGGAAAAACAAGCACATATTAATTCATTCTAACCTAGAGAACTAGTTCTATTATCAGGAACAAAGCAATATGGAAGAGTAAAAGGATGTTTCCAAATACAAATCAAATAAAATATCTTTCTAGTCAGCTTTAAATACTTCTCATGGTGAGAACCCCATATTTCTATAAATTCCAGATTGATCTAGAGAAAAGGGAAGCAAGCATACATACACATCTATCTTTTTATATCAATCTGTTCACATAGAATATCTGTAAGTCCAGGGGTAGAATACTGAGCCACAGGATTACCAAAATCTGTTTCAAAATCATAAATCCTAAATTTTTACCAATAAAAATCACAAACAAACAAGACTGGGCGCAGTGGCTCATGCCTGTAATCCTGGAGCTTTGGGAGGCCGAAGAGGGTGGATCACCTGAGGTCAGGAGTTCAAGACTGGCCTGGCCAACATGGCGAAACACTGTCTCTATTGAAAATAGAAAAAATTAGCTGAGTGTGGTAGTGGGCACCTGTAATCCCAGCTACTCAGCAGGCTGAAGCAGGATAATCACTTGAACTTGGGAGGCAGAGGTTGTAGTGAGCCAAGGTTGTGCCATTGCACACCAGCCTGGGTAAGAAGAGCAAAACCTCATCTCAAGAAAAAAAAAAAAAAGACAAACAAATCGAGGGCCTAAACAAGTAAATAAAATAAAATAAAGTGTGTTTTTCGGTTAGGCATGGTAGCTCATGCCTGTAATCTCAGCATTTTGGGAGGCTGAAGCAAGAGGATCACTTGAGCCCAGGAGTTCAAGAAGAGCTTGGGCAACATAGCGAACCCTGTCTCTAAACAAACAAACAAATAAATAAATAAATAAATACTTTTTTTTTATTAATAAGTATTATTTTCTAAAATAGACTCAACTCTCAGCCTTCTCCCCAACATACACACATACGCACACATATTTGCACTTACACACACACACATGCATACAAACAAAACATTTAACCAGATTGTAAAATTACTTAGAACAGTTTATCAGGGCTTGCTATTCCATTTTTGACAACTGTGACTCTTTCAAGGTGTATCCCAATGGTCCCTGTCCCTCCTCAATCGATTCTTTGGCTTTACTGAAGTCTGAATATCAGGCCAGATGGTCAAGTAGCAACTCAGCATGACTCTTCTGCTACCCTAATATAATTTCACAGTAGGAGCATGTATAGTGTTTTAAAGGGCCCATGTGAACAGCATTCCATCTCTCATAACTCTTTCTGGATGTGTGCATTACTTATTTTAGGAGGGCAGCATGGGAAAGCAAGGGAATCTGATGTCTTTTTAATTATTTATGTATTTATTTTTGAGACAGGGTCTTACTCTGTTGCCAAGGCTAGAGTGCACTGGTGTGACCATAGCTTACTGAAGCTTCAAAGTCCCAGGCTCAAGCAATCCTCCCACCCCAGGCTCCCAAGTAGCTGGCATGGGAGGATGCCACCACACCCAGTTAAGTTTTTACTTTTTATAGAGATGAGGTCTTACTATGTTGCCCAGGCTGGTCTTGAACTCAATGCAAGTGATCCTCCTGTCTTGGCCTACCAAAGTGCTGAAAGTATAGGCATGAGCCACTGTACCTGGGTGTCTTTTTAATTTTTAATGTCAGAATCCAGTTTGAAAAGCCTAAGAACCTGACTTGACTTCTTTTCTTCTCTTACCTCACTCCTCACCTTTCCCCAGTTTACTCTCAAGCAAAGCCAGCCAGGAACTACACAAGACTAGAAAGATTATTGCTCTTTTTTATTAAGTTCTTTTCTTTCTTGAAAAGTGTATCATCTTAGGCATAAAACCTAAAACCCCACTGATATGATTTGAATGTTCCTTCCCAAACTCATATTTGAATTGCCATTGTGATGGCATTAAGAGGTGGGATCTTTAAGAGGTGATCAGGTCATAAGGGCCAAGTCCTCATGAATGGGCTAATGCCATTATCGAGAGAGTTCCTGATCAAAAGGATGAGTTCCCCCCATTCTGTCTCGCTCATGTGCTTTCTTGTCCAGCTGCCTTCTATTATGGGATGATGCAGCAAGAAGGCCCTCACCAGATGCAGGTCCCTTGACCTCAAACTTGCCAGCCTCCAGAACTGTAAGAAATAAATTGCTCTTCAAGTTACCCAGTCTGCGGGTATTCTATTATAGCAGTCCAAAGTAGACTGAGACACCCACCCCACCAACTTGGAATGGAAAATCAGAAGAGTCTAATGGATCTCTGTGTCTGCGACTAAAGAAACTCATTCAGCAAAGGTAGGCAGATGAAACATCACATCCCAATAACAGATAATTTTTAATCACAAGAAAAGGAATTTTAAAAATAAGTGAACAAAATAACCAATAAAAAGTGCAAAGAGTTACAGCCTAGTGCAAACCAGAGAAGCCTAGGGACTCAAGGACCCCAAATCCAGGGATTTGATGGTCATGTGGGAACTATTAAGGAGAAAGGACATACTCGCTCAGCAATCTGGTCACTCTATGGCAAGGGACCAACCAGGTTACGTTGTTCCTTGGTCAAGGTGACTGTGTGGGATCATGCAGGCTGTTCCCTGCATGAGGATGCCCAGCCAAGAATGCTTGAGGCAGATGGAATCCAGCTTTGCTGCCACTCACCAAGTGCCAGCTACATGCCCCAGCACAGGGCTGTGTCCATTTGAAAGAAGGGCAGTCTTTTTTGAATATGCACAAGGCTTCAAGTCATGGGCCCAGGGGGCTGCATCTGTCTACAGAGGACACATGTCTCTCATTCTCAAAGAGCAGTTTTTGTTCCAGGGGTTAGAAGGCCAGTGGCCTTGTATGGAGGTAGGTACTAGAAGAACTCAGCAAAGAAAAGGAGGTTCAGAGGTACTAGCTATGTGCTTGTTCTTGGTGATAGGTTACTTCTGGTCACGAGGTAAGGTTAAGGTGGTCAGAGCCAGCTTGATGGGCTTGCAATCTATACAGTCCCAAAGAGCCCTACACTTGTTTTCAAGCTGTGCTTTCATTAAGTTCTTAGTTTTTGAACAAATGGCTCCACATTTTCATTTTGCATTGGACCCCACAAAATATGTAGCCTTCCCTAAAGGTGAGGATGCCAGAGTAAAGTGCTGAGGAGTTAGAAACTACTCAGTGCTGTAGCCTCTGGGAGCACAGTTCAATATGCAATTCTGGACAGTGGAATGAAGGAAGGAACATTAAGAAGCTACTGCCCAGACCTGCCTGTAATCTATGGACTGATGATGGTAGAGCATCCAGGTCCATCATGAAAAGAGGAACACTGAAGTCATACTGCCAGGGTCAGAAGCTTTGTTTCTGATGGTTAACTCTGTAATCCAATTGCTCCTCTTATAGCTATGAGTATACTGTGAGGAATCACTCAGAGAATTACTCTCCAGGTACAAAATAGTACAGGTGCTCCAGGTGGTCGGGGCTGGTCCCTTCCATACCTACCAGCCCCTTGCTGATTATGGCTGGCTGCCAGTGCAAGACAGCAGGGGAAAGAAACAAAAGGAAATTTCTTTACTTGCTGGCTGGATCGCAGACATGTCGACTGTCTTCTTTAATAATGTGAAGTTTTAGAATTTGGTTGACCTGCTCATCTGCCTTCTTCTTTCCCTCTTTTTATCTTGTAGCATTTCTGTCCTAGTTCTTATTGCAACATGAATATTACCAAAGTTGATTTTTCTATAGGAATCATTCAGGAAATTTCATTAATATTGTACATATCCCCCCAGTTAATTCAGCAATTAGACAAATTGATTAGGATGAAGCAAAATCTCATAGTGAAAATAAAATCTTAAATTTCAAATTGATACCATAAGTTAGTCTTAAGATACAGCTACTATTGTCTCTAGGTGATAGAATCTGGTGATTTTTATTATAATCTCTATATTTATTTTTTTTTCAAAATGTTTTATAGTGATCATAAAATACTTTTATTAGAAAAAAATAATAAAAGTTATTTCAGAAGATTTAATCTGAGTAAAAACTATTTCCATATACTTTAGAAACATCTTTTTCTATATAAGCTGCTGATAAACTAATTAGAATTTTTTTAACCTATTCATTAAAGTTTGTTTCTCAAAGACTTCTATGGCAGTACTTTGCTAGCCTAGCTCAAATTGTTGCAATCTTTCATCTTTGAAAACCTTAAGAATGTCACCTGAGGCTGGGTATGGTGGCTCATGTAATCCCAGCACTTTGGGAGGCCACGGTGGGCAGATCACCTGAAGTGAGGAGTTTGAGATCAGCCTGGCCAACATGACAAAATCCCATCTCTATTAAAAAGAGAAAAATTAGCTAGGCATGATGGTGGGCTCTTGTTGTCCCAGCTACTCAGGAGGCTGAGGCAGGAGAATTGCTTGAACCCGGGAGGTGGAGGTTGCCAGTAAGCTGAGATCGTGTCACTGCACTCCAGCCTGGTGACAGAGCAAGGCTCTGACTTAAAAAAAAAGAATGTTGCTTGAAAAACAGGAAAAAGAAAACAAGTAAAAATCACTCATAATCTAGTCAATTTTTAAAAACATAAAATAAAAAGTAAAATATCTTTCATCCCAGTTTTCCTACACATAAACAACTTTAGCTACAAATATACTTTTTGTAAATAAAAGGAGAATTGTAATTTCCACTCAATCACATAAAAATACATCAAGCACACGTGTGCCAAGCGGTACATAGACAGGTACCACATACTTTTTACCGGTCATCTGTACCTTGATTTATTTGGTGAGTCTTCCTAATGCTGAACAATAATTTTTTCCAGCTTCTTACTATTCCAAATATGGCTTCAATCAACAACCTTGTACATGTGTTTTTATACATGCTCTTACTTCTGCAAAGTTCTTAAGAGTGGTATTCCTCAATTAAGAGACTAGGAATGTTAAATCTTAATACATGCTACCAAATCAGCCTCTTAACAGGGTCAATCAATTACACTGTCATACTGCATGGGTATCCACTTGCCCAAGTCCTTCATTGCACTCAACATTATCAGTTTTCAAAATTGTTTCCATGGACTTGAAAAACTGTTTTCATTCACATCTCCTGAGTATCTTCTCATGTGTTTTTTGGCCATCTGTGAAGCTTCTATAAATGCACATGATACCCACTGTCTATTTTCCCATTGACTGTCTTTCTCTTGTTGTTCCCTCATACATGCTCACTACTCAGTCCTCCCATCTATGCTAGTGGAAATCACTCCACAATGCCCACTGCCAACTTTGCCCTTAGTTGGGAGAGCATCATCTAAAGACATACCAGCTTTATGAATTAATTTAAGCTTTTACTGTTTTCATGTGCCAGAACGCAGGAATAAAGGACATTTATCAATTACCAATGAACAAAAGTCTAAAGCTTTAACAGTGATCCAGAAAGTTCAAGTACAAAAGAGACAATTTATTTTGGAAAGCGTCACACCACTGCATACGTAGCCATGGAGTTATTTTCTTCACTTGAATATTTTCATGTGTACACACAGCAGTAAAATCACAGCACACCTCAGCACACTATGAGTAGCCTTAAAGAGACAGAGCCAAAGATGCTCATAAAAATTTTTAAAAATAATTACATATAATTCTTTCACTAGTATATATAAAAATAACTGCATGTTAAGAAAACCTAAAATAAAATGCACCAAAAAATAACAAGAGTTTTGTTTGAATGGTGAGTTTTAGAAATGAGTATTTTTTTTCTCCTTTTCTTTAAACTCCCTAAATGGTATTTTAATTTCAGTTTTTAAAAGTAAACTTTAATTCTGAAATTAGTAGTGATGGTTGCACAAATATGTGAATATACTGGAACACACAGACTTGCATATTTTTAAAAGATGAATTTTAGGATATGTGCTTTATATTTCAGTAAAGTTGCTATACTTTTGAAAGTAAATTTTAAAAGTTAAAATACTATACTGTGTGGGCAGAGGATGTAGGGGAACTCTCTATGCTTTCTACTTATTTTGCTATCACCCTAAAACTGCTCTAAAAAGTAAAGTCTATTAAAAAATACTACAGTGTATTCTTTGTTAATTTCCCATTAATTTTATATTTAAAATTCTGGAAGGTAGTAGAATATATAAAAGCTATAGCAGGACAAACTTCTTTCCAATTTCTTGTTCTTGGCAATGACATCTGATGAGCGTGAAAGTGGCTTCTTAAAGGATCGGTGAAACGAGTGTCGAATATTAAAAAACTTCTGGGTGACTCATATCCTATGGCAACTTATAGACCCCTGTGTAGAGTGACTAATGCTCCCATTGTGCTTATTAGAACTAACAGTATTAATATTGAGAGAGAAAGTATAGTTAGAGATGTCCATTCCTTTTCTTTCTAATCTGACTCAGGTTCTGGGTTCCCAACTGACGATTAATGAAGATTTCATTGTGTTGAACTATTTCATGTTTAAAAAATGAAGTTCTAGTTTAATTAAAAAGCCACAGAGAATAAATTAATTCCATTTATCAATATCATAGTGTAATGGATGAGAGCTCTCTGGGGACTGGTTATTCTATTAGAACTTTCTATTTGAATGCTAAGCCACAAAGAAAGCGAGAACTTACAACAAATACTGCATCTGGAATGCTCAGAGAGAAGACAGCATAATTGCCAAGATAAAGGTGAAACTGTTTTGCTCTAATGAATTTGGTAAAAAATAACAGGCTTCTGAATGTTTGAAGTTTCTACTCTTTGAAAAGAAATATAAAAACGAAATCCATTTTTATTCCCCAAATAAGTGGGAACAAAAGAATATTTCTATGTCATCATCTAGTCTATGGAAAGAAATACCATCCCCAACTTGGGATCCTAAAAGTCGGAAGTTTAATTTGCAGTGATGTGAAATCTGTTTTTGGAAGCTCCAAGAAGAGAAAATGTCTTTCTGGAAGGAAATTTGACAAGTTCTTAGGGAGTGAGGCATAAAGCACAGCAATTTGGTTAGATTTCAAACTAAAGGGATAAAGAAATATTAGGTTCTCTTTAAGCCTGTTCCTCACACCTAAATTAACTTACTGACAAACACATGAAAAAGATGCTATGAGAATGAAAATACCTATATAACCAAAGATTTGCAAGTTGGAGCTAGTGGCCTGCGTTATACATTATTTGCCACAACATTTCAGCACTTCCACGTTCAAGATGCTACTCTGATAGTATTTTTGTGGGCTACAGCTCATTTAAGTGGCTATTTTTCCCTGATCATCTTTCCATGGCAATTTAACTCAGGAGGAACACCTGTGACACATATATATCAGGCACAACCACTCCTAAAGAACTTGTGGGCTTGCCTGCTGCAAATGCATCAGGAGTCAGGGCTAACTGCCCCTGAAATGCCACTCCACTCCAGAGCTAGTGAAAAGGGGCCCACCAAAACCTAAACAAAAACCCAGGAGCTGGTAAAAAGTAAGGAGGTAAATAATGAATGAAAAATAGGAAACTGACTACTGAATACTACATAATCCATGGCTCCTCAGATTTTATGAAATCTGAATCACAAGTGACCAAAACAAAAACCAGTCCCCTAACAATATTTTGGTCTTATTTTAAAATATATTATTTTTTCTACACCATTTATTTTCCCCTTCAACTTTAAAAGCACACATTTTTATTGTCTTTTTTGGTTTACTTTTAGTCAGCATGAGGAAGGGACACATCTTCTCTTTCCATCTCACAGACACTAAAGGGTCATGGCCATGACTCTAAGAAAAATGATATTTGTGAAATAACATAGAGCATAGTATCCGGCACAGAGTGGATAATAAAACTACCATACATAGAGAATGAGAGCTCTTCTTTGGAAGGCTTTATGCTTCTACTTCTTCACAGGTACTAACTAGTTCAGTGCATACTTTCTAATTATTTTGTTTCCACTTATTAATATTTCCATACTAAACACTAGCCCCCACCCCACTCCAGGACCAGATGGGTAGACCACCTTGCTGTATTATACAAGAGTAGGAATGAGACTATTATGGGTCTCCTTCTTCATTGATTAATGCTAGAGCCAACTTCTAATGTCAAAGACCTATGATAACACAAATCCCGTCAGGACAAAGTGCCCCTTCTCGAAGTTCATGGTCAGTGGGCTGCACATCTTCTTATATTTCAAAGAAATCATAGCTTAAGATGTATGGGGGGGCATGTACCATCATTTTATGTGTACATTTTTGATTTCCAAAAATGGAATCTGGTTTATTTGGGATTTAAATAAGAGATCAACTCCTTTATGCTCCTAAATACCAACAAGTAATCATAGAACTGTGCAGATGAATCACACAGCGAAGTAAATTAGTGATTTCTAATGAGGAAAGATAAGAAATAATGTAATCGAAGAAGTCATGGAATCAAGAAAAATAAAATACATTTCTTAAATTAAAAAAAAAATCACCCTACACAATAAGGAAATAGAGAGGTCTAAGACTTTGTAGCCTCCCTAGAGATGTGGTAAAAGCCTCATTGTCTGAGTCACAGAAAATTATACTGGGCTAGGCTTTTACAAACACACTGTAAAGTCATATATTGGCCAGAGGGTGCGTGTTGGTGGTGTGGGGTAAGAGGGAGACAAGGAGGAGAAGTTTAGTGTCAGCATGTTGCAGAATGTCTTCCTCGCTCACCTCTTCCTAATTTTGATTTCCACTTTCCTAAAGAGAAAAGTGTGTAACGCGTAAACAAGCTATTTTCAACCTACTATTTTTTCTAAAGGGAGAGAAACCCTGCTTTCAATGAACTAAAACAAGGCGAAAATAAATCCCATGGGGGAAATTAATTGGCAAGAATGAATTCAAATATACATTTTTAAAAATCTCTGCCAAGAAGTTGCAATAAATCCAATCAGCCCTGTAAGTTACTGGAAGGAAATTTTCAAGAAAAAAAAATAAAATAGGAATATAAAATCAAAATGTTCTGATCACTACTAATAAAATATATATATTTTAGGGCTTATTCAATGTAATATATTATGATAATTCTTATTTATCTGGTATTATTCAAGGATGATGTTAACTAATGTCATCCCTATCAGCATCAACATTTTTGAAAATTAAAGCATTTTGGAAGGAAGTTTTTCTATAGTAGATTATATACTGAATGGAATATTGGATGTTTCAGGGCCATTGCTATTAAGGTTTCATGCAATAAAATGATGTCTTAAGGAGAAACTGAAATAAATATACGACAGTCTGTCTCTCTCAATGGCCCTCTATTGTAAAGTATTTTGGTGCCATTTTAAAGTAAGTTTTCTGCCTCTTCCTTTCACATTTCAATTGTCATTCTTATTAGTTTGGTGAGTCTGATTCTCATAATTGCTTCTCCTTTCTAACTTATTGCTTCTTGTGGTTATGAAATAGGAAATTAGATAATCAAGCATCATAGAATTATATGTAAAGACAGAGTTACTAGATGCTAAGCAGGAGCCTAAGAGCTCCCCAAGGAGTTTAGTGCAGAGGATGGATGGCATCTGTTTTAGCTGCGTTTGCTTATATCTGGGTGCTTTGCCGCATCCTAGACAGATGAGTGTTTTGTACAAGTTATCTACTGGTAAATCCAGGTATTTTTCTATACTAAAATAATCTATAATAGAGGGCTTCTGTCTCTTTAATTTGCAACTCAGAGTCTCCACTTTGTACCATACCTGAAACATCAGCACTCACAGCCTCATTATGGACCTTCTTTGTAAGTTTAATTTCCTCCATGGCCATGATTTTGTTAAACAGCACTGAAATAAAAAGTACAGCATGCAAATCTATGAGCACAAGGCTTATGAAATTGGCAGGGGGAGTGTCCCATAGTTATCAATTCTGTCCTGTGTCCTCCATTTCTGTGAAAGAAAGTACATTACCTTTCATCATGGTGATCACATAATATGCAATAAAATGGAAGATATGGAGGGAAAAAGTGATACCTGTAATAAAACACTGACATTATTTTGCTTTTCACACTCTATAAAAACTGCATGTCCACTGAATTAGAGTCTCCATCAAACTGCTGACCCTTATGCTGATGGAGAAATTTACTGTCTTCCTCCTACCTGAAAAGGAAAGGTAGGGTTATTTCAGGGACATTTTCCTTTTTAGTATTAACATGAAACTACTTAATCCCTAAACTATGCATAAGAAAAATATATCTTGCCAAATTTACGACCCTCTCACATTGTATCTATTCATTTCAAAATGATCTCTAGTATCCAAAGATTTGTATTCTGTTATTATAGTATAATTTCTAATATTCCTAGGGTAAGAGAACAGGTTTATAACAAAGGATAATAATAATTTTTCTATTATTCTACCGTTATTTTCCCAATAACTCAAAAGTTTTCACAGATACTCATTCTTATAGAGGTTGTTTATTAGGAAAATGTATCCTGTATTCACAACCAAAGGCAAAAATAATTTTTGAAACATTTACATTTATATAAGGTCAATTTTGTCCTCCTGTATTGTGAGTTATGAAACATTTCCATTTTTAAGTTTTGTTTCCTTAGAAAAATTAAATTCCATGTGCTTTTCTATCATATGCCCATAGGTTCCTTTGACACACAGCTTCCTCCTTGATATGTGTAATCACCTAAATTGTCTTAATACCTTAACATCATTTTTTTCAGCCTTTCTTATACTTTTCCTAGGACTAAGCACATTTTTGAAGCATTCATTTCTCTGCATTTCCATAAATTTTAAACTTTTGATCTTCAGAATTTGTGTAGCTTTGACAGCTATTTCTTACAATATTTTGCCATGAAGCATTGATGCATCTTTTCCCTGCATATTTATAGCCATGTTCTGTCTGCCCTCCCCTCTAAGCCTGGAAATTCCCATATTCTGGAATGCTGGTTGTTTGTACTGAGCAAGCCATGTGTCCTCCTACGTGCCACATCACAGCATAAAGTATTTCCTTAACCCAAAATATCCTTTTATTGACCGCTTCCATCCCAAAGTCTTAATCTTTTAAAGGACTCCCATTATCCATGAAGAATCTCAAGTAGCAAAGATCCAAGTAAATACTTTCTATTAATATTACAAAAAAGTCTCACTTTTAAAAGTCCTAAATTTATTACTTCCATCCCTCTCTTAACATTACTAAACTTATTGCTACGACAACACAGTCTCTGCATAAATGTAATGTCTCCATTTGGATTTAGCCAATCTATCCCAGAGGTTCAAACTACTGGAGAGGGTCAATCTACTTCCAGAGAACTACCTCTATGTCCCATGTGTCTCTGTCCATTTGGGCTGCTATAACAAAATGCCATAAGTTGGGTAGCTTACTAACAGAAATTTTTGTATTTCTCACTGTTCTGGAGGCTGGAAATTCCAAGGCTCCAGAAGATTTGGTGTCTGGTGAGGGTCCAATTTCTGGTTCTTAGATGTTGCCTTTTCACTGTGTCTTTGTGTGGCGGAAGGTGTAAGGGAACTCTCTTGGGTCTCCTTCATAAAAGGCATTAATCCCATCTATAAAGGCTCTGCCCTTGTGACCTCATCATCCCCCAAAGGCTATACAACCTAATACTATCACCTTGAGGGTTAACGTCTTAACATAAGAATTTTAGGGGGTAAACCCATGCAGATCATGGTTTTACTTTTCATTTTGCTTGCCTCTGAAACGTAAGCTATAATATTCATGGTTCCTTATTCAATTTTGATTTCTTTTGTGTATCTCTTAGCTGCTTCCTTGGCTTAATTGCTCCATGTTGCTCACCTTAAATCCCATCACCCTAGAGCACTGGGTATTTTGAAATTTTACTGCTTTTTTCTTTACACTGTCATACTGCTGTGAATGGCACATTATTGATTTTGAATATTTCCTGGGCCTGGCTTACAAATGCCCCCTGTGGGATTGGTCTGAAATCAGTTACATGTTTTCTTTTACTGAATCTTTTGCCAGAGTGTACTGCGAAGTACTGCCTGTGCCTTTGTCCTTTACAATCAATCCATCTAACAACAGAATAGTAGTAAAGAGATAGGAAAATATATCAACGTAGTTCACTACGGAAAAGAATGTATTCCTAATCATTTTATGCCTACCCATGCTGACTTTCATAGTACTCATATTGTTATATTTTTCCATTTAATCCAAGTCATCAACTACTCGCTGAGTGCCCACAAAGCCCACAATATCAAACTACACAAACTACTACAGAGTCTCTCCTCAGTGATTTTACAACCCCAACAAAAGCAGGATAGAGGATGCTCCAGTATGGGAATATAAAAAATAGTAACTCTCTTTCCTGATCTTCTAAATAAAACACAGTAGCCTATAAGCATTCTTTGAATGAGTATATGCAAATTTGACTATTTGTAAGTGAGTCTCTAAGATTGATTATGTGTATGACACCGGGTATACAACAAGTAGCAATTTGCAATTTTGTTGAAGAATGATTCTCAAAACTTAGTATCAACATCTGAATCTCAATATACTTTTGTTATTCTCTACTCATACTGCATATGTTTTTTGGGGAAAATTATATGCTGGAGTGAAATGAACAATTTGGGAAAAAAGAAAATCTCCAGACATGCCCTCTGAAAATCTCAACAGTCTACTATATTTTACTTTTAATTTTTCTCTTCTCACACACCCTTTCTTTTGATAGTTTCTTTTAAATAGTTTTCCCCAAATGAATCAGTGCTATGACAACAAATTTTGATCATTTTGCATGGTGTATCATGTGGCTGGTGATATGGTTTGGCTGTATGTACCCCCTCCCCAAATCTCACCTTGAATTGTAATAATCCCCATGTGTCAAGGGATGGACCTGGTAGAAGGTAACTGAATCATGGGGGCAGGTTTTTTTCCGTGCTGTTCTCGTGATAGTGAATAAGTCTCATGAGATCTGATGGTTTTATAAAGGGGAGTGACCCTGCATGGCCATCTTGCCTGCTGCCATGTAAGATGTACCTTTGCTCTTCATTTGTCCTCCACCATGATGGCGAGGCCTCCCCAGCCAAGTGGAACTGTGAGTCCATTAAACCTCTTTTTCTTTATAAATTACCCAGTCTCTGTTATATCTTTATTAGCATCATGAGAACAGACTAATCAGCAGGGCACTCAAAGATTAATCAGACACTGCCCCTGCCATGGAGGAACTCATAGTCTTGTGTTAAGTGTCATCTGTGTGGGGTGAAGAGAAGCTAATATTAGTCAATCTTATCCCATTCTGTTTAATTTCATGAATCTATGTGAAATTTCAAAGATCTTTCATGCCTGTGTTTTGCAGGGATAAGTTCACTTTTTTAAGATCAGAAAAAGGTCTTCTCATTGTACTCTTCTGCTTAAAATTCAGTATCTTTCTTTGAGTACTTTGTTTCTTCTGCACAGGACAATGTTTACTTTTTTTCTCTTTCCCAAATCTTATTTTAAAACAAAATTTTTATGACATGATATATGTCAGACTTTAATCCTTTCTCTAACCCTTGGTCTGAGTTCTTGTCAACCCTCATTTCATTTCTCTACTTTTTCCTTTATGGTTCTCTACTTTTTGTGAACCTCTTCCCACAAGTCTTCATGTTAGATTTCACATCTGTATCATGCCCTTCTTAGTAACTACAGGATTAGATATATGTTGCTGAAGTCTATTGGGCACTGGCCATGACAGGGTTAAAGGTTATAATTCCCAGCACAGTATAGCCTTTTTTTTTTTTTTTTTGAGACGGATTCTCACTCTGTTGCCACTCAGCCTGGAGTGCAGTGGAGAGATCTTGGCTAACTGCAATCTGCTTCCCAGGTACAAACAACTCTTTCACCTCACATCCCTAGTAGCTGAAATTACAGGTGTGCACCACCACACCCAGCTAATTTTTGTATCTTTAGTAGAGACGGGGTTTTGTCATGTTGGCCAGGCTGGTCTCGAACTCCTGACTTCAGGTGATCAGCCTCCCACCTCAGCCTCCCAAAGTGCTAGGATTACAGGCATGAGCCACTGTGCCTGACCAGTATACCTTCTTGAACAAAGAGTAAACTTATCACAAAATGATGAATTTTGTTCTTATTTCAACGTACAGTAGGTTCATATTTATATACAGTTTAAAAGGTCTTAACTTTGACATAAAACAATTCTTCTGGGCAGTTCCAGCACACAATTTGTCTGATGTATTGTAAGAAGAAGAGCTCTACATCTGGGACTGAGAAAAGGGAGTTTAAGCAGATTCACGTACAAGAAGGTCTTTAGTGGTCTTTATTTTGTTATCCCTGCCAAGGTTACTATAAAAAGAGTTCACAGTTTATCCATAGTTATGTATCACAGATGTTCATTTGTTTTGTTCCACTGCGCAGAATTCTTTTTCCCTTAGAAATAGCGTCATACGTGGTGGTTGGGTGTCCCACACAGGTCTCAGAATGGAGGCGAACACCCTGACTGCAGGCAGTGTTGCTGCAGAACACATGTCCTGGGGCAGGTAGAATAATGGCTCTCCAAAGAAGTCCACTTTCCAATCCCTAGAACTGTGAACAGGGATCAGATGTGTTGAACTTAAGGATGTTGCAGTGGGAAGATGAGCCTTGACTATCCAGGTGGGCCCAGTGTAGTCACAAGGGTCTTTATAAGAGGGAGGCAGAAGTGTCAGACTCACAGGAGAGGATGTAATGTTAGAAGCAGAGATCACAGAGAGAGAGGGAGGGAGAAAGACTGGAGGATGATATGCAGCTAGTTTTGAAGAATGAGGAAGGGGTCATAAACCAAAGAAGGCAGGTGGCCTCTAGAAGCTGAAAAACACAAGGAAAGGAATTCTCCCCTAGAGCCTCCAGGAGGGGCCAGGTCTATTGATTCATTTGAGACTTCTGATCTCTAGAACTACATTTGTGTTGTTTTAAACCACTACGTTTATGGTACTAGTTACAGTGCCAATAGAAAATGAATACACTTTCTAGGAAAATTATCAACATTTCTTTGGTCAAATAATTTTGGGATACATTATTCATTTTATCTCCTCAATGCCTACAATTTGAGAAGTCCTGTGATATGGTTTGGCTGTGTCCCCATGAAAATCTCATCTTGAATTGTAATACTCGTAATTCCCACATGTCTAGGGAGAGACATGTTAGGAGGTGATTGGATTATGGGGGTGATTTCCCCCATGCTGTTCTCAGGATCTTAGTATGTTTATTTATTTTTTATAGACCTCACGGAGCACCTCTGCTAGGGCAGTGTGGAAGGGAAATGTGGGGTTGGATTCCCCCCAGCCCTGTCAATGGAATCCCCACTGGGGCACTGCCTAGTGGAGCTGTGGAAAGGGGACCACTGTCTTCCAGATCCCAGAATGGTAGATCCACAGACAGCTTGCACCATGTGCCTGGAAAAGCTGTGGATGCTCAACGCCAGCTGTACCCTGCAAAGCCACAGGGGCAGAGCTGTCCAAGGCCATAGAAGCCCACCTCTTACATCACTGTGACCTAGATGTGAGAACAGACCAATACATCCTGCCATAAAAGAATCCTATTTAGCCGGGCGTGGTGGCTCACGCCTGTAATCCCAGCACTTCGGGAGGCTGAGGCGGGTGGATCACGAGGTCAAGAGATCGAGACCATCCTGGTCAACATGGTGAAACCCCGTCTCTACTAAAAATACAAAAAATGAGCTGGGCATGGTGGCGCGTGCCTGTAATCCCAGCTACTCAGGAGGCTGAGGCAGGAGAATTGCCTGAACCCAGGAGGCAGAGGTTGCAGTGAGCCAAGATCACGCCATCGCACTCCAGCCTGGGTAACAAGAGCGAAACTCCGTCTCAAAAAAAAAAAAAAAAATCCTATTTCACTTTGTTTACTTCAGAATCTCCCAAAGTATTTGAACATAAACATTTTAAGAAATACTTTTTAGGCCAGGCAGAGTGGCTCATGCCTATAATCCCAGCACTTTGGGAGGCCAAAGTGGAAGGATCACGAGGTTAGGAGATCGAGACCATCATGGCCAACATGGTGAAACCCCATCTCTATTAAAAATACAAAAACATTAGCTGGGTCTGTTGGTACCCACCTGTAGTCCCAGCTACTCAGGAGGCTGAGGCAGGAGAATCGCTTGAACCTGGGAGGTGGAGGTTGCAGTGAGCCGAGATCGCACCACAGCACTCCAGCCTGGCGATAGGGCAAGACTCCACCTCAAAAAAAAAAATGCTTTTAAAATATTCCTTAGAATTACTGTTCCATGGAATCTACTTTGGGAAATAATGGTTTAAGAGAAATAATTAAGAAATAATGGTCCAATGCTATGGATAATGGCAGTGGGAAGAGAGGCAGACATTCTTGCATACATTTATCTAAGGTGAAATCCCAATCACTGAAGTTATTCACTGAATTACAACTGAGTGTCCATTACGGGTTGTTGTTTTTTGTTTTTGATTTTTGTTGTTTTTTGGGTTTTCTTTAAGACTGTGTTACTCCCATTGCCTAGGCTAGAGTGTATTGGCATAATCTTGGCTCACTATAACCTTCTCCTCCCTGGTTGAAGCAATTCTCATTCCTCATTCCCCCAAGTAGCCGGGACTACAAATGCATGCCACCATACCTGGCTAATTTTTGTATTTTTAGTAGAGGTGGGGTTTCACCATGTTTGCAAGGCTGGTCTCAAACTCCTGTCCTTAAGTGATTCACTTGCCTCAGCCTCCCGAAGTACTGGGATTACAGGTGTGAGCCAGCATGCTCAGCAGATTATGGTTTAATATTGAGATAGGTATTGGGATGAGGGTGGAGGAAATGAGTAATAAAGACATGAAGGAAAAGAGCACTGAGTCCAACGAGATGATCATTTAGTAGGGATATGACATATTTACCAAAAATTATAAGCCAGGTAGAAAATGTTAAGGGGTGTGTGTGTGTGTGTGTGTGTGCATGTGTGTGCATCAGAGAAAGTGAGAGAGAGAGCTAGCGAGCGAGAGAGAGAGAGAGAGAGGAGAGAGATGGCTAGACAGATATAAATGAGCTGCTGTAGGATTCTGGAGGGAAAACAAAACACTCACTTCCGGGAGGGGGAGGTGTCAGAGAATAAACTGTGTTGGTGTTGAATTTATCCTTTAAGGACAGCTAAGCTATTGACCAGAAAAAGAGGAGAAGAGAAGATGGGCATTTGGAATTGGCAGCATCAGGGTGAGCAATCTCATCGATCACAGGCCCTCCCCAACTCAAGCACTAAGTAGTTCCTGGATGGGCAAAGCCTGTCAAGCCTGGGTCCACATCCTTGTCTCCTAATTCTTAAGTTCTGTATTATTAGCCCAATAATAAGAATTATTAGACATCAATGTGCAAAAATCACAAGCATTCCTATACACCAATAACAGACTTAAAGAGAGCCAAATCAAGAACGAACTGCCATTCACAATTGCTACAAAGAGAATAAAATACCTAGGAATACAACTAACAAGGAATGTAAAGGACCTTTTCAAAGAGAACTACAAACCACTGCTCAACGAAATAAGAGAGGACACAAACAGATGGAGAAACATTCCATGTTCATGGTTAGGAAGAATCAATATCATGAAAACGGCCATACTGCCCAAAGTAATTTACAGACTCAACACTATCCCCATCAAGCTACTGATGACCTTCTTCACAGAACTGGAAAAAAACACCTTAAACTTCATGTGGAACCAAAAGAGAGCCCACATAGCCAAGTCAATTCTAAGCAAAAAGAACAAAGTGGGAGGAATCACACTACCAGACTTCAAACTATATTACAAGGTTACAGTAATCAAAACAGCATTGTACTGGTACCAAAACAGAGATATAGACCAGTGGAACAGAACAGAGGCCTCGGAGGCAACACAACATATCTACAACCATCTGATCTTTGACAAACCTCACAAAAACAAGCAGTGGGGAAAGGATTCCCTGTTTAATAAATGGTGTTGGGAAAGCTGGCTAGCCATGTGCAGAAAGCAGAAACTGGACCCCTTCCTGGACACCTTACACTAAAATTAACTCCAGATGGATTAAAGACTTAAATGTAAGACCTAACACCATAAAAACCCTAGAAGAAAATTTAGGCAAAACCATTCAGGGCATAGGAGTAGGCAAGGACTTCATGACCAAAACACCAAAAGCATTGGCAACAAAAGCCAAAATAGACAAATGGGACCTAATGAAACTCCACAGCTTCTGCATGGCAAAAGAAACAGTCATTAGAGTGAATTGGCAACCAACAGAATGGGAAAAAATTTTTGCAGTTTACCCATCTGACAAAGGGCTGATATCCAGAATTTACAAAGAGCTAAAACAGATTTACAAGAAAAAAACAAACAAGCCCATTCAAAATTGGGCAAAGGATATGAACAGACACTTTACAAAAGAAGACATACATGAGGACAACAAACGTGAAAAATGCTCATCATCACTGGTCATTAGAGAAATGCAAATCAAAACTACATTGAGATACCATCTCATGCCAGTTAGAATAGCGATCATTAAAAAATCTGGAGACAACAGATGCTGGAAAGGACGTGGAGAAATAGGAACACTTTTACACTGTTGGTGGGAGTGTAAATTAGTTCAACCATTGTGGAAGACAGTGTGGTGATTCCTCAAGGACCTAGAAATAAAAATTCCATTTGACCCAGCGATTCCATTACTGGTATATATCCAAAGGACTATAAATCGTTCTACCATAAGGACACATGCAAATGAATGTTCACTGCAGCACAGTTTACAATAGCAAAGACCTGGAACCAACCCAAATGCCCATTGATGATAGACTGGACAGGGAAAATGTGGCACATATATACCATGGAATATTATGCAGCCATCAAAAACGATGAGGTCGCGTCCTTTGTAAGGACATGGATGAACCTGGAAACCATCATTCTCAGCAAACTGACACAAGAGGAGAAAATCAAACACCGCATGTTCTCACTCATAAGCGGGTGTTGAACAATGAGAACACATGGACACAGGGACGGGAGCACTAGACACTGGGGTCTGTTGGGGGGAAATAGGGGAGGGACTGTTAGGGGTGGGGAGTTGGGGAGAGATAGCATGGGGAGAAATGACAGATATAGGTGATGGGGAGGAAGGGAGCAAATCACACTGCCACGTGTGTACCTATGCAACAATCTTGCATATTCTTCACATGTACCCCAAAACCTAAAATGCAATTAAAAAAAGAAATTGGGGTTCTAGTTCTATAATAGTAAAAATACCAAAATTTACCACAAAGAAATGGAAATAAAATGATATAGGTTTTTTTTTTCTTTTTTTTTGAGACGTAGTTTCGCTCGTTACCCAGGCTTGAGTGCAATGGTGTGATCTCGGCTCACCGCAACCTCCACTTCCTGGGTTCAGGCAGTTCTCCTGTCTCAGCCTCCTGAGTAGCTGGGATTACAGGCATGCGCTACCATACCCAGCTTATTTTTTGTATTTTTAGGAGAGACGGGTTTCACCATGTTGACCAGGATGGTCTCGATCTCTTGACCTCGTGATCCACCCGCCTCGGCCTCTCAAAGTGCTGGGATTATAGGTGTGAGCCACTGCGCCCGGCCCAACGATTTAGATTTTTAAAAATACATAAGTATATATAACCAAGTCCTTAATATAAAATTTGAATTCTATCTTAAATGTCCCTTTTGGGGGATATTTTTCTGCATGGAATGAACTTTCTGAGGCCTCTTAAAATATGTGCCCAGTGAAATTTAGGCTAAAGGTGCTTTCTCCTCTTCCTGGTAAATCTTCCAGTCATAAGGATAGGCTTCTTCACTGTTCTTCGGACCTCTGAACTTCAGTTCAGAATTAGTCATTTATTTCAAGAAACTTAATCTGTGTGCATGGATGTGAACAACAGATTATGCTTTAACAGTAAACGGTAGTGGAGGACATTTTCTGTGCTGACTTTAGCTTTCTGTTTGGTGTCAGTCTTGGTCTCCATGGGCGTAGAAACTGTCTTGCTGATTGTTCTTTGTGAGCCTAGAGTCCAGAGCAGTGTCTTATCTGTGGGAGGCATTCAGTGTGTGTCTGCTGAAATGATGAAAGGATCACAGGACTGAAATCTTGGCTTCACTTCGGTAATTTAGAAAAGAAAAATTATATATTTATTTTAATAAGGAAAAAGAAGATTAAAATGGGGATTGTAGGGGTAACAAATTCAATAGCTTTTTAAAAATTTGTTTGGTTGGTTTGGAGGTTTTTTTTGGCTTTATCCTCTAGAAGTACTAAGATTTGCTAGAAGAGAAGTGGGGACTGCCTGTAGGCTTGATCCAAAGCTGCTGGTGAATCAAGCATTCATTTTTCTAGTTACATTAAAGAAAGAAAGGACAGGATTTAGAGGATCCAAGGGCCTCTCCTAAGAAACATGTTCACCTAAGTGTGACCTGTGGAGATTGTGTGCCCACCCTGGGTGTCTGGCAAACACCTTCTCATCTTTCAAGACAGCTCGAATGACACCTCTGGGAGTCCTCTGGCTCCCTGTGGCAGTTGTTTATGCTGCCCTTTGTGTTCCCCAGCACTCTGTGCAAAACTCTCTCAAATATCACTATTCACACTTTCCCTGGTTATCTGTTTACATATCTGAATTCAATTCAATAAAGTTCAATTCCCATTGCAAGGCCCTAGGTATTTGCTAGGGCAATGCTAGATTCAAAGGCTCAACAGCAAATTCAAGAGCTCTGTTTTTTTTTTGTTTTGATAGGGACTTGCACTGTTGCCCAGGCTGGAGTGGTGCAGTGGCACAATCACGGCTCACCGCAGGCTCAACCCTCCAGGCTCAAGCCCTCCTCCCACCTCAGTCTCCCTGTGAGTAGCTGGGACCATAGGGGTACACTACCATACCTGGGTAATTTTCTAAAAACTTGTTGATAGAGACGAGGTCTCACTATGTTGCCCAGGCTACTCTTGAACTCCTGAGCTCATGCAATCCTCCTGCCATGGCCTCCCAAAGTGCTGGGATTACAAGCATGGGCCGTTGTGCCTGACCCCCTGGCTTTTAGAAGCTACTACTTATCATGGAGGACAGACAAGATACAACTACCTACCGTTCTCTGCTAAGAGCAGGAGAGCCTGAGGCAGCAGAGAGATGACAGGAAGGAGGAAGTGACCATGAACTCCTGGACAGTATGGCCTTACTTCATATCCTTAGCCCTCAGTACAACATCTGGCATGTAAAAAAAACTCCATGCATGTTAACGTAGGGAGGGAAGAGGAAAGGAATCAACAAAATGCTCCTACTCCATCTCCATCTCTCTGCTATGCTTGTCAAACTAGTTACTCTAAAGTTGGTGTTTTCAAGCTCCGGGAAAAGATATCTTAGAGTACAGAGTTGATGATTCAGTCCTCCCTAGCGTATAGTAGAGTAGACAATAATGACATTTGATAGAGACAAGTCATCATTTGTCCTGTGTTTAACTGTGGTCCCATGGCACCTGTTCACAAACACTATACTCCCAGGAAGTCTACAGAAAAGAGACACACACAGAGGTTGCATTTGCTGAATCACTAGCACTACACCGACCTAATTCTTAAGTTCTCTATTATTAGAGCAAGAGCTCTTTTGCTATCACAAAAGGATTTAACTAGAATGTCAGTTCCCTCAGAACCTTGTTTGCCATCCAGTTTCCCATTTCTCTGCCAGCTTCATCTGTGCAACTCATCTTGGGTTACGTCTGGCAGATGGAGAGAGGAATCTCATTTCAAGCCTCTGCTGTCTGCATCCCAGAGCCCTCCCTGAGCAGCCTGTTTCACCAAGGACAGAAGAAAGGAGGGATGGATATGATCAGCCTCCCCAAGAGATGACAGTGTAAAGTATTCCTCAAATTTTCGTCTTCAACGGCTAGTATCATTTAACTCCCTTGGGAGCGGCTGCTTTGTTGCCTAGGCTAGCAATATAATCTCTAGCTATCCCAATGCCAAAATATCAATTACAGGTTCATCTGGATGATGGGATAAACTGGAGTTCAGAACACTAGAACAATGACATAAGTCAGGGGTGGGGAGAGAGTGTACCCAAAGGGATTGAGCCCCATGATAGAAGTGAAATAAGGTAAAGTCATAATTCTCCCTATCCTTGCAGATTAAGTAACTAAATTCTAAACTGCTCTCTGTCTCATGAAGAGCAGCCTACCAGCAACTAAAATGAAGTAGGTGTTCTGGAGGGGTTTTCTTTTTGGAGGTCTTAATTAGAAAGATATTAATATTCCCATAGCACCCCAGCTCTCTCAGCATAATGATAGGAGAAGATTGAAAAAATAAATAATTGGTAACAACAATTAAGCATTTTGCCAGTCACAAAACATCACATATTGTACAATTTCATTAATACAAAGTATCTAGAAAAGGTAAATTCATAGAGACAGAAAGATTGGTGGTTGCTGGTGGCTGAGGGGAGAAGGAGATGGGGAGTAACTACTTAATGGGTATAGTGTTTTATTTTAGGGTGATGAAAATGTTTTGGAAAGAGACAGAGGTGATGGTTGCAAAACTGTGAACATGCTAAATGTCACTCAATTGTTCACTGTAAAATGTTTAATTTCATGCTATGTGAATTTCACCTGAATATTTTTAAATGTGTTATAATTAAAGGACTAATTATTTCTCATTGCTCAGCAATCTACCACTATTGGGAGAAAAGGAGGATCTTATTTCCATTCCATAGTGAAAAGAGGGATTAAATAAGTCTTTAAATTCTAGTATTACTCATCTTTGGGGCTTTCCTGTGAAAAGCCTAGTACTTACCCAAATGTTGGCAGCAGAAAAGTAATTTAAACCAATGACCCCGGATTTGCCTGGCCTATGTAGTCTAACTTTGAAATCAACAGCTGCAGGAGTAGCAAGAGCAACAGCTATATCTGCAGCTATGAAGTGCCAGCTGAATAACCAAAAGGCAGTCAAGGAGACCTGTTGATTAGACTCTAGAACCCTGGCCAGACCTGTGCGAAGAAGATATGTCCCGGGAAGTGGCATTTGGTGGTGGTGACATCAGACAAAGACTACAGATCATTTTAATTCACTAGAAGAATATGATGACCTTGCTATTTCCACACACTTCCAAGACAAAGAAAATAAATGTTGGCCAAGCATGGTGGCTCATGCATGTAAACCCAGCACTTTGGGAGGCTGAGGTGGGTGGATCACCTGAGGCCAGGAATTTGAAACCAACCTGACCAACACGCATCTCTACTAAAATATAAAAATTAGCTGGGTATGGTGGCGCATGTCTGTAGTCCCAGCTACTTGGGAGGCTAAGGCACAAGAATAGCTTGAACCCGGGAGGCGGATGTTGCAGTGAGTTGAGATCACACCACTGCACTCCAGCCTGGGCGACAGAGCAAGACTCCATCTTGGAAAAAAAAAAAGAAGAACAAATGTTAACAGAGAACAGGAGGATCTTTAGATGAGAGGCAGCTTTCTTTTTCCTTCTTTATTCTAAGATGAAGATCCAAAGCAATCTGCTGTTAAGTGCAAAGAGAAGCCCAAAAGCTTTAAAACACATTTAGAACAGAGGTTTATAAAAAGGACCTTGAAAGGAAACTACAAGGCTATATAAACAAAAACATGGCTGAATGCATACTGAGGAAAAGCAGGTGGGGGCTGCCCAGTCTCACCTGACACCCTCCCCTTTCACTCCCACACAGCACAGTCAGAGCCAAGGACAAAGAGGCCCCTGAAGCCCTCACCAGCCAACCTCTGCACCACTCACACCTTGCCTCATGCTCTACTTCTTGAGAAACCTCGAATCTTCCAGGTTTTGAGGTCAGGCATGGTTTTCCTACTATGGCTTTGTGTCGCCTCCCAGACTTAACACTTAGCTTTGAGCACTTGCTTTCCTTGACCAGGATGTAGACATTTCTCTAGCATGACTGCCTGTGGTTGCTTCTTCTACCTTCAGCCTAGCGCAGGATGTTAATCTACACCATGTGCCTGTGCACGCATGGAAAAGTGCTCAGCTCTGCTTCAGGGTAGCCTTTCTTCCTTGGGTGCAGCCCTCAAGACCATGCCTAAAATGAGGCTCTAGAGTTGACTGGAGCGGTGCAGCTGCAGGCCTAGGGACACAGATGGCTAGACGGCTCATGTTCAGAGGGAATCTTTAAACATAACGTAAAGCCAAAGTATATTCAATGCTTTCAAAATCCCCTAATTCTACTGCAATAAGCCAATGGACTCAGGGCTTATATATATGTGTGTGTGTCTGTGTGTGATACACACACACATATATTATTTTTTCCTATGTTGTGTGAGAAAAAATCATTTAATTCTGTCACAAAATGTTCTATGTTTTTTAAAATTACAGTATGATTTCCCTGGAAAACTTCCTGAAAGAGGAAAAAAAGCATCTATTTCCTATGTCTTCATAGCTGCAGATAAATAGAAGGGAGGAATGGCTTCTGATAGGAAAGCTGAGGTAGAGCATCAGTTGTGAGCCACCTTGGGGTTAAGCAATTTGGACAGGGACTGCAACGCTGTATGTGTGCAACTCTTGCCCTGGGTCAGGGCAGTGCCTTGTCAGCTCCGGCCTGATATCACGGCCCTAGTAGCACATAAGCAGCATGGTGAAATCACGCTGACAATCCTCCCACCTCAGCCTTCAGAGTGGATGGGACTGCAGGTACCGCCACTAATGCCTGGCCTTGACCTGGCTATTTTTCTTGTTTCTTTGTTGTTGCGTGTTTTGGAGTTGTTGTTTTGCTTTTTCTGTTTGTTCGTTTTTGAGACAGGGTCTCACTCTGTCACCCAGGCAGGAGTGCAGTGGTAAAATTTCGGCTCACTGCAACTTCAACCTCCCCAACTCATGATCCTCCACCTCAGCCTCTCGGGTAGCTGGGATCACAGGCACGCACCACCATGCCTGTCTAATTTTTTGTGATTTTTATAGAGACAGGATTTTGTCATGTTCCCCAGGCTAGTTTTGAACTCTTCAGCTCAAGAGACAGGATTTTGACACATTGCCCAGGCTAATTTCAAACTCTTTGGCTCCTCTGGGAGGCTGATTTGCCTGCCTCAGCCTCCCAAGGTGCTGGGATTACAGGTGTGAGCCATCACGTCCAGCCGACCTGGCTGTTACAATTACTGACTCTGAAGCCTGTTTCCCCAGTTGTAAGATGGGAATAGTAATATCTATTCCTTATTATTTAAGGTAGCTGTGATGATTTGAATTGTATCCCCCAAAAAGTAACCTGAAATCCTGACCCTGCCATACCACTGAATTCGACCTTGTTTGGAAATAGGGTTGTTGCAGATACAATTAGTTTAAGATGAGGTCACACTGAAGTAGCGTGGGTCCTTAGTCCAGTATATCTGGTGTCCTTATAAGAAGAGGGAAGACAGCCATGTGAAGACACAGAAACACAGCGAGAATGCCAGGTGACGATAGAGGCAGAGATTGGAGGGGGGCAGCTGTGGCCCAGGAATGCCGAGGATTGCTGACAACCACCAGAAGCTAGGAAGAGCCACGGAAGGTTTCCCTCTGATGTGTCTCACGGGGAGCATGGCCCTAACTTGATTCTGGACTTCTAGCCTACAGACCTGTGAAACAATACATTTCTGTTGTTTTAAGCTCTCTCTGTTTGCCTAATTTGTTATGCCATCCCTAGCAAATTAATATGGTCCTAGAGGCCTAATATATTTATTTTGTGTGTGTGTGTTGGGGGCGGGGGTAAAGTATACTGTAACTGCAGAGGAAACAGAACAAATCAGGTAGACAGGAAGAAAACAAGGACAAGGCAACCTTTCTTATGCATCTAAAGCAAGAAGTGCCATAATTTCCTATGGACCTGAACTTCCCACTCACGCTGCTCCAGCACTGGCTCCTGGCTGTGGCTAGAACACCCCAGCTGCGTTCCCCTACTTGGAGCATGCCCAGGGCCAGCTCCCGACTTCCTGCCTTTCCTCAACGAGGCCCATTCTGCAATGTGCACGCCCACCCAACTAAGCACTCCCAACCCCCTTTGCTCTACTTTACTTTTTCTTTTCTCCATATTCTCAGTGGATTCTAATATGCTACTCATGTGTTTATTATGTGCGTTATTTATCATCTCCATCCAGGCTACAACATAAGATCCATGCACGGACGTGAACAAACATCTAAAACAATACCTCATTCACTGTAGGTGCTTAAGAAAAAATTGTCTAAAAATCGATCATTCATTTTAAAATGACCACTTTATTACAGAAGCGGTCTGAGTTTATTATAAAAAGTTAGAAAAAATTAAAAGCTTCAAACTCCCACCATCTAATCAAACCTCTCACATCACAAGAAATCAAGGGGTCCTGTCTGTCCAGGAGAAATCTCATGGTAGGGGTAACACTCATCTTACAAAGCTTGCTGTGTGAATTTAATGAAATAAAGTAACCAAATATTAAATACAATGCTTACCACAGCAACTAATACAACTAATGAGCAGTTTTTATTAATAGGTAGTTATTGTAATAGGTCATTGTTGATAGGTAGTTGTCATAATAACTAATAGGTAGTTGTTATTTTATTTCCTTTCATCTTATCTTTAACATCCATCCCTTCCCTCAACTTAGAAAAAGTGGCAGACATCTGCAGTCAAAAGAATGACATGATATTATCATTACTATTTTTTTAGATGGGAGTCGCACTCTGTCACCCAGGCTTGAGTGCCGTGGTGCGATCTTGGCTCACTGCAACCTCCACCTCCCGGGTTCAAGCAATTCTCCTGCCTCAGCCTCCTGAGTAGCTGGGATTATAGGCACGCACCACCATGCCCAGCTAATTTTTTGTATTTTTATTAGAGACAGGGTTTCACCAGGTTAGCCAGGCTGGTCTCAAACTCCTGACCTTGGGATTTGCCGACTTCAGCCTCCCAAAGTGCTGGGATTACAGGCATGAGCCACCACACCGGGCTGCCATGATGTTATTTTTCAGGGGAGGCAGACATGAGGAATGCCTCCCACTCCCAGCACTCAGAAGACAAAGTTCCCCAAACTCACAGGACCAAGCTCTATGACCCAAAGCACCATGAGACGCAAGGCCACTAACTATTTCCACAGAATTTTCTAATAGCAACAAAACAATGAACAATGATAACTAATATTTTTTTTTTGAGATGGAATCTTGCTGTATCGCCCAGGCTGGAGTGCAGTGGTGCAACCTTGACTCACTGCAACCTCTGCTTTCTAGGTTCAAACGATTCTCCTGCCTAGCCTCCTGAGCAGCTGGGACTACGGGTGCCCACCACCACACCTGGCTAACTCAATTTTATTAAAGATGGGTTTCAGTATGTCACCCAGGCTGGTTTGTAACTCCTGACCTCAAGTAATCTGCCCACTTCGGCCTCCCAAAGTGCTGGGATTTCAGGTGTGAGCCACTGCACCTGACTGATAACCACATTTTTGTATTACATGTCTTCTCATTTACAAAATCTTTTCCCATGAAACTTTCTTTTATAGATGAAATAACTGGAGTTCAGAGAATTTAGGTCACTTGTCCAAGCTGACTCAGCTGGTAAGTAGAAGAGTTGGGAATTCAATCTAGGATTAGAAGATCATTGATGACAAGGATCATCTCTCTTGATATTCAGTGAAATACACTCTATTCCTAGAATCCCACTCACAACAAATGAAACATTCCTTAGCATTTTTTCCATAAGCTACTTCTCTCTCCATACTCTTTATAAAATACTTACCTATCTTAGTAGCCACAAGTCCTTTTCTTGGATAATTCTCCACCAAAATTTTCTCCTTGCAAAAAAGGAAAATTCGCCTTCAGCTGTAAATGTCAGGAAACGGGGTACATTGCTGAGGAAGCCTGGGAATCACTGCTCTTGTAAGCTGTTGAGAAAAAAACAAAACATCAAGGACTTTATGTATTCAATCCTCTCTTGGGAAGCTTTTAAAATGAATCTCTTTTCCAATCCTTGGCAGAAGTTAGTACAAAAAAGGTTTCTTCCCCCCATGAGGGTTCCAATTAGGTTTAGTAATATTAGATTTGCATTGCTTAGTTAAAATTTACTACAGAGCTTTAAAAGCATTTATTATTAACTGTTTCCCCTTTTGCGAGGACTGAAAGAATCACATCCCTGAATACTGAGACTTCCATATAGGATTCTCACATTTATTCTTCATGTAATTTAGCTAAAATTCAAGAAGCTAGAAGACATAAATCCAATTTAGCAGACAAGAGTAGGCAGGAATCATTAGGTTATTGCCTAGTGAAGGCACCTTTCTTTTTACTCTAATACGAACCACAGAGTTAACTACGTTAATGAGCTCCCCATGGGTAGAGTGTGCAATTCCTTCTAAAGCTGCCTGAATGAAAACCAGGATGTAATGAATGTAGATATAAGCTGGAATGGAAGAATAAAATATCCAAGAAACAACCTCAAATTAACACAGGCCCTTTGCAAAGCCCTGTGAAACAAGATAACATTCTGGGGCAATGATACAGGAAGAAATCATTCCATATCTCAGGATGGACACGGGTGTCAGGCCCTGATGGGGGCTGGCCTGTATGGACTTAAGAATTCTCAGTTCTGGCCATGAGGGACTAGCTTCTAGCAGACCAATGTCCCATTGAATACAACTAGAACAGCTGGCAAAAGTTATTTTTTAAATCTGTTTAAAGGCTTTGAAGGACTACCAAGGCCGCCAGGACACAAGAGGCCATGATCTTAAGGAAGAAGGGAAATAAAATTGAGGAAAGTCAAACATTTTGTACCATTTTTCCTTTGAGACACCTACTGTTATTTAGGAAGCACAGAGTGAAACTGCTGAGAAGCCTAGCAGAAAGTGGCTATTTAGAGGAATATAAAGTAAGTAGACCTGTGTCCAGCTCACAGGCTGAGGAGATCCCAGAGAGAAGGGAAATGCAAAGAAATGTGCTCAACATTCCGCCTCTGTTTAACTCTAAAAATGGTGAAATATTTTCCAGAAGTGGTTGTATCATTTTATACTCCCATCAGTAATATATGAGACTTCTAATTTACACAACCTCATCAACATTTGGCATTGGCACAATGAGAACTAGAAAAGCAAGAACAAACCAAACCCAACATAAGTAGATGGAGAGAAGTAATAAAGATTAGAGCATAAATAAATAACATTTAGACAATAAACCACCAAAGATTAATAAAATTAAAAGCTGGCTTTTTAAAAAGATAAACAAAATTGACAAACTTTTACCTAAGCTAAGAAACAAAGAGAGAAGACTCAAATAAATAAAATAAGAGACAGAAAAGAAAGCATAACAATTGGTACCATGGAAATAAAAAGGCTCATCAGAGACTGTTATGAACAACTGTGCAACAGTAAATCAGAAAAGCTAGATGAAATGATTACTCTCCTACATCCATACAACCTACCAAGACTGAAAAATAGAGAATCTGAACAGACAAAAAGTAACAAGAATCAATATCGTGAAAATGGCCATACTGCCCAAAGTAATTTATAGATTGAATGCTATCCCCATCAAACTACCAATGACCTTCTTCACAGAACTGGAAAAAACCACTTTAAACTTCATATGGAACCAAAAAAGAGCCCACATAGCCAAGACAATCCTAAGCAAAAAGAACAAACCTGGAGGCATCACGATGCTGGACTTCAAGCTATACTATAAGGCAACAGTAATGAAAACAGCATGGTACTGGTGTCAAAACAGAGACACGGACCAATGGAACAGAACAGAGGCCTCCAGAGTAACACCACACATCTACAACCATCTGATCTTTGACAAACCTCACAAAAACAAGCAATGGGGAAAGGACCCCCCGTTTAATAAGTGGTGTAGGGAAAACTGGCTACCCATGTGGAGAAAGCAGAAACTGGACCCCTTCCTGACACCTTACACTAAAATTAACTCCAGCTGGATTAAAGACTTAAATGTAAGACCTAACACCATAAAAACCCTAGAAGAAAACGTAGGCAAAACCATTAAGGACATAGGCATAGGCAAGGACTTCATGACTAAAACACCAAAAGTAATGGCAACAAAAGCCAAAATAGACAAATGGGATCTAATTAAACTCCACAGCTTCTGCACAGCAAAAGAAACAATCATTAGAGTGAACGGACAACCAACAGAATGGGGAAAAAATTTTACAAGCTACCCATCTGACAAAGGGCTAATATCCACAATCTACAAAGAACTGAAACAGATTTACAAGAAAAAAACAGACCCATCCAAAAGTGGGTGAAGGATATGAACAGACACTTTCAAAAGAAGACATATATGAAGCCAACAAACATGAAAAAATGCTCATATCACTAGTCACTAGAGAAATGCAAGTCAAAACCACATTGAGATACCACCTCATGCCAGTTAGAATGGTGATCATTAAAAAATCTGGAGACAACAGATGCTGGAGAGAATATGGAGAAATAGGATGACTTTTACACTGTTGGTGGGAGTGTAAATTAGTTCAACCATTGTGGAAGACAGTGTGGTGATTCCTCAAAAATCTAGAAATAGAAATTCCATTTGACCCAGCAATCCCATTACTGAGTATATACCCAAAGGACTATAAATCATTCTATTATAAAGACACATGCACATGCATGTTCATTTCAGCACTGTTTACAATAGCAAAGACCTGGAACCAACCCAAATGCCCATCAATGATAGACTGGACAAAGAAAATGTAGCACATATACACCATGGAATACTATGCAGCCATAAAAAATGATGAGTGTGTGTCCTTTGTAGGGACATGGATGAACCTGGAAACCATCATTCTCAGCAAACTGACACAGGAACAGAAAATCAAACACCGTATGCTCCCACTCATAGGCGGGTATTGAACAATGAGAACACTTGGATATGAGGAGGGGAGCATCACACACTGGGGTCTGTTGCGGGGGGCTATGAGAGGGATATTGGAAAGCAGGGTGGGGGAGGAATAACGTGGGGAGAAATGTCAGCTATAGGTGATGGGGGGATGGTGGCAACAAACCATCTTGCCATGAATGTCCCTATGCAACGATCCTGCATGATCTGCACACGTACCCCAGAATCTAAAGTACAAAAAAAAAAAAAAGTAACAAGACTAAAGTAGCAATAAAAAGTCTCTCATTAGAGAAAGCTCAGAACCTCATGGGTTCACTGCTAAATTCTACCAAGCATTTAAAGAAAAACTAATACCAATTCTACTCAGACTATTCCAACAAATTGGAAAGCAGGAAATACTTCCACACTTATTACAAGGTCATACCCTCATACCATAAGCAAAGACATAAAAATATGCAAAAATCCTCAACAAAATATCATCAAACCCCAGTCAACATCACATTGAAATGATTATTCACCATGATCAGGTGGGATTCATCCCAGGGAAGCAAAAATGCATCAACATACCCAAATCAATAAAGCACATTAATAGAGTCAAAGACAAAAACCACAGGATGATTTCGATAGATGCCCCCCCCCCACCAAAAGCATTCAATGAAATTCAACATTGCTTTATGATAAAAATCCTCAAGAAACTGGGTATAAAAGGAACATGCCTCAAGACAATAAAGGCCATGTATGACAAACCCACAGGCAGCATCACACTGAACAGGGGAAATTGAAAGCCTTTCCTCTAAGCTCTGAACAAGACAAGGATACAGAAAATAACAAGCATTGGTGAGGATATAGACAAAATGAAGCCCTCGTTGTACCCTGTTGGTAGGAATGGAAAATGGCACAGTGGACACAAAAAACAGTATGGTGTCTATAAAAATATTTAAGATAAAATGACCACATGATCTAGCAATTCCATTTCTGGGCATATACGCAAAAGAAGTGAAAGTAAATAAGTTTTTACCAATTATTGCAAATACATTTTAACAAGTGGGCAAATTGACAAATAAAGAATCCATAAATAAGGAGCTTTGACTGTATGTCTATGTACAGTTCCAAGTCTGAAATCTGGTTTTCCTTTCTTCAGTTTCTTTTCATTTAGGTGAAATAGGCCTGATGAAGCTCTAAACATATTTAATGATGGGTAGCAAAGTGTCAGCTAAGCTGAACTAGCTTCATGGAAACCCACTTACTGATAAGGCAGAATTTTCAACTTGTTCTCTGTTGAACGCTCAGATTTGGAGTTTAACACCCATCTCTACTCATTTCCTTTCTCATATCCTCAGGGAGACCTTCACAGAACACTTGAAATGTTAACAATCTGTAATTCAAGAATGACTATATCTGGGTACTTTTTCAAACACAACAACAAAATCAGGAAGAATGAGGCAACGTATGTTTTGAAGGAGAAGGAACAAAGTGATCCTCAGTGAACTCAGCGCATGTGTACTCAAAGATAAACTCCTTCGACTTTTTCCACTCGCTCTGGCTGTGTATAAGATGTTTCACAGCTCGCGCTGTCTGTGGGGTCACCCTAAAAAACAAGTGCTAAGAGAAAGGTGCCTGCATTTCAGATTTTCAGTCTAGCAGTCAGAAAGGCTGGGTGTTGGCTGGGCATGGTGGCTCATGCCTGTAATCTCAGCATTTTGGGAGGCCAAGGTGGGCAGGTCACCTGAGGTCAGGAGTTTGAGACCAGCCTGACCAACAAAGAGAAACCCTATCTCTAGTAAAAATACAAAATTAGCCAGGTGTGATGGCGCATGCCTGTAATCCCAGCTACTCAGGAGGCTGAGGCAGGAGAATCACTTGAACCTGGGAGGCAGAGGTTGCAGTGAGCTGAGATTGCGCCATTGTACTCCATCCTGGGCAACAAGAGCGAAACTCCATCTCAAAAAAGAAAAGAAAAGAAAGGCTGGGTGTTAGAACCATATATCCAAGATTCATTTACTTCTGCAAGTCATGATGCCTGTGACCTGGCACTTGAGAACAGACTGTAACAGAAAAAATATAGATAAATTACTCAGGTTTTTGCCCAGCAGTGGTAACTGTGCTGCTTTCTGTTTCCCATCAGGCAGAATTAGGTTCCTATCAAGATGGCTTCTGTTTTTCAGGCAGATGCAACAAGGTCACTTTGAGCAGTGTCTTCTCAGCTCATTCTCAATAGCAATTAACAAAAGAAGCAGTTTTAATGGACAGTGGGACCTAAATAGTGATACTATATTCCTTTTATTCCTCTAAGACTCCCAACCTAACAGGAAGGTACTGCAGGAATGATCTAACATTTGGGACAGGAGACCCATTTCCAGGCTTGGCTAGATTTAAAGTTATATTGTGAAGTTGAAAAAAAAAAAAAAACCCCAAAAGATACCTCCATCCCCAGCAGGAGTAGATAAATTCTGTTCCTTCATCTCCTGCCTTCCCCAGCCTCTTCCTCAACAGAACCTCTGGGAACATGCAGGTACAACAGATCTCCTTAAAGCTGTATGATTGGAGCTATAAAGGTGGAACATCTGAAACCATGAGCACATGGAAACATCTTCACAGGCGCCTTAACCACAGAAGAGAGGCAGGCATACGGTTGAAATTCCCCACCACCACCCCTAGATCTTATAATGTTCTACGATTAGTGTGCACAGGGAACATTTCTTAGCTAAGCTACAAGTGTTGGTGGTCTGCAAGCTTACTACCATCCATTATAATTTCTCTTCTTCCTTTCGCTGTTAAACTTCAGAGGAAAACTGTCCATACTTGTTATCTCCACCATTTTAGCATTGTTCACTCCTTCAGCCTCCACGTCACTCCTGGTCTCATTCTACTCAAATTGCACTTTTGAAAGTTACCAATAACCTGTGAATTCCAAAATAAAAGCCACTGCTCAATTTGCACTTGCTTTGATACCTACCAGTCTCTGATCTACAGCCCCCGAATCTGTGATGCCACCAACTGGACAACACTACTTGAAGCTGTTTTTTTACTTTGTTGGGTACTGTGTCTTCCTGGTTGCTTTTAACACTTTACATGCTCTTTTTCTTTTAACACTTTACATGCTCTTTTTCTCCTCCACTGATAAATATTCACAGCAAGTATCTGCTCCTCATCAGCTGTAATAACCATAGTCTTTCTAAGACTGTCTCTGTCATTCTGCTTTTTCATTCTTTGTCATTTTCCATGCCTGGTTAGTATTTTTTTAAATCTGATTTGTTTCTTTCTTTGAATATCCCTTTAATCTGATATCTCTGTCACCACCATGATCCAGACTCTCATCTACTCATGCCTGCCTTGCTGCAACATCCTATTATTTAGTTCGCCTGCCTCTGTTGGACCCTAAACATTACTGCCAGATTAATTCAGCAAATTCTGCTTGTGTTAAATAACTCCCTATTTACAAAACACATGATGACCCCACATTATTCACATAATAATTTTTTAAAGAGATAGGGTCTCATTCTGTTGCTTAGTCTGGAGTGCAGTGGCACAATCACAGGTCACTTGAGCTCCTGGGTTCAAGCGATCCTCCCGCCTCAGCCTCAAGCTGGGACTACTACAGGCACACACCATTACAACCAGCTAATTTTTAATTTTTTGTAGAGATAGGGTCTCACTATACTGCCAAGGCTAGTCTCAAATTCCTGGCCTCAAGCAGTCCTCCCTTCTTCACCTCCCAAAGTGCTGAGATTACAGGTGCAAACCACTGTGCTCAGTCTACTTACAGAACAAATTTCTAACTGAGTCTGCCATTCAAGTTCCCCCACAATCCATTCCCCCTTTACCTAGTCTAAATTCTCTATACCCAATACCTACCAGACCCCATCACAAATTCCCTACTCTGAAAAAATTAGTGTCCTTACTATACTGGATACCAAAAGTATCCAAAATGATACCCAGGTCTCTAAGCCTCCTTATTCTCAATGAGCAGCATAGAAAACCCTTGGTTTTTCCTGGACCTTTCACCTAACATTGCCACTACCACTGTGATTCATGGTTCCCACTCCCAACAGAGCAACTGAACATGTATCATCCCTTCAAATAACCTACACTCTTCAAAGTACCCACTCTTCAGAGCTACGTGGATTCTACCAGGATCTATCACTCCAGTCAAACCAGAAGGCATGTGACAGGCATTTGAATGTTATTCCATTACAGGGAATGGAGGAGGAAGAGGAGGAAGGAAAAAGGAGGGTTGTTGTTGTTGTTCTGCTGCTCAGTGAAAGTACAAACAGAACCTGAGTATCATAAACTGAACTCATGCAATTATTTTCAGTAAAGTTGCTCACCAGATAAATACCCCTCCTGGTTGTTTGAATTACAGATGAGTAAACTGATCTGCTTCTTTATTTTCAACTTCTCAAAGGCAACTGTTCACATGCACATCTTAGGAGACAAACTCATCTCCCTGATACTTGGCTGCAGACTACATGGCTAATGATTAACAATATTCTTAACATTCTTCTCACAGTGACTGTAATCCCAGCACTTTGGGAGACCAAGGCAGGTGGATGGCTTGAGCTCAGGAGTTCGAGACCAGCCTGAGCAACATGGCAAAATCCTGTCTTTAGAAAAAAATACAAAAGGCCGGGCGCAGTGGCTCAAGCCTGTAATCCCAGCACTTTGGGAGGCCGAGGTAGGTGGATCATGAGGTCAAGAGATCGAGACCATCCTGGTCAACATGGTGAAACCCCGTCTCTACTAAAAATACAAAAAATTAGCTGGGCATGGTGGTGCGTGTCTGTAATCCCAGCTACTCAGGTGGCTGAGGCAGGAGAATTGCCTGAACCCAGGAGGCGGAGGTTGCGGTGAGCTGAGATCGCGCCATTGCACTCCAGCCTGGGTAACAAGTGAAACTCCATCTCAAAAAAAAAAAAAATACAAAAATTAGTTGGGTGTGGTGGTGTGCATCTGCAGTCCCAGCTATTTGGGAGGCTGAGGTGGGAGGATCACTTGAGCCTAGGAAGTGGAAGTGTCCTAAGCCAAGATAGCACCACTGCACTCCAGCCTGGGTGACAGAGTCAGACCCTGTCTCAAAACAAAACCAATACTCCTAAAGGAAAATCTAAAGTTCAGGCATGAAAAGACAGGCCTGGCATGGGGTCATGAACTTGTTCACCAGGCATGGGAGGTAAATGGACCACCAATGAACCTTTTCCTTTGAGAGTAATATTCCCTGTGCTAATGCTAGAAACCCAAGGCTCCTGAATAGATGATAAAAATTATTTATACTTTATATATGATGCTTGGTTACAGTTATGTAATTATGTGTAGTTGCATATAATAGTTGAATATTATATATATCCATCAACGGATAAAACATAAATAAAATGATATATGTATGTATGTATATATAAAATTAAGACATTTTTATTTATTTTTTAATGAGACTCATTTTATAAGACCAGTATAATCCTAATACCAAAAACAAAGATATTGTAAGAAAGCTTGAGACCAATATTCTTTATGGTCATAAATGCAAAAATTAAGTTAAAAAGAAGATGGCGCTGTGAGAACAACCCAGGATTGAAGCTCTCGCTGGATGCGCAAAGAGGATGAGTCGGAGACGCATTTCCAGACGGATCTTAGTTGCCCACAGAACGGGGAAATTCCCAGGTATAAAAGAGACGCGGGACACCAGGCAGAGGTCTTGGCTGGTGTAGCCGGCAGCCGGTGTGGCTGCGGCCTGTGCCAAAGCACAGAGGCGCTCCACAGCGCTCCATACAAAAGCACACTGTTACGGGTGCCCTGTTGAACTGGCAAACTGAGACCTGAGAGGGCAGAACTTGAGACTGAACGGGAATTGGACAGTGAGCCAGCCCAAGAAATCCCAGGGACACAGCGTTTGGGGTAGCACAGTGCGACAAACAAAACGGCGATACCAAACGCTCCCGGTGAGGAGGTTTTCTTAAAGCGCAGCTCTGTCGGGGAGGGGCGTCCGCCATTACCGAGGCAATCAGCCCCTACTGAGGTACACGCCCATTGCTGACGCAGCCTGCCGTTGCCGAGGCAACCCGGTACAACAAAGAGACTCCGCTGCAGGGCATAGCCCATGGCAACAGGGCAGAGACCGCAGCAGAAGGGCAGAGCCTGCAGCAACAGGGCGAACCTCACACCAGCAGGGCGGAGCCTCTGCAGGCAAATAGTGACTAGACTGCCTCCTAGCTGGGCAGGACAGTGAGGCGGACACTCACAAGGAAAGCCCCAAACCCCCCCAGACAGAGCATCTGAGAAAAAAAGTTTTTTTTTATGAGTTATGTTGCAGCAGAATTAAACATAGCAGCCTAACAGCCCTGAATGAACAACAGAGCTCACAGCTCAGCACTTGAGCTCCTACAAAGTACAGACTGTCTCCTCAAGCAGCTCCCTGAACCCTCTATATCCAAAAGACTGACATTTGGCAGGCATCATTCTGGGACAAAGATAGCAGAAAAAGAAACTCGTAGCATCCCTTGCTGTTCTGCAGCTGCTATAGGTGCACCCCAGACAAGCAGGGCCTGGAGTGGATCTCAGCAGTCGTACAGCGAAAGGGCTATACTGGTAGAAGGAAAACCAAGTAACAGAAATACTTCATCATCAACAATCTGGGTGTCCACTCAGAGACCCAATCGAAAAGTCAGCAACTACACAGACGACAGGTGGATAAATCCACAAAGATGGGAAGAAACCACCACAAAAAGGAGGAAAACACCCAAAACCAGAACACCTCGCCACCTAGAAAGGACCAAAACTCCTCACCAGCAAGGGAACAAAGCTGGATGGAGAATGACTGTGATGAAATGACAGAATTAGACTTCAGAAGGTGGATAATGAGAAACTTTTGTGAGCTAAAAGAACATGTTTTAAATCAATGCAAAGAAACTAAGAACCTTGAAAAAAGATTTGAGGAAATGATAACAAGAATAGATACCTTAGAGAGGAATATGAATGAATTAAAGGAGCTGAAAAACACAATACGAGAACTTTGCGAAGCATGCACAAGTTTCAATAGCTGAATTGACCAAGAAGAAGAAAGAATATCAGAAGTCAAAGATCAATTCAATGAAATAAAACGAGAAACCAAGATCAGAGAAAAAAGTGCAAAAAGGAATGAACAAAGTCTCCAAGAAATGTGGGACTATGTGAAGAGACCTAACCTACGTTTGATAGGCGTACCAGAATGTGACGAAGAGAATGAATCCAAGCTGGAAAGTACTCTTCAGGACATTATCCAGGAAAATTTCCCCCACCTAGCAAGACAGGCCAACGCTCAATTGCAGGAAATACAGAGAACACCACAAAGATATTCTGCAAGAAGAGCAACCCCAAGGCACATAATCGTCAGATTCAACAAGGTTGAAACGAAGAAGAAAATACTAAGGGCAGCCAGGGAGAAAGGTCGGGTCACCCACAAAGGGAAGCCCATCAGACTCACAGCAGATCTCTCGGCAGAAACTCTACAAGCCAGAAGAGAGTGGGGGCCAATATTCAACATCCTTAAAGAAAATAACTTTCAGCCCAGAATTTCATATCCAGCCAAACTGAGCTTCAGAAGTGAAGGAAAAATAAAATCCTTTGCGAACAAGCAAGTACTCAGAGATTTTGTCACCACCAGGCCTGCTTTACAAGAGCTCCTGAAAGAGGCACTACTACGTAGAAAGGAACAACCAGTACCAGCCATTCCAAAATCACACTAAATGCTAAAGAGCATCAACATAATGAAGAATCTACAACAACTAACGGGCAAAACAGCCAGCTAGCATCAAAATGGCAGTATCAAATTCACACATAACAATATTAACCCTAAATGTAAATGGACTAAATGCACCAATCAAAAGACACAGACTGGCAGATTGGATAAAAAGCCAAAAACCATCAGTGTGCTGTATCCAGGAAACCCATCTCACATGCAAGGATACACAAAGGCTCAAAATAAAGGGATGGAGGAAGATTTAGCAAGCAAATGGAGAGCAAAAGAAAGCAGGAGTTGCAATTCTCATCTCTGATAAAATAGACTTTAAAGCAATAAAGATCAAAAGAGACAAAGAAGGCCATTACATAATGGTAAAAGGATTGATACAACAAGAAGAGCTAACGATCCTAAACATATATGGACCCAATACAGGAGCACCCAGATACATAAGGCAAGTTCTTAACGACTTACAAAGAGACTTAGACTCCCACACAATAATAGTGGGAGACTTTAGCACTCCACTGTCAATATTAGACAGATCAACCAGACAGAAAATCAACAAGGATATCCAGGGCTTGAACTCAGACCTGGAGCAAGCAAACCTGATAGACATTTACAGAACTCTCCACCCCAAATCCACAGAATATACATTCTTCTCAGCACCACATCACCCCTACTCTAAAATTGACCATATAATTGGAAGTAAAGCATTGCTCAGCAAATGCAAAACAACTGAAATCATAACAAACAGCCTCTCAGACCATAGTGCAATCAAGTTAGAACTCAGAATTCAGAAACCAACCCAGAACCGCATAGCTTCATGGAAACTGAACAACTATCTCTTGAATGTTGACTGGGTAAACAACGAAATGAAGGCAGAAATTAAGAAGTTCTTCGAAACCAATGAGAACGAAGACACAACATGCCAGAATCTCTGGGACACATTTAAAGCAGTCTCTAGAGGAAAGTATATAGCAATAAGTGCCCATATGAGAAGAATGGAGAGATCCAAAATTGACACCCTATTGCCAAAATTGAAAGAGCTAGAGGAGCATGATCAAAAAAACTCAAAACCCAGCAGAAGACAAGAAATAACTAAGATCAGAGCTGAACTGAAGGAGATTGAGATTCGAAAAACCCTTCAAAAAATAAATAAATCCAAGAGCTGGTTTTTTGAAAGGATCAACAAAATAGACAGACCACTAGCCAGATTGATTAAAAATAAAAGAGAGAACAACCAAATAGATGCAATAAAAAATGATAAAGGGGAAATCACCACAGATTCCACAGAAATTCAAACCATCATCAGAGAATATTACAAACAACTCTATGCACGTAAACTAGTAAACCTGGAAGAAATGGATAAATTCCTGGACTCCTGTGTCCTCCCAAGCCTAAACCAGGAGGAAGCCGAAACTATGAATAGACCAATAACAAGGTCAGAAGTCGAGGCAGCAATTAAGAGCCTACCACACAAAAAAAGCCCAGGTCCAGACAGGTTCACAGCCAAATTCTATCAGACACACAAAGAGGAGCTGGTACCATTTCTTCTGAAACTATTCCAAATAATCCAAAAAGAAGGAATCCTTCCCAAATCATTCTATGAGACCAATATCACCCTGATACCAAAACCCGGCAGAGACCCAACAAGAAAAGAAAACTTCAGGCCAATATCCATGATGAACATAGATGCAAAAATCTTCAATAAATATTGGCAAGCCGATTGCAACAGCAAATCAAAAAACTTATTCATCATGATCAAGTAGGATTCATCCTGGGGATGCAAGGCTGGTTCAACATACGCAAGTCTATAAACGTAATTCACCACATAAACAGAACCAAAAACAAAAACCACATGATTATCTCAATTGATGCAGAGAAGGCATTTGACAAAATTCAACAGCCCTTTATGCTAAAAACCCTCAATAAACTCGGTATTGATGGAACGTATCTCAAAGTAATAAAAGCTATTTATGACAAACCAACAGCCAATATCATACTGAATGGGCAAAAACTGGAAGCATTCCCTTTGAAATCTGGCACTAGACAAGGATGCCCTCTGTCACCACTCCTATTCAATGTAGTACTGGAAGTTCTAGCCACAGCAATCAGGCAAGAAAAAGAAATAAAGGGTATTCAAATAGGAAAGGTGGAAGCCAAATTGTCTCTATTTGCAGACGACATTATAGTATACCTAGAAGACCCCATCGCCTCAGCCCAAAAACTCCTGAAACTGATAAGCAACTTCAGCAAAGTCTCAGGATATAAAATCAATGTGCAAAAATCACGAACCTTCCTCTACACCAATAACAGACTTAAAGAGAGCCAAATCAAGAACGAACTGCCATTCACAATTGCTACAAAAAGAATAAAATACCTTGGAATACAACTCACAAGGAACGTAAGGGACCTCTTCAAGGAAAACTACAAACCACTGCGCAACGAAATCAGAGAGGACACAAACAGATGGAGAAACATTCCATGTTCATGGTTAGGAAGAATTAATATCATAAAAATGGCTATACTGCCCAAAGTAATTTACAGAATCGATGCTATACCCATCAAGCTACCATTGACTTTCTTCACAGAACTGGAAAAAACCACCATGAACTTCATATGGAACCAAAAGAGAGCCCGCATAGCCAAGTCAATTCTAAGCAACAAGAACACAGCGGGGGGCATCACACTACCGGATTTCAAACTATACTACAAGGCTACAGTAATCAAAACAGCATGGTACTGGTACCAAAACAGAGATATAGACCAATGGAACAGAACAGAGGCATCAGAGGCAAAACAGCATATCTAACAACCATACAATCTTTGATAAACCCGACAAAAACAAGCAATGGGGAAAGGATTCCATGTTTAACAAATGGTGCTGGAAAAACTGGCTAGCCATGGGCAGAAAGCAGAAACTGGACCCCTTCCTGACACCTTACACTAAAATTAACTCCAGATGGATTAAAGACTTAAACATAAGACCTGGCACCATAAAAACCCTAGAAGGAAATCTAGGCAAAACCATCCAGGACATAGGAGTAGGCAAGGACTTCATGAACAAAACACCAAAAGCATTGGCAACAAAAGCCAAAATAGACAAATGGGACCTAATGAAACTCCACAGCTTCTGTACAGCAAAAGAAACAGTCTCTAGTGTGAATCGGCAACCAACAGAATGGGAAAAAATTTTTGCAGTTTACCCATCTGACAAAGGGCTGATATCCAGAATTTACAAAGAACTCAAACAGATTTACAGGAAAAAAACAAACAAGCCCATTCAAAAATGGGCAAAGGATATGAACAGACACTTTACGAAAGAAGACATATATGAAATCATATGAAAAAATGCTCATCCTCACTGGACATCAGAGAGATGCAAATCAAAACCACATTGAGATACCATCTCACGCCAGTTAGAATGGCGATCATTAAAAAATCTGGAGACAACAGATGCTGGAGAGGATGTGGAGAAAAAGGAACACTTTTACACTGTTGGTGGGAGTGTAAATTAGTCCAACCATTGTGGAAGACAGTGTGGCGATTCCTCAAGGCCTTAGAAATAGAAATTCCATTTGACCCAGCAATCCCATTACTGGGTATATATCCAAAGAACTATAAATCGTTCTACTATAAGGACACATGCACACGAATGTTCATTGCAGCACTGTTTACAATAGCAAAGACCTGGAATCAACCCAAATGCCCATTGATGATAGACTGGATTGGGAAAATGTAGCACATATACACCATGGAATATTATGCAGCAGTCAGAAATGATGAGTTCGTGCCGTTTGTAGGGACATGGATGAATCTGGAGAACATCATTCTCAGCAAACTGACACAAGAACAGAAAATGAAACACCACATATTCTCACTCATAGGCGGGTGATGAAAAATGAGAACACATGGACACAGAGAGGGGAGTACTAAACACTGGGGTCTATTGGGGGGAAAAGGGGAGGGCCAGTGGGAGGGGGAGGTGGGGAGGGATAGCCTGGGGAGAAATGTCAAATGTGGGTGAAGGGAAGAAAGCAAACAAAACACACTGCCATGTGTGTACCTATGCAACTGTATTGCATGCTCTGCACATGTACCCCAAAACCTAAAATGCAATAAAAAATAAAAATAAAAATAATTAAGTTAAAAATTAGTAATTTGAATTCTGCAATATGGTAAAATGATAGTATGTTATGTCCAAGTGATGCTTATCCCAGGAATGCAAAGTTGGTTCCTAATCAGTATAATTTACAATATTAACAGACAAGTTTAAGGTGTTTTTTTTCCAGTTCTGTGAAGAAGGTCATTTGTAGCCTGATGGAGATAGCGATGAATCTATAAATTACTTTGGACAGTATGGCCATTTTCACGATATTGATTTTTTCTAACCATGAGCATGGAATGTTTCTCCATCTGTTTGTGTCCTCTCTTATTTCGTTGAGCAGTGGCTTGTAGTTCTCCTTGAAGAGGTCCTTTACATCCTTTGTTAGTTGTATGCCTAGGTATTTTATTCTCTTTGTAGCAATTGTGAATGGGAGTTCACTCATGATTTAACTCTTTTAGTCTGTGATTGGTGTATAGAAATGCTTGTGATTTCTGCACACTGATTTCGTATCCTGAGACGTTGCTGAAGTTGCTTATCAGTTTAAGGAGATTTTGGGCTGAGACGATGGGGTCTTCTAAATATACAATCATGTCATCTGCAAACAGAGACCCAAAGGACTATAAATTTTTCTAGTATAAAGACCATGCGCATGCATGTTCATTGTGGCACTGTTTACAATAGCAAAGACCTGGAACCAACCCAAATGCCCATCAATGATAGACTGGACAAGGAAAATGTGGCACATATACACCATGGAATACTATGCAGCCATAAAAATCAATGAGTTTGTGTCCTTTGTAGGGGCATGGATGAATCTGGAAACCATCATTCTCAGCAAACTGACACAGAAACAGAAAATCAAACACTACACATTCTCATTCATAGGCAAGTGTTGAACAGTGAGAACACATGGACACAGGGAGGGGAGCATTACACACTGGAGTCTGTTTGGGGGGCCAAGGGAGGGTCAGCGGAGGGAGTGGGGAGGTTGGGGAGGGATAACATGGGGAGAAATGCCAGATATAGGTGACAGGGGGGATGGAGTCAGCAAACCACATTGCCATGTATGTACCTATGCAACAATCCTGCATGATCTGCACATATATCCCAGAACCTAAAGTACAATTTAAAAAAAAATGATGCAGAAAAACATTTGACAGAAATCAACATCCTTTTCTTTTTCTTTTTCTTTTTTTTTTTTTGAGATGGAGTTTCGCTTTGTTACCCAGGCTGGAGTGCAATGGTGCGATCTCAGCTCACTGCAACCTCCGCCTCCTGGGTTCGGGCAATTCTCCTGCCTCAGCCTCCTGAGTAGCTGGGATGACAGGCACGCACCACCATGCCCAGCTCATTTTTTGTATTTTTAGTAGAGACTGGGTTTCACCATGTTGACCAGGATGGTCTTGATCTCTTGACCTCATGATCCACCCACCTTGGCCTCCCAAAGTGCTGGGATTACTGGAAATACAAGCCAGTTTCCTTGATCTGATAAAGAGCACCTATGAAAAACAGCTAACATTCTACTTGATAAAAGGCAGAATGATCGCCTCTCAAAATTGGCAACATGGCCAAAGTGCCTACACTAACTACTTCTCCTTAACATTGTAGTAGAGGTCATAGAAACAGACAAGAAAGAGAAATAAAAGTCACACAGATTGGAAAGGAAGAAGTAAAACCATCTTTACAGACAACATGATAATCTATGTAGCAAATCCTGAGGAATCTATAAAAGGTAACCAGAAGTGATATGTGAGTTTGCCAAGGTTTTAGGATACTAGGTAAATAAATAAAATCAACCAGCTTATTTCATTTAGCATAATTTCCTCACAGTTCATCCATACTGTGTATTACAGGATTTCCTTTTCTTTTAAGACTGAATAATATTACTGTGCATACATACGTCACATTTTTTAAGTCCATTCATCTGTTAGTAAATATTTAGGTTGTTTTCACATGTTGGCTTTGTGAATAGTTTATTCAGACTTCAAAAAGAAGGAAATCCTACCATTTGCAACAACTTGGACGAACTTAGAGGACATTATGTTAAATGAAATAAGCCAGGCACAGAAAGACAAATACCACGTGTAGAATCTAACAAGATCCAAATCACAGAAGCAGAGAGCAGAATGGTGGTTACCAGAGGCTAGGGAGAGAAGCTAACAGAGACATGCTGGCTGAAGGGTACAAAGTTTCAGTTAGACAGGAAGAATGAATGGTAAGTATTTCAGATGATGATATGTTAATTAGCTTGATTCAATCATGCTACATTGCATTCATATATCATAGCACCCTATATAACCCATAAAAATATAAAATTACAATTTGTCAATATCCAGTTTAATAAGTTAGATACACACTATCCTATACATTTCTATTTTCCCTTATAGTAACCTGGAGATCTGTTGCATATCAGTATAATGTGGGTCTATCATGTGCTTTTTTAATAGCTCTATAGATATAACACAGCCTTGTTGAAAAAAATGAAAATTTATAAATCTATTGATAATTTCATAAATTATATAATAAAGTTAAACTTATTTCCTTTCCTCATTGTAAAAGTGGTAAATAACAATCTCAAAAGAAAAGTCAAGAAGTGAAAAATATCACTCACAATCCCACTAAAACTTTGTCCATGTAGTTCTTTCTAGACAGTTGTTAGAGTCTGGTGGACGGGCATTCACACCAGCATCACCTCGGGTGCCTTCATATGAGCACATTTCAGGGCACTGTCCCATACTTATTAAGTAGGAATTTCTGAGAATGGTGCTGTATTTAGTATCGTAAAACTCACCGATGAAGTTTGAAAACTGTAGCTGAAGGCCCTTTTCTCTGCCTTAAAAAGTTTTCATTATCTTTTACATGCAATGTTGCATTACTCCTTTAAAATTTCTTTTACAGCTAATGTTTTGTATTTTTCCACATTACTAAATTGTCCTTACTACTATCATTTTAATTGCCTGTGTAATACTCCATTAAATAAGCGTTCCTTTTTTTTTGGGGGGGGGTGCGGGGAGGAGACAGAATCTCTTTCTGTCTTACCCCCAGGCTGGAATGCAGTGGTGTGGCTCAGTGCAACCTCCGCCTCCTGGGTTTAAGTGATTCTCCTAAGTCAGCCTCCAAAGTTTCTGGGACTACAGGCATGCACCACCACACCGGCTAATTTTGTATTTTTAGCAAATACAAAACACAGGGTTTCACCATGTTAGGCAGGCTGGTCTCAAACTCCTGACCTCAGGTAAGCCACCCACCTCAGCCTCCCAAAGTGTTGGGATTACAGGTGTGAGCCACTGCACCTAGCCAAATGAGTATTTCTTAATTTACTTATCTGTTCATCTGTTGTTGGGCATTTAGGATCTTTCAATTGTATTCACTTATTAAAATACCATTGCAACAAATATCTTTGTTGTAGATAACTTTTTCCATATTTTGGATTACTTCCAAAAGATAAAATCATATAAGTAAAAAAACTAGGTTAAAAGAAACAAATATGGTTAATGCTCAGAATGCAAACTGCCTTCCAAATGATATTAATTTCTATTTCCAGGTAGGTACAGTGGCTCATACCCATAATCTGGGAGGCTAAGAAGAGAGGATTGCATAAGGCTGGGAATTCAAGACCAGCCTGGGAATCATAGAATAAAAAAATCCCATATCTACAAAAAAAAATTTTTTTATTAGCTAGGTATGGTGTTATGTGCCTGTAATCCTATCTACTCTGGAGGTTGAGGAAGGAGGATTGCTTAAGCCCAGGAGTTCCAGGCTACAGTGAGCTATGATTGTGCTACTACACTGTAGCCTGGGCAACGGAGTGAGACCCTGCCTCTTACAAAACAAATTCAATTTCCACTAGCAATGCATTAGTTTTTGCTGTCTCCATTTGAACTCTTTGCTTGCTAATTTAATAAGCAAAATATTATTTTTTTATTGCTTTGATTTAAGGTAAACATTTTTCTATATGTATGTTAATTAGCATTTCCTTTTTTTGGTAAATTATTAATGGTACTTGACATTTTTCTCATGAGGTATCTGTTTCTACACAAATGGAATAGCTTTATTTAAGCTTAAAGTTATTCTCTAATGCATTAAGTACTGAGATTCTGGGTCCCTTCAAGGTATAACCTTTCTGCTGACTGGCACATTGCTCAGCCAGCCAGTGTAGCTAAGAGCATGGACTTAGCAGTGATCTGCTGCATCCTAACTGTGTGTCCTTGGGTAAGTTACTTAAATCTTAGTGCTTCAACTTCCTCACTTTTAAATGGGGATGGTGATATTATTAATAATCAATGGTTGTTTGGATTGAATGAGTCAGTACACATAATACCTGGCACACCATAAGCACTTAATAAATGAGAGCTGTTAGCCATCCTGCAGATGCACGCTCCAGAGGGGCAGGGATTTCTGTCCCTTGCTGCTACATCAGTGCCTAGCTGAGAATAGACTCTCAGTGAATGTTCTTTAAATGACTAGGCCAAGAAACAGTACTGAAGGCAATAATGCACCTGCTAAAGTGCCTGTAGTGTGCACCTTTCATGGGTCAGACTGACTATGGCAGAAAGTGATAAAATTCACCTGAACTTCCTTAACACAGTGAAACAAGAGCTGCCCAGGAGTCTGTAAAGAATGGCCAGAAACTGCCATCTGAGTCAGGACAATCCAGCTGCCTAAGTTGTTTCTCTTTCCTCCCACCTGATTTCAGAGATCAGTCCTGCCCAGATGCTCTCACTAGGTCTGTCTTTCCGGGGAAACAAATGGAGGACTCTGACCCAAATTGCATTCAGAATTTAACCTGAAGAGCAATTTAGCAGAAACTTTTACGTTGATTCTCCATTTATCTTTGCCTGAGAAACTCTGTAAGAGTTTTGATCAGGCTTACTGAGGTATAACTTACCACCCTTTCATGCATACAGCTCACATATGTACACAATGATGTCATCACACCACTATCAAGGCACAGAACATTTCCATCACTCCAAAAAGTTCCCTCATATTCCTTCTGTATCGGTCCTGTCCTCAGTCCCCAACCTCTGGTACCCACTGATCTGATTTCTGACCCTATAGTTTTGCTCTCTCCCAAATTTCATACACATGAAATCATACAGAATGACCGCCTTTTGTGCATATCACCGGGCCCACTAATTTTTGTATTTTTGGTAGACGTGGGGTTTTGCCATGTTACCCAGGTTGGTCTCAAACTTCTGGGGCTCAAGTGATCCACCCCAAAGTGCTGATATTACAGGCATGAGCCACCATGCCCAGCCAACAATCATATTTAAATTTTCTTCTGATTACCTCAAAAAAGGGTGCAGACTGCACCACATTCACTCCTATGGTATTAAGCACTGACCCACTGTGACTATCTCCTAATAGTCTGTCAGTACTCTGGCACGAGATAGTCCAAGCTGCTATTCTAACCGGGAGAATAATAAGCAAGTAATTAACCAAGTTAGGAAGAAAAGAAACAGGATTTTGATAGAGAATAATGAGGTATGGGATTAGATAAACATAACTTACATAATCAGAGAAGATTCAACTGAGTAGGGCAATAAGATGAGTGTAGCTATGTAAAGGGTAAAAGAACACCTATTCTGGTGAAGCCCTGAGGGAGAAAAGGCTCGGAATGTCTAAGGAACCAAAAGAAGGGATGCTTCCCTTGCTGTCAAGAGAAAGAGGAACATGAGATGTGGCTGAAGAACGAAGTACAAGTTGGATCATCGGCGACTTTACATTTCATTTTGAGAGGAATTACAAGACACTGCAGAAAGTTTTAAGCACGAAAGTGACATGCTCTGATTTTCACTGACAAAAGATGCATGGACATGGACTAGATGAAGCGAGAGTGGAGTGACCTAGGAAGACGCTACTGAAAGCGCCAGGAGGAAGGATGGCTCAGCCAAGAGGATTTGGAGAGAAGTGGGAAGACATATACCGCGTCTTGTTGGTAAAACATAGAAACTCTGCAGACAGAATGACGCTGGGGGTGGTGGAGAAGACTGAAAAGAATAAGGGCTGACATCGAGGTTTCTGGCCTGAAGGAGGAGGGTGATGATGCAGTTTACTGAGACGGAGATAACTAGAGGAGGAATCTAGTTAATAAATGAAGCCAGGAATTGGATTTTTTTTGGCTGAAGCTAGAAACCATCATTCTCAGCAAACTGAGAGAAAGAACAGAAAACCAAACACTACATATTCTTACTCATAAGTGGGTGTTGAACAATGAGAACACATGGACACAGGGAGGGGAACATCACACACTGGGGCCTGTTCAGGGGTGCGAGGCAAGGGGAGGGATAACAGGAGGTGGGGGGATTGGGGAGAGGTAACATTAGGAGAAATACCAAACGTAGGTGAAAGGGGGGTGGATACAGAAAACCACCATGGCATGTGTATATCTATGTAACAATTCTGCACAACCTCCACATGTACCCCAGAATTTAAAGTATGATAAATCAGAAAAATAAAAAAAAAAACCCTCATACAGAGCTGCTGAGAGTGAAAACTGGAAGAACCATTTTAGACAACTGCTCGGCACTATCTAATAAAATTAAAGGTACACATCTCCCATGACTCAACAATTGCACTTCTGGAGAATCTCTTGAATATGAGCACCAGGATGTTCACAGCAGCCCTGTTTCTAAGAATCAAAAACTGAAAATAACTTAAATATCCATCAATAGCAGAGTAGGTCAATTGTTTATGTAGTGGACTAGCATACAGCAATGCAAATGAATGAATTACAGCAACATTCACCAACAAGGATGGATCTCAAACGCAATGTTGAATGAAAGAAGCAAGATACAACCATTTAATAAAGTTCAAAACTATGTTGTTTATATGGTAAAACTAAGGTAATTATTATCACAAAAGTGAAGACAGTAGATGGTGGGAAGAGAAGAAATTATGATGGGGAAGAAGCAAAAGGGGTAGGTGTGGTTTCTGGGTGCTGGCAATGTTTCATTTCTTGCCACTAGAGTAGTAATCATTTTATCACTGTTAAAAAGTAACTATATGATCTGTGCACTTTCTGGATGTATATGATATTTCATAATTGTAAAGCTACTAAAAATGATTGCTTCTATTTCCCAATGCTTACCATGTGCTAGCTACTACACTGAGCATATATACATGTTTTATCCTATTTAAACTTCTCAAACCTGTGAAATACTATTACTATTTTCTGCCTTTTACACATGTACAAAGTGAAGCTTCATGACATCTAACATCATGGCACTAACAAATGGGGACATGAATCTATTTAGGCTGACTTCTGAGTTTGCAAATGTAACCACTAAGTGGTTTTCAAGTATTACTTTGATTGATCTCTGTTTCAATGTGTACTTTAGAATTTGGCTTTCTTGAGGGCTTTTGCTGTAACTTCCCATAGCATTAATATAGTGCTTTGCAAGTGAGGATTGATAAGTATTGCTGACAATTTGTCATTTCTGTAACAGAACCATAGACTCTTGTGTAATATTTTTCAGTCCTCCAATCAATATGGAGAGACTGAGTTTTCAATTATAAGGCAGAAGTCTTCAAAAAGTCATCAAAACCAGGAAAACACTCATGCTAAAACCAAAGTTAAGAGATTTACATGAATTTGACATCAAGAATGCGCACAAGTACATTACAGCAGTCTCCAGGAGACCAATGGACTTGAGACAGCAATCCATGCACAGCCCATCTAAAAGAATTATGTGTAGCCATAAAAATTCAAACTAGCTCTGAAAATCAGGGTTTTGTATTTGACAAAGTTCTCTATTGAGACGATTTAACTGTACTATACTTTGAACAAAATCATTGCTTTTGATTTATTGGCTTTGAACTTATATAATGTCCTTCTCCCCCCAAACCTCTACATTTTGTTTAGCTCAAACATTATTTATTTCCCATTTTTCAGGAGTTTTATGTGCAAATTTCTAGATAAGCACATGTAGAACATTTAAAAGGAACTGAATAAGGAAACGCCACAAAAGAAATCTTTTTTTCTTTCAATTTCTATTACTAATCTCAAACTAGAATTTGAGGAGTTTGAGAATTTTATCTTTCTTCGTGAAGGGCTAGAGCTTTGTACTGATTTGTAGCATAACACAACAATAGGCTTCATCTCCTGTTTAATCAGTTTTACGATAGTATAGAAACAGAGTTGACATGAATTGGCAGCACTGGACTAGCAAGAGGACGGGGGAGGAGAGAGTTGGCAGTAGTGGTGCTACAGAAGAGAGGAAAAAGACAGTTAGGGATCTCACCGTTTCATTCTTGCCATGGACAGAAAATCTAAGGATAGGCTAGGCACAGTGGCTCAGGCCTGTAATCCCAGCACTTCGGGAGGCCAAGGCAGGCAGATCACCTAAGGTTAGGAGTTTGAAACCTGCCTGGCCAACATGGTGAAATCCCATCTCTACTCAAAATACAAAATTAACCGGGCTGAAAAAAATGGCTGGCGTTATAACTGTTCTAGCTAAATCATCTTTTTAAAAATCATGTTTGGATTCGTATATTTGAGTTGACATTGCACTTTACTCTCTCTTGAAAATTACTACTTTGATGTCTTTTTTGTTTGAGAAGAAAACCTCCTCCTTGGGAGGTTGAGGGAAGAGAATTGCTTGAATCCAGGAGGCAGAGGTTGCAGTGAGTAGAGATCACACCACTGCACTCCAGCCTGGGCAACAAGAGTGAAACTCCTCCCCAACCCCCCCAAAAATCTAAGGATAAACATCACTACAGTTGAAGTGGGATATTTAACTTAAGAATGTGATCAATACAGTAGAAGACAGGCAAGAAAATAAATTGAACGATAATGAACAATATGAAATCCTTATAAATGAAAAACATAAATGATACAAGGAATAATAACAAATATAAAAAGTTGATCAACATCATTAGCCATTAGGGAAATGCAAACTAAAAGCACAATGAGCTCCAGGCACAGTGGCTCATGCATATAATCTCAGCACATTGTGAGGTCAAGACACAGGACTACTTAAGGCCAGGAGTTCAAGGCCAGCCTGGGCAATATAGTGTGACCCCCCCCATCTTCACAAAAATTAAAAATAAAATTAGCCAGGCATGGTGGTATACACCTGTAGTCCTAGCTCCTCAGGAGGCTGAGGCAGGAGGATCCCTTGAGCCCCACAAGTTTGAGGCTGCAGTAAACAATAATCATACCACTGCACTCCAGCCTGGGTAACACAGGGAGACCCTGTTTCTGAAAAAGTAAATAATTTTTTTTAGAAAAACAATAAAAGCACAATGAGGTACCACTTCACATCCACTAGGACCGTACTAGTTTGCTAAGGCTGCTGTAACAACCTTAGTACTGAATGCTAAACTTAGACTGGATGTCTTAAACAACAGCAGTTTATTTTCTCACAGTTTTGCAGATGGAAGTTCATGATCAAAGTGTTGGCGGGTTTGTTTTTTCCTGAGGCCTCTCTCTTTGGCTTGCAGATGGCCACCTTCTTGCTGCATCTTCATATGGCCTTTTCCCTGTGCCTGTGCACCCCTGGTGTCTCTGACTTTTCTTATTATAACGCCACAAGTCATATTGGGTTAGGCGCCCTACCCTATTACCTCATTTAACTTTAATTACTTCCACTACAGCCCCCTGTCAATGCTAGGGATTAGGGCTTTATCATATGAATTTTGGGGGACACAATTAAGCATATAACAGATGGCTATAATGAAAAAGGCAATAACAAGAGTTGGTGAGAATGTGAAAAAATTATAACCCTCATACACTGCGGGTGGGACTGTAAAATGGTGCAACAAATGTTGGAAAACAGTCTGCCAATTTCTCAAAAGGTTAACCACAGAGCTACCACATGACTCAGCAATTCCACTCCTACACATACACTCAAAAGAAATGAAAACATATGTCCACCAAAAACCTTGCATACAGATGCTCATGCTACAACACTGATGAACCTTGAAAACATTATGCTAAGTGAAAGAAGTGACACCAAAGGTCACATATTATATGACTCCATTTATATAAAATGTCCAGAATAGGCAAATCCATACAGGCAGAATGTAGATCAGTGGTTGCCTAAGGCTAGGTGTGGAAAGAGGTTGGAAAACAAACGCAAGTGACTGATAATAGGTACAGGGTTTCTTTCCCGGTGATGAAAATGTTCTAAAACTGATTGTGATGATGTAACCGAGTATCCCTGTCTCAAAATGCATTTTAAAACTCTTTTTGTTCTTTTCTTGCTTTCAGCCTTGAAACATATTTTGAAACTCTTTGTTTCTCTTTTTCCCACCAGGCGAACAGTGCTCACTTATCTAATTATGTGCTTGCCTAGAAATTCCAGGAGCCAATTTTGAAACAAACCAGGCAGAGAGGCCAAGCTGCAGAATCCTCTTGCTCAAGGGGTGTTGGGAACAGTTAGCCCACCTACTGGCCAAAGTCAAGATGATGCAAATCAGGCCTCCAGATGGGCAATTACATAAGATAACCATTGGAACGAGATGCTTGCCATCCCTCCCACGTATTTCCCATACCTTTTCTTTCTTAAACCCTTTCACTCAGCCCAGAAGGAGGAGATGGTTCCTTTGAATTTTGAGCCCAGCCATTCTCCCATCTGCTAGCATTTGACCAATAAAAGTTCTTTTCTTTTACCACACCTTGCTTCTCATGCTTTGACTTCTCAGCAGTGAGCAGCCCAACTAAGCCAGTTACATGATAGTTGCAAAAGACTGAATATATTAAGAATCACTGAATTACAGACTTTAAATGAGGCAAATGTATAAATTCTATCTCAATAATGCTGTTTTAAAAGAACAAATATATCATTGTCAAATATATGTAAATGAATGAAATTCCTATATTAAAAGAGCAGGGTCATCAGTATGAGATTTTTAAAATCTTATATATTAAAGGTAAGAAGTACATGGCAAAGAAAACTTGAAAACAAAATACTGGGAAAAAATACATATCAGACAAATGCAAGAAGGAAAAATTAAAAAGACTGTCAGTATTATTATTAAATAAAATAGATGATCATGTCTATAACAAAAGAATAATAAACTGAATGCATTTATATCTAATCGACTATAAATGAAAATCTTAAACAAAGTCTAGTCAATTGCTGGATATTAAAAGATACTCTTTTGAATAATTCTTGGCTCAAAATAGAAATCAAAACTGAAAGGACAGATTGTTCAGAAATTAACAACAAATGGTCCATAATAATAAAATCTATAGAATGAAGCCAAAGGTATATGCAGAGGAACATTAATAACTTTAAAACATTCCTTAAAACAATCTTGAAAGCTGCTAGCTAATGAATAAACTAGGTACTTAACTCTTGGAAACTACAAAAACAACAACAAAATAAACCAAAGAAAAGTAAGAAAAAATAGGCCAGGTACACTGGCTCATGCCTATAATCCTAGCACTTTGGGAGGCCAAGGTGGGCAGATCAGTTGAGCTCAGGAGTTCAAGACCAGCCTGGAAAACATGGTGAAATTCTGACTCTACAAAAAATACAAAAAATAATAATAATAATAACTGCGTGTGGACTCCCACACGCTTGTAGTCCCAGCTACTTTGTGGGGCTGAGTGAGGCAGGAGGATCGCCTGAACCCGGGAGATGGAGACTGCGGTGAGCCAAGATGGCACCACTGCACTCCAGCCTGGATGATGAAGTGAAACCCTGTTTTATAGAAAAAATGAAAAGAAAAAATAATCTATGAAAATAAAATAGAAATTAATGAATTAGAAAAAACAGAATTAATAAATAAAACAAGAGCTGATTCTTTGAAACCATCGAACTGTCTTCTACTGAACACTCATTTCAGGAGATATTAACAGATGGTCTATGGGGAGAAAAAGGTTTTGAAAACTATATACTAAACTTTCTACTTAAGAACTCAATGGATATTCACTTATTAAAGACTCTAAAAAGTCCTAAAAGATATAACTGTTCTAAGTTGTGTGATTTATTCTCACAAACTTTTTTGTGCATGAACATTTAGTTACCAGCATTCTTTGGAATAGCATTCCATGAAATACCCACTTAGGAAATCCTGACATGAGTAAATCTCTGGTGTGTAAAATCAAGAATCATGAGAAAATATAAATATGGAGCACTTGAAATAAAAAAATGGGATTTAACACCGATACTGATGAGGTTAATAAGAAAATTTCATGTAAGTGCTATACTTAAAATTTTTTAAAACAAAGAAAAAATGGTGGCCAGGCATGATGGCTCTTTCTTATAATCCCAGCAACTGGGAAGCTGAGGCAGGTGGATAACTTGAGGTCAGGAGTTCAAGACATGGCGAAACCCCACCTCTACTAAAAATACAAAATTAGCTGGGCATGGTGGTGCACGGCTGTAATCCCAGCACTTTGGCAGGCTGAGGCAGGTAGATCACTTGAGATCAGGAGTTTGAGATCAGCCTGGCCAACATGGCGAAATCCCATCTCTACTAAAAATACAAAAATTAGCTGGGCCTGATGGCTGGTGCCTATAATCCCAGCTACTGTGAGGCTGAGAGACGAGAATCGCTTGAACCTGGCAGGCAGAGGCTGCAGTGAGCTGAGATTACGCCACTGCACTCCAGCTTGGACAATAGAGCGACACTCCATCCAAAAGGAAGGGGAGGGGAGGGGAGGGGAGGGAGGAAGGCAGGGAGGGAGGGAAAGAAAATATACACAAAATGGATAATTTTTTAAAAAAATATGCCTTACCAAATTTTTTTCAGAAAGAGGTAGAAAAATGAAACCAGGAAGAATGCAAAAGTTTATGATCAAACACCACAGTTAGAAACCCTGGCCCAAGGACAGTCAAAATCTGTTATTCCTTCTTGGAACACAAGAGCCTCGAGTTACCTTCGTTCTCACCACTGTCATCCCTCTGCAAGAATTTCCATAACTTTCCAACTAGTCTCCTAGCTCCAGTCTTGCTTCCCCTCCTATCAAATGAGTGAGATTTCACTAACAAAGAAATCTGATCATATTATTTCTCTGTTTAAAATCCTAATGGCTCCTCATTAATTGTGGAAGAAAATCTAAACTCCAGGACATGTTCTACAAGATGCTAGAAGTTCTGGTCTCTGGGAAGCACTGGAGCCTCATCTTTCAACTCTCCCTCCTCCTCCACTTTTGCTTGAGTTCTACGGAGCATTTTTCCTTTGCTCAGAAGCATCATGTGCTCCCTCACCTGCAGGTCTTCCCCAGTTTCTTCTGTCTCTCTCCCTTTCCTTTCCACTCCTGCCTGATTCTCAAATGGACATTCCTAGGTAAATGGCAGTTTAAGGTGACTTTCTTCAGAAAGCTTTTTCTGGTTTCTCCAACTCCGTAAAACAGACTCCTGTTATTTTTTCCCATATGCCATGTATTTCCCTCATTGTAGCATTTACAACACTGTGCTTTAATTTCCTTTTTTTTTTTGAGATGGAGTCTTGCTCTGTCACCTAGGCTAGAGTGCAATGGAGTGATCTCAGCTTACTGCAACCTCCACCTCCTGGTTTCAAGCAATTCTCCCACCTCTGCCTCCTGCGTACCTGGGATTACAGGCGCCCACCACCACGCCTGGCTAATTTCTATATTTTTAGTAGAGACAGGGTTTCATCATGTTGGTCAGGCTGGTCTCAAACTCCTGACCTTGTGATCCGCCCATCTCAGCCTCCCAAAGTGCTGGGATTACAGGCGTGAGCCACCAAGCCTAGCCAACTTCCTCTTTTCTTAACTCCATCTCTCTGTAGACTACACACTCCAAGAGGGCAGAGATCTCATAACCTTGTTCACCATTTAGTCCCTAATACTTAACAGCAGTCCAGTATATGATAGAAATTCTATGTTTATTAAAATAATGAAGTATAACATTGACACTAAGGATGAAAAACATAACACCCACAATAAAACTGTAGGCCAATCTCATTTATGAGTATAGATGTAAAATCTGAAATAAAATGCTAGAAGTCAAACGCAGCAGTCTAATAAAAGAATCATAGACAAAGATGGGTTTACTTTAAGACTGCAAGCATGACACAAAATTAGGAAACCTAAAGAGAAAAAATATATAATTCTGATAATCATGAACATCTGATGACCTCAAAATTCATCATAGTAATTATCAAAAATGTAAAATAGAGTGCTATTAGTATTTAATTTTATATAAAGCATTTATTGTAAGAGAACAGAAAATATCCTCCTTGGTGAATCAATAGAAGCAAAACAAGGAATAAGACAGAAGGCCCGTGAAAAATGCTACTATTGTTTTATATATTTTAGCTGAAACGCAGTAAGACCAAAAAAGACACAGTAAAAATACTGGGAAAAAAGATAAAAATTATCAATATTTCAGCTTATGATTATCTACCCTTAAACTATTTGGACAATAGGACTAAGTTTTCATTAAGTTTTTCAAGAAAACAACTTTCCCACTTCAGCAAGGTAGAAAAGGGCAGGGGAACACTATTCATAACAACAATAACAATATAAAATTCCCAAGAATAAAGCTAACAAAAAATCCAGACCTTACATGAGGAAAAATTTTCCAAATGAATCTCTGATTTAACTCAACTCCAATCAAGCCAAGCATTTTATGTCTGGAATTAGATATTACACTTCTAAAATTTTTTTCTAGTAAGTTAAGTGATTGATAATATGTAAAAAATATATATATTTTTTGAAAGAGAAAAATCAATAAAAAGGAGCTTGCCTTACCAAATGGTAAAATGTAATATAACACTGAAATTTACATAATGTGGTACCAGAACAGTAACATCCAAAATGATCATAGAGGGATGTTAGGAAATACATGAAGAGATCTAAAAATTATTGAGATTTAGTGTAGGAATTTTTGGACTTTTAAATCAGCATAGAAGAAATTCTATTATTTAATAATTGCTGTTTTGACAATCAATAAAACATCTGGGAAAAATTAAGATAGGTCACTACTTTTAATTCATACCTAAATATAACCCATGTAGACTAAAAGATGAAATATTTCTTAAACTTATTAGAATACTAAAAAAAAAAGTTATAAATAGGGGAAAGAAGTGGTTTTTATAAGCATGAAAACAAAGCCAAGAACATGAAAGAAAAGACTGGTAGGTAGAATTACATCAACATTTAAAATTTCACACAGCCTATAACACCCAGCATAAAAGTAAAAAGAAAAAAGGATAACGCTGGAAAAGATAAATCATAATAATTCCCAGATTTCTCAAGGATATGGGGAAACAGATATTTTTCTGACAAGGCTGACAGAACAAAAAGGTACAAACTTTCTGAAGGGCACTCTGCCAACATTTCCATAAACAAATAAAGACAAAGAAATAAATCAACTTAAATGCCACCATTACTGAAGTAGCTAATTAAATTATGGCATATCCATGAAATACTATCTAGTCATTAGAGAATATCATATAGATTTATTTATTGACATGAAAGAACACCCATGGTATATTAAAAAGCAAAAATGTTTAAAAAATAATCTATGTAGGATAATCCCATTGGTGTTAAAACTTTACAAATGTATAAAAATAGAAAGACAATAAAATGTTAATGATTATTTCTGGGTTTAAGAAACTGAGTGGTTTTAATTTTCTTCTTTAAAACTTCTCAAATTCTAAATTTTCTTCGATGAACACCTACTACTTTTGTAGTTTGGAGAAGGAAACAAAGGCAAACTGGGTGGGGGTGTGGTGGCTCATGGCTATAATCCCAGCACTTTGGGAGGCCAAGGCAGGAGAATTGCTTGAGGTCAAGAGACGGAGACCAGCCTGGGCAACCCACGGTGAGACCCCCAGCTCTATAAAAATTTATTTTTAAAACTAGCCAGTATAGTGGCACATGCCTGTGGTCCCAGTTATTTGGGAGGCTGAGGAGGGAGGATCACTTGAGCCCAGGAGATCAAGGTGTCAAGCCTGGTGACAGAGAAAGGCTCTACTTCTTTAAAAGAAAAGAAAAAAAAAAAGAAAATACTTCCTTAGTTTAGATACTCACTTTTACTTACGAATATTCAGCATCTCTTTTTTTGAGTTTGCTTTTTCTGTTTAGTTTTGAGACAAGGTCTCACTCTGTCATCCAGGCTGGAGTACAGTGGCACGATCACAGCTCACTGCAGCCTCAACCACCTGGACTCAAGTGATTCTCCTAATTCAACTTCCCAAAGTGCTGGGCTTACAAGTGTGAGTCACCACACCCAGTCAAGAAGGATCATCTTTAAGGAACCTTTCTTTCAGGTTCTGGAGTATCTCTTGAAAGCACTGGTGACAGATAAATCTCTTAGATGACAAGTAACTACAAGAACATCCTCCCAATGAGTTTCATAATCAATTGTCCTCTGTTTTGCATTTCAATCGCTCCCACCAGCTGATTCCACTGCATCTTCTAGTCTCTGTTTATTTAGTGGGAAACACAGAAGGTCTGTTTGTTGTGTATCTCTGGTATGTAGGGTTTAAGCAATTTTAGTTTTGTTGTTAAATGTCTGGGTTTGGCTCTTAATGAAATACCACTTGGTGGCAGTTACCAGAAGTAATAGCAGAACACTGAAGAGAAGCTAAGCCTCGTGGCTTCTCTAGTTATCCAATCGACAACCCCTCCTCTTTCACTGATTCCTAGGAGTTATTCTGGGCCTCCATAATTTTTTATTTGTTCATAAACCGGAGAACATTACTTTTCTCAGATTATCTCATTTATTCATCCCTAGTTAGGTGACTTTTGCTAAATGAGCTCAGCAGCCTGGAAACAGGCATGGTGAAAACTAAGAGTTGGGATATACCCAGGGTTTAGTTTTTGCTGGGACTGCATTGTGGAAGGACAAGAAAGCTCAGGATGTTGCCTAAAGAGTGGCTGTTAAAATAGATTACAGACTTTAACACAGGTGTGATAAAAGTGAGGCTGAGAGAGCTAATGGACAGGGTGAATGTGGATGTTTTCAAAGAATCAGTCATGTGCAATGCTGACAAGGTTTTCAGGATTGATTTTCATTTGTCTTTCATTATCTGAGACTATGAGTACACATTTTCAGAGAACAGGTATGTCTGTGCACAAGTACTTATATAACATAGGAATATTTATGTCATTCTATTAGGAATAAGAAATACAAAAATTCAATAGTAGAAGGAAGTTCAATCATACTTTCTAAGGAATGATTTTTTCTCTTTATTGATGTGTGTATGCATGCTTCAGAGAATGAGAGAAAGAAGTTATTAAAATAGCAATACAAATGCACGCAGCAAAGGACAACTATAATAGAAGGTGCATGGGACACTAAAAAGAGCGTGTTAATAGCCAAGCAGTATGCATTAGCCAATGTGCCTTCCCCAGACCCGCTCCAAAATCATTTCCAGCCTCTGCTATGATCCAGAGCAAAGACTAGAAAACAGAAAGGTGAGGTTCCTGAACAGTGAGACCATGCCTGAAAGACGGCTAGGTCTTCAACATCTCGGCTGAAGTGAACCATAGAGAGTCACTGTGGACACAGGGATAAAGGGGAAGAGAGTTGAGACATAAAATGTTAAAAGAAGTTAAAACATGTGTTTCCAAAAAGAGAGAAGAAAATTGATTGTGTCCTCTTGTGACTATACTTTTACAAATACACATAGTAAGACAAAACTAAACAAGTTTACAGTAACCCAGAAAAAAAATTGCTGAAAACATACAAAATTTCTGTGATGCTGTCTTTTGAAAAACCTAAATACCAAATTGTATTTATGTTCATTTTTTTTCTTTTTAATGAGACAGAGTCTCACTCTGTCACCGAGGCTGTAGTGCAGTGGTGCAATGTTAGCTCACTACAACCTCTGCCTCCCAGGTTCAAGTGATTCTCCTGCCTCAGCCTCCCGAATAGTAGGGACTACAGGCTCATGCCACCATGCCCAGCTAATTTTTTGTATTTTTGGTATAGGCAGATTTTCACCGTGTTAGCCAGGATGGTCTTGATCTCCTGACCTTGTGATCCACCTGACTTGGCCTCCCAAAGTGCTGGGATTACAGGCGTGTGCCACCGCACCCGGCCTATGTTACGATTTTAACTTCCAAATCATTGTACAGGTAGGCAAGTATTGAAAGGGAATAGGAAAAAAAATCAAAGTTTAAATATGTGGAGAATGGTTACAGATTTTTTTCCTTTTTATTTATATAAATGTAATTATATTTGTGTAAAAAAGAAAAAATGCAAACAAGGCTTTTTTTTCTCTTGTGTAAGAATTTTCACATTCATTGTATTCCCAGGGACAGAAACCCATGTTCTGCCATCATGGTGGATGTTAATCATCTCAGCATATGGAAGCATTTCTCTTCCTCTCACACTGTCATTGCTTCATTTGCAAGCATGCTTTCTGAAAGTAGGCTACAGATTCAGAGGCCATGATATAAATGAAACTAAGTAGACATTGTCCCAGCATTCCCTGCAGAACCTCTTCTTTCTTTCATTGTCTATTCATAAACAGAGGAACCACTCTAAGCTTGCCAGTTGCAAGGTTTAATAACCTTTTCTCCTCTATATCTTTGCCTCTGGGGATGCAGTAGAAAGGAAAGAATAAGGCTGTTTCCCAAGTAGCGATGAAAAAGACTGAAGACTGAGAAAGCAAGATGAAGAGAGAGGGTAAAGAAAGAGAGAGAGAAAGAGAGAGGAAGGGAGGGAGAGGAGAGAAAACTATTTCCAGACTCAGAAAAGAGAAAGAGGTAAAGCAAGGTTCTTTTCTTGATCTTAAACTTTAGAGGTATGATGGTAATATTATGACATAGAATGATTATTAAATATTAAAGCAATCTCACAAGTCAAGTGGCATAAGAAAGATTTTATTGCTTAAAGATATTTGGAATTGAGTATATGGAAGCATCTTTTCATGAAAACAAACCTGAAAATGACTTTTCTGGTTGAATTTGGATCATATACAGACACCTCTGACAACTTCATAGCATTTTTCTTCATGTCATCAGCACGACTTTCATAAGAATTATAATACACACTGGCCCGAATTACGAAACCTACTAAAGTCATACTTATTGGAGGCTCTAATAATCAGAGCTTTTTGAAATCTGCTGAGAAAACAAAAGACATTTTCTGGAAAAGACAGAAACTTTGAATACCAAATGTGTTTTCTTTGCGGACTAAAAGAGGAACAGGTTATTTTTAGTTTTCTAGGTCAAAAGGTTTGAAACCAGAAGAGGCATTTCTTCTAGACTTAGGTAGGGTCATAAAACCTTTTCACAAATCTCACGTTTCAGACTCTCCTGATGCAGGATGATAACCTGTCCTTTTACAAACAGGAGTTGGAGTACAGTCACATCGTACAGGATAGTTAATAGACAAAGTCTGAATTTAGAATCAGAGAACTAAAGTGTTAGTGATTTTTTTGTAAGTTCTATAAACAATTTTCATACAAACATTCAATAGTGCACCTTTCCCATTGCTCCCAAGATTTGGTCTCCTTCTGCTGCTGTGTTAGTGATTTATTTTTTATTTTTTTGAGACAGAGTCTTGCTCTGTCACCCAGGCTGGAGTTGCACTGGCACAATCTTGGCTCACTGCAACTTCCACCTCCCAAGTTCAAGCAATTCTCATGCTTTAGCCTCCCAAGAAGCTGAGATTACAGGCACATACCGCTATGCTCCCACTAATTTTTGTATTTTTAGTAGAGACAGGATTTTATCATGTTGGCCAGGCTGGTCTTGAACTCTTGGCCTCAAGCAATATGCCCACCTCAGCCTCCCAAAGTGCTGGGATGACAGGTGTGAGCTACCACACCCAGCCAGATTTAATATTATTCCTTTTATCATCCCAGCTATCTCCTGTTTAAATCTTTTAAATCTTTAAATCACAATCTCAGAGAAAGGCACTAAGATAGGAGAGTTGTGGGGGGAGTCAATGTCACTTTTAGACTAGCATGTCTAAAACTCTGATAGGTATAAACAAAGAGAAGGCTTTCAGGAGCTAAGGTGTATTAAGGCAAAAGCTGTCCACTGAAGGGAAGAGAAGGGCCTTATCCACTTCTGTATCCCTACTCTTAAATCCAGAAAATCAGAATATGTGAAATACAATAACAATATTAACGATATTCTCTTTTGTTTGTTTGTTTATAGATGAGGTTCTTGCTCTACTGTCTGGGCTGCAGTACAGCGCAGTGGTGCTGTCATAGCTCACTGCAGCCTCCAACTACTGGGCTCATGTGATCCTCGTGCCTCAGCCTCCCGAGTAGCTGGGACTACAGACACACACCACCATGCTGGTGAGACAACATGCTTTAAATCTGCAATCTTGTTTCAACTTTTTTCATTCTTTAAAAAGTTACCTGAGGTCTGGCCATGATGAAGTAAGAGAGATACCAGATTCATTTTCTCAACTTAAACTTTAAAACTGGACAGAATATCCAAAGCAATGTTTTTGGGCACTAGACGACAGTGTGTAGGGCAGTGACCCCTGAGAGAAAGGAGATAAAGGGGGTAGCCCTAGGAATGCCCTCGTCCATTATTATCATACATCCACTTTACTTCTGCAAGATTTTTAGTTATACATCCTATAATTTATTGTTACTATTTTTGCTTCATTCTTCATACTATTTTTGCTTCATATTTGTATTCATAAAGATACTCATGAGCTGCATAACGATGTTTTGGTCAACAAGAGACTGAACGATGTTTTGGTCAACAAGAGACTGCATATACAATGGTGGTCCCATAAGATAACAACAGAGCTGAAAATTTTCTTTTACTTTTTTTTTTCTTTGAGGCAGGGTCTCCCTCTGTTACCCAGCCTGGAGTGTGGTAGCATGATCTCAGCTCATTCCAGCCTTGACTTCCTGGGGCTCAAGTCATCAAGATTACAGGTGAGCACTACCATGCATGGCACAAGCTGAAAAATTTCTATTGCCTGGTGACGTCATAGTCATTATAACAGGTGTTGGTATAAAGATGGACCTATAGATGAATGAAACAGAATAGAAAATCCGAAAATAGACCCATACATATATGTCAATTGATTTTTCACAATGGTATGAGGGCAATTCATGGAGGATATGTATAAGAAAATAATTAAATAAACCTTGCTGAATCCTTATATGACAACACAGCACACAAAAGTTAATATGCAATGGATTACAGACTTAAATCAAAGAACTAACACTATAAAACTTCTAAGAAAAATGTAGGAGAAAGTCTTTGTTATGTTGAATTAGGCAAATATATCTTAATAGAACTTAAAAAGCACAAACTTTAAAGAAACAATACAGTAGACTTCAAAATTAAAAGCTTTTTCTTTTCAAAAGATACAGTTAAGAACATGAAAAGGCAAGCCAGAAAGTGAGAGAAAATATTAATATTTGTAAAATATCTTTCCAATAAATACTTGTATCTAGATTATGTAAGACCTCTTAAAATTCAATAATAAAAAATCAAAGCACCCAGTAAGAAAAAGGCAAAAGACCTGAGACTTTGTCAAAGAAGAAACAAACACACAAGTACATGAAAAGATGTTCAACATCATTAGTCATTAGGCAAATGCAAATTAAAGTCACAAAAGATACCACTACACACCCGTTAGAAGGGCTCACATTTAAAAGACTGACAATACCAATAATTGGTGAGGACGTGGAGCAACTGGACCTCCATTACTGCTAGTGAGAATGTGTAATGGCACAGGCACTACGGCGAACAGTTTGTCCGTTTTTGTTTTCTTTTTAGAGACAAAGTTTCACCAAGTTGCCCAGGCTGGTCTCAAACTCCTAAGCACAGGCCATCTGTCTGCCTTAGCCTCCCAAAATGCTAGGATTACAAGTGTGAACCATCGCACCCAGCCAACAGTTTATCAGTTTTTTAAAATCTTAAACATACACCTGCCACACACACAGCCATTTCACTTCTATGTAGATTTGTACATGAATGTTTATGGCAACTTTAATACCAAAACTGTAAACATTCTAAATTTCCATCAAAAGGAGAATAAACAAAATGGTAGAGCCATATATTAGAATTCTACTCTAATTAAAAGGAACAAACTATTGATATACAAAACAACATGGGTTAATCTCAAACTCACCATGGTGAGTGAAAAAAAGCTCCAGCAAAAAACAATGAGTACATACCATATAACTCCAATTACATGAAATTCCACAAAATGCAAAGTAATTTATGTTGACAGCATGTCAGTTGTTTTCTGGGGTATGGGCAGAAGGAGGGAAGAGTTTCAAATGAGCATGAACATACTTTAGAGAATGAGATATCCTTTATATTAATTGTGGTGATTATTTCCTTAATACTTCCAAAAGAGCAAAGAGTAGAGCTTAGGTCTATTCCTGTCATATCTCATCAAATTGCACTCTTTAAATACGTGCAGTTCATTCCATACCAATTTTACCTGAAGGAAACTTCAAGTTACCTGAGCATGGAACTGTTCACTAACCTTTCAACCGGCAACTTCACATTTCCTCATTCACAACGTGCTCAGCAACATTGTTTTAAAAGATGAGAAGTCTGTCTGCATAGTGTGGCGTGCATCCATGAAATAAAGATACTCATATCCTCTAACATAAAACACAAGTGGACATGAAGGGGTCAGGGAACAACAGAGCAGGTATTTGATAACACTAATTGGAGGGTGGAGGGAGCAATGAAAATGGACATTTGACATTTCCCTGACAGCTGACATTTCCTTGACATCTGACATTTCCTTGTTCTTTGTCATGCTACCTGGCTTAGTCCCTTACCTCGAATTGCCTTGGAAATCCCAAAGTCAACCTATCTTTATCAAATAATGCACTGTTCCAAGAAACTGCTTGAGTGTTACATGGCTTTTAGCAAAAGCACATAACTCAGCTTGTTTTCTATTGAGGCACTACCTGCTATTTAGGGAAAAAAAAGCCAGTATGAATCTGTTCTTTCCAGCTGAATCACAGATACAGGTCAAGTTCTACTATCTCCAGGCAATCAGCCTTTCTTGACCCCTTTAGGACCTGCTCATCTCCCTTCTTCCCTGACATCTGATCTATATAGAATTCTTAGTTTGTGTCACACAATTTCTCACTTCAGTTTCTTAGCTACTGTAGTGGGATTTCTTCTAGTCTTCTCCCCAAGTTTCTGGCTTTCCCTATAAAGAACCTCTGCCCACAGTCCACTCTCTTAGGGAAATGCTGAGGAAGAAGCTTTCATGCTAATCGTTACTCATATCTCCTCCTGTCCTTAAAGAGATATAAACAGTGCTTGAGAACTTCAGTGCTGGTGCATGACCCAGCCTCTGGCTAGTTCCTTCTCTCAGACAGAGCTGCTTGCCCAGAAGCAGAGCACATTCCTTCCGGAGCTCAGCATGCAATTCTCCAGCTGTTCTGCCTTTGATGGGGTAGAGACATGAAATTAAGGGTAGCGGGGAGGGAAGGAATGTTACAGGCCACATTTCGGCCTTGGGTCCTAGCCATATTCTTCAACCACCTTGGTCAACAATACTGCTGATAATATATTTTAATCTCCCCATCAACAGGAATGAATGGGGAGTATGATTAATTAGTGCCACCAACATCCAAAATGCTTTCCCTTCCTTTATTTGACTATCCAAAATGTCTACCCTTGTAAGTTGCTTTGTTTTTTTTGTTTTTTGTATTTGAAACAGAGCCTCACTCTATCACTCAGGCTGGAGTACAGTGGTGGGATCTCAGCTCACTGTAACCTCCACCTCCTGGGCTCAGGTGATCCTCTGACCTCAGCTTCCTGAGGAGCTGGGACTACAGGTGTGCACTACCACATCCAGCTAATTTTTGTATTTTTTGTGAAGACAGGGTTTTGCTGTGTTGCTGAAGCTGGTCTCGAACTCCTGGGCTCACACAATCACCCACCTTAGCCTCCCAAAGTTCTGGGATTACAGGTGTGAGCCACCACACCCTGCCAAGTTGATTTCTTAGTCATGAAGTCTTTGACAATTCCTAAGGCTCTGATTAATCATTTTCTAGTCTTTGCCCCGAAGTATTTTTGTACTCCTTCCACGGTATTTATTCTACTTGTTATTCTAATAAATGTGTATGTGTATATATATCTTTTGACACTAAAAAAGTCCTTATGGGAAGGAACTATCTCACACCCTTGTTTCAGCCAATTCAGCTTAATTTTTATGTACATTTTCTCTGAATTATCTTTGTAATTTCCTATTTATGGTTTGTTTTCATGGAAATTGTAGGTTCAACAAGACAGAGAGTCACTTCTTGTTAGCTGCTGCATCTCTTCTTCTACCAGTGTGGGGCTTGACACAGAATAAATGCTCAGTAAATATTTGTTGAATTGAGTTATATTTTCTCTTACACATTTAAATCCATATTTATTAAATATCTGTTGGGTGATGATTGATTGATGGGAGACAGGGATATGCAGAAGATGACTCTAAAACCAAAGTACCATCTTATTTTTTGCAAAATAACACAATCAAAATGACAACAGCAAATTTGTGTTTCCTTTAAAGATAATGTTAAAAATGATAAAAATTTTTGTCTTACCCACACTGCACATTGTCCTTTGGAGTTTTCATATCTATATATTACTACTCTGTTTATTGTGTTCAGTACAAAGAATAAAACACAATTTGCATCATCACTAACTGCTCTTGTTTTAAAATAATAAATTTCTAATTAAAAATATTGGGTTTTCACATTGCAGACGTAAGAAAATCTGGGCGACAGAATCCAACCAATCTAAAAGAGTTCTGAAATGGACACTCAGCAAGGGTGTAAACTACAAGGTCAATCAGACCTCTAACAGCTTTCTGCTGTGTTGCCTGCTACTGCAAAAAATAGGTCAGATATGGGAGCGCTCTGTTGTCCAGCCCAATGGCAATCAGTGCCTCTTGGCCTCACAGAGGTCCTCTGAATTATCTCCAACAGCTCAGTAGCACTATATCATATATTTTTATTTTAGATGCTCAAATTTAGATCTATTAGCTAACTGATGAGAAGGGGAGGGGAGAAAAAGAAATCTCAGGAGAGTACCTAATAAAAATAAATATGTAACTATTAAGTGACTACAACTACTAATTGTCCTATCTCATGCTGTATCCTTTGGGAAGGATGTGTCTATCCTCTAAAAGCTTATAGTATGGTCAATTTATACAGAAACCATTACCAAACAATATGAAGTGAAATATGAGGAAGCATGGGGTTTGTGATATAGCCAATCAGAACAGAGAAGACGGATTACACTTTAGGAGGTCAAGGCAGGCAGATCACTTGAGCCCAAGAGTTTGAGACCAGCCTGGGCAATATGGTGAAGCCTTACAAAAAATACAACAACAAAAAAATAACCGAGTGTGGCAGTATACCCCCTGTAGTCCCAGCTACTGGGGAGGCTGACAGTTGGGAGAATTGCTTAAGTCTGGAAGGTTGAGGCTGCAGTGAGCCATGATCACACCACTGTACTCCAGACTGGGCGACAGAACAAGACCCTGTCTTATAAGAAAAAAAAAGTATTGGCTGGGTACCATGGCTCATGCCTGTAATCCCGGCTCTTTGAGAGGCCAAGGTAGGCAGGTCACTTGAGCCCAGAAGTTCAAGACCAGCCTGGGCAACATGGTGAAACCTCGTCTCTACTAAAGCTACCAAAAAAATTAGCCAGGCAGATGTCTGTGGTACCAGCTACTAGAGAGGCTGAAGTGAAGGATTGCTTGAGCCTGGGAGGTAGAGTATACAGTGAGTGGTGGGTGCACCACTGCACTCTAGCCACGGCAGAGCAAGAGCTTGTCTAAAAATAATAAAATATAATTGAATTTAAAGCTATATTCTTACTATTACCACATAGGACTCCCTCAAAGTTGATGAATGTTATGGAAGTTTTCCATGTATTTACATGGAAAAAGATCCAAAAATGTAGTTATATCAGAAAAGCAAAGTATCAATATTTACAGTATAACCCAAATTTTGTTAAATACATGATGTATTTGTCATATATACTATTTTAACACATATAAATACATTATAACATGTTCACTTAAAATCTAGAAAACTATAAACTGTATTAATAGTATTAACTTTGGGGGAATATTTTATAGGAGTGTTTTCACTGTCCATATTATGTTTCTGCATTTATAATAAGAATGTATTACTTCTACAACACAAAAAAAATTAAATACTTTAAAGGAAAGCATTACTCAATAAAATAAGGAGACCACAAAGGAAGGTTTGGAACAGTGTCTCCCCAGATCCATCATGTTCAGAATCCCCTGAGATTGCTGTTCACAAGACCAGACCCTTTAAACATAGACCGTATTTAAAGCTTTATTGTTCCAGTTACACGGGCAAAAGAAGATACCACTTGTACCTGCCTATATATGATTTCAAGAGCATCTTTCGATGACCTGACCAAAAAGCAATCTCTGGCCCTCACCAGAAAAAGGAAGGAAAGAAGGAAAAGATAATCTCTTAATCATCTGTATTGTGGTATTCTGTAGCACATTAGGTCAGCCCATTCAAACTCTACAACTTTGCAAAATGGATACCATCACACTTACTTGAGATGAGGAAACTGAGGCTTAGAGACATTAAGTGACTTGGACCAATCTACCAGACTCCAAAGCCTAGGTTATACCATGTTGTTGCTCAACCAGGACTTAAGAATCTAAGAATTTAAATTGATGGTAGTATATTAATTTAAACTCATACTCATGTACATACAAAAGGCTACAATAGCAATGCATTTAACATATGTTCTGCTTTATGATTCACAAAGCATTTTTCATCCACTGTTATGTTTTATTTTCTCCTTATAACAAGCAAACTTATGAGCAGTCAGACAAGCATCACTGCCTCCATTTTACATATAAGAAAATGAAATGCAAGAAGTGGCAAATGACTAATCTCTAACCCTTTCCTGAAAGTAGAGGGAAAAGGCAAGAGGGAGAAGGAGATGAAGAGGTGGAGAAGGAGAGTGGGAAGAGGAGGGAGGGGGAGGGAAAAGGAGAGAGTGCCTAGGAAAAGGCAGCTTCATGGGGTGAAATAGAAGAAAAATGTAAATAAAGTTGGCAGAAAGCCAATTTTATCCCAGACAAAGAAACAGGAAAAAAATAACAACTATGAAATTACTAAGCATTGTGTACTAACCAACTAGCAGATGAGAAAATCAAATAAGGTGAATAAACTGGAATGCAAAGACTTTTTAAAAAAAATTTCAACTTAGCTGGAAGTCCTTATTTCTAATAAGAGAAATGATAGATGATAAACAGCTAAATAAAACAGAAAGGTATGGAGTGAAAGGAAAGAAAGGTTACCCTGAGTTTTGATCTTAGAAGATTTAGGGTAATTTTAAGAGGGTTTTAAGTGAATATTAGAATAAGAATTCTTTGATAACAACTGAGGATTAATCAGAAGATAAAATATATTAAAATATCTATATTATTTTAAAGCTTACTCCAAGTAATTTTTCTATATATATTATATTAATTGTTACGGTCAGTAATTGGAGATTTAGGATTTTTAGATTTGTTGAGTTTATGGTTACAGTTTTTTGGGGTTTTTTTTGAGACAGGGTTTTGCTCTGTCACCCAGGCTGGAGTGTAGTTTATGGCTCACTGCAGCCTCAACCTCCTGGGCTCAAGCAATCCTCCCACCTCAGTCTCCCAAGTAACTAGGACTACAGGTACATGCCACCATACCCAGCTAATTTTTGTATTTTTTGTAGAGATGAGGTCTCATCATGTTGTCCTAGCTGGTCACAAACTGAGCGCAAGTGATCTGCCCGCCTCAGCCTCCCAAAGTGCTGTGATTACAGGTATGAGCCACTGAGCCTGGCCTGGCTACAGTTTTATAGAAAAACATACCTATATAGCATAAATAAGTTATATTCTGATGGAATACATTATCTGGAAGACTATCCTCAGTTGAATCAAACTCACAGTCATCCCTCATGGTACACACAGACAGAAGTTCCCTTTAGGACACGTTTCATGGTCACATTTTTTCTTTGTGCTTCTGTAGCAGTGTATGTATAATCTTATCACTTCCCTGGGTTTTGTATTTGCTTCCCACTCTACTATATGCTCTTTCTGGTACAGGATTCTGTCTTATCCATCTTTATATTCCTAGTGCCAGGCACACACAGTGCCTGATGCATAGCCGGCTCCATAAAAACCTGCTAAACTGCTGCATCACTGAGTGTCCTCCAGTGTGGACAGGTGGCCAACACCTAGGCACCAGCATCCACCTGGTGGCAGCAGCCCCATGTTGCAGCACATCAAGGGGGAAGTTAACAGTTTCCGGGGAGTTGGTCTTAAAATCCTGAATCTATAAAGTCATAGCAAATCTGTGTACTGAATATCTAAATCCATAGAACAAAGAAGCCAGTTCATGCAAGGCCCTAAGGCTTTTGTCTTTGTGTTCTCAGAATCAATCACTGATGAAAATTACAAGAAAAAAGTTTTGCCTGGGTGCGGGGACTCATACCTGTAATCCCAGCACCTTGGGAGGCTGAGACAAGAGGCTTTTGAGCCCAGAAATTCAGGACCAGCCTGGGCAACATAGGGAGACCCTTTCTCTACAAATAATTTAAAAAGTAGCCAGGCATGCACCTATAGTCCCACCTACTCAGGAGGCTGAGCGGGGAGGATGGCTTGAGCGCAGAAGGTCAAGCAGTGAGCCATGATTATGCTATCACACTCCAGCCTGGCTGAGTGAGGCCTTGTCTCAAAAAAAATTTTAATTAAATAATATAAAAATTAAATTAAATTAAAAAGCAAATTGGTTTTATGAATAGGTAAAGCAATTTCACAGTAGTATTAGCTTTTTTAAAACAGGTACCAAAAATAACTGTTTATATATTTTCTTGGCTATTAAAAAATAAATAATCGCTGAAGAAATTTTACCTCAGAAATACTTTTTCTTACTGACCCAAACAATATTAGTGAATATAGCTAAGCTTATTATTGATTTTAAACTTCCTTTAGTGGTTTTCCAGTTATCACAGAATATGGTCTTTGATTTTTTTTTTAATGTAGAAAAGAATATTTTATGTGGGAGGTTCAGAAAATTCTTTTTGTTGTTGTTTTCGAGGTGGGGGGGGTCTCCCTATCTTGTCCAGGTTGGCATCAAATTCCTGGGCTCAAAGCATCCTCTCTCCTCAGTCTCCTATGTATAGAAACTTAAGGAATATTTGCATTTATATCTTACTTGAACATCATTTATCCATCCATATCGCAAAAATAAAAATTGAGGCACCTTCCTAATTGCGTTTCCAGTTTGATTGTGTCTCAAAATATCAGAAAACGTTCCAGTCATCCTTGTTAAGAAGCTTTTACAACAATGGAACGAAGGCTCTGCCCAGCAATAAATTAACTATTACACAAGGCACTAGACCAAAGGATTTCAGAATTAGCAGTGACTCAGGATTGCTGTTCATACAAAGACAGAGAAAGAGGAACTCCATTTCATCCTCATCAGCTCTCAATCCGTGTTCTCAGAAGTCTCTAAAGCATCTGCAGATACTTTAAGCTCTACAGAAATCAGTAAATTCAAGTCATGTATTATTTTATAGACTCTCTCAATCTAGGCAGTTTGAGTTACAATCATTCCCAGCTTCACTTGCATTTAATAGACCTACATTTTCCCAGCTTTTTAAAACTTTCAGCCCCCTCCCTGGGCCACACCCCCACATACTCATTCAAGCACACATCAGGAAATATTGATAAAATGGGACATGTTGACAATTCCCATTTTATTTCACTCAAGTGCCTACCTGTACTTCAATCCATTTCTTCCACTAAAAGAAAACTCTAGAGAGAAAACAGTCATATTTTCCCTTTTTACCCATTATGATACTAAGGACAATGTGATAGGAGTGTCTCTTCGTGCAAGCAAAGCCTACAGACAGCTTCCATATGTGCTGCCTTGGAGCTGGCTTTAGCTCTCTGGAGCAAGGCTGAGATTTAATGAGGCTTTCCATATTGAAGATCACAATGGTGTGCTGAATAACAGGGTCTCTGCAGGAAACTACACATCAGTTCTAAAGAACTGCATATGGCTCAGTGACAACTGAGAATGACCCCTGACAGCATTTCACAAAGCCAGCCACACACACCCAGACACCTATCTCATGAGCCCCTAGGAAAATAGGTGCTATACAATAGAGGAAGCTCTTGTTCACAGGTAGAAAAGTTCTATCTATTGTCTTCCCAAAACATTATCTTTGGCCTCTGCCTCCAAAAGTATCAGCCACCTTTCGAGTTAAATATCAGGGTAGAGAAAGAGAGAAAAAGGAATTCTAGAAAACATAATTTCAGTAACAAAAAAAATTATCCTTTTTAAACTGGAAAACTCAGGTACCCTGCTTCTACGAACCCTTGTTCTTAAAAAAAAAAAAAAAAAAAGTACTCCTCTCTTTGCTCTATGGGCTATTTTTTCTACTTAAAGTTCTTTTTATCCTTAAATTCCAGACCTTATGGAGAGATATAAATGAGGGTGCCTTAGTCTTTTTGTGCTGCTTTAACAGAATATCTGAGACAAAGTAATTTACAAAAAAACACAAAAATTTATTTTCTCATAGGTCTGGAGGCTGGGAAGTCCAAGATCAAGGCACCAGCATCTGGCAAGGGCCCTCCTGCTGCATCCTCCAAAGGGGAGAAACAACACGTCCTCATATGGCAGGAGGCAGAAGGGCAAGAGAGAGCTGACTCCCTCCATCAAGCCCTTTTATAAGAGCACAAAACCTACTGGTGAGGGATCCGCCTCCCAAGTTCCATAGACATCTTCCCAAAAGGCCCCATCTCCCAACACTATCACATTGGGGATTAAGTTTTAACCTATAAATTTTGGAAGGGATACAAACATTCAAAGCACAGCAGGAAGGCAAACCAATTCTTTTTCATGAGAATAGAAAACAGACAAACAGTAACAAAAAGCAAACACAACCAGCCCTAGGTGCTAGTCTTGTTTCTGCTAGTCCTCCCAACTCTCATGGATCCCAAGCTTCCTTATGCATAAAATAATAATAACACAACTGGGATCATAATACATTGATTTCATAGAGAGAACTGGGCTTTAGAAGTCCAAGAACCCAATAAAATTGTAATTAAATATTTTTGGTCTACAAGCATTTTTCTAGGGCTATGATCTACTTTCATAAGATTTTCAAAATGAGCTAAGACTCAATATTGGTAAAGAACTACTGGTTAAGACAATTTCAAAGTAAAAAAGATGTAAACTGGAGAGTCTACAATTCTGATTCTTTAGATAACAACAGTGTAGGTGAAATTCTAAGTCAATTAGAAGAGGAAAAAGCCTGCAAATTGTTATTCTTAGAGAATGGAGAAACTACAAACACAGTTCATTCAACCTTCAACAATCCTAAGTGATCTGTAAGTGATTAAGGGGTTGTCGAAGAAAAGTTGAAGGGCCTGACATGTCCTTTCCACCCTCAGCTGGAGACTTAACGTTACATCAAACAGCCACAGAAGTAAGCGAAGAGTAAAGCTAGTGCCCAAATCTTGGTTTCTAAATACTGTTTCCCACTAAAAGGTGAAAATCCTTAACATAGTGAGACCATATCTCTACAAAAAATTTAAAAATTAGCTGAGTGTGGTAACACATGACTCAGCTACTTGGGAGACTGAGGTGGAAGGATCACTTAAGCCCAGACATTTGAGGCTGCAGTGACTGACTGCACCAGTGCACTTCAGCCTGGGCAACAGAGCAAGACCCACTCTGTACCCCCTTCTCCCCAAGCACAAAACAGGTTCGAACATAGAATTTTGATATGATCCAGTAATTCTGCTTTAGGGTATATCCAAAAGAATTGAAAGCAGGGACTCAAATAGGTATGTGCACACCTATGCTCATAGCAGCATTAATCACAATAGCCAAAAGGGGGAAGCAACCCCAATGTCTACTAACAAATGAATGGATAAACAAAATGTGGTATATCTATGCAATTAAATATTATTTGGCCTTAAAAAGAAAAGCAGGCCAGGTGCAGTGGCTCAGGCCTGTAATCCCAGCACTTTGGGAGGGTGAAGCGGGTAGATCACCTGGGGTCAGGAGTTCAAGACCATCTTGGCCAACATGGCGGAACACCATCTCTGCTAAAAATACAAAAAATTAGCCAGGCATGGTAGTGGGTGCCTATGATTCCAGCTACTTGGGAGTCTGAGGCAGGAGAATTGCTTGAACCTGGGAGGTGGAGGTTGCAGTGGACTGAGATCATGCCATTATACTCCAGCCTGGGTGACAGAGTGAGACTCTGTCTTGAAAAAAAAAAGAAAAAAGAAAAGAAAAGAAATTCTAGTGGCTCACACATGTAATCCCAACAATTTGGGAGGCTAAGGCAGGAGGACCGCTTGAGGTCAGGAGTTAAGATCAGCCTGGGCACCATAGGGAGACTCTATCTCTACAATTGTTTTTTAAATTAGCTGGGCATGGTGGCACACACCAAAAGTCCTAGCTACTGTGAAGGCTGAGGTGGGAGGATCACTTGAGCTCAGGAGTTTGAGGTTATAGTAAACTATGATCACCTCACTGTATTCCAGTCTCCACAACAGAGCAAGACCGTTTCTTCTTTTTTTTTTTTTTTTAAGGAAAAAAGGAAATTCTGAGACATACTACTTACACATACAACATGATTGAAACTTGAGGACATTATGCTAAGTGAAATGAGTCAGTCTACTGGATAAATTGTATACGATTCTACTTATATGAGGTGCCTGGAATAGACAAATGCAGGGAGACAAAGTAGACTGGAGGGATGTGGAAGGGGAAGTTATTATTTAGTGGGTCTATGTTGCATTTGGGATGATGGAGAAAGTTCTGAAAATAAATAGTGGTAATGGTTACACAACATTTTGAATGTATTTAATGCCACGAAATTGTACACTTAAAATGGCTAGAGGTTTATGTTATGCAGATTCTACCACAATAAAAAGCAAATTAAGGTCCAAAAAAAAAAAAGATACGGCTGAGTTCTGGTCTGGAACAGGAAAGATACAAGGTAGCCTGGCATATGTTATTGGGCTAAAAAGTAAGGAAGTGCTCAAAGACAAAATGAAATCATGTTAAAATTGGAAAGGAATTGGCTTGAAGGGATGCCTACTGGCCAAATTTGGGACAATATGAGCACCAAAAAGAATGATAAGGCTGGGTGTGGTGGCTCATGCCTGTAATCCCAGTACTTTGGGAGGCTGAGGCAGGTGGATCACCTGAGGTCAGGAGTTGAAGACCAGCCTGGCCAACATGGTGAAACCCTGTCTCTACTAGAAATACAAAAATTAGCTGGGCATGATGACGCATGCCTGTAATCCCAGCTACTCAGGAGGCTGAGACAGGAGAATCAGTTGAACCCGGGAAGCAGAGGTTGCAGTGAGCCAAGACTGCACCACTGCACTCCAGCCTGGGCAACAAGAGTGAAACTTCATCTCAAAAAAAAAAAAATTTAATTAAGAATAATGACAGTAATAGATTATAAACATTAAAAATCTGAAATCCAGCCAGGCACGGTGGCTCATGCCTGTATCCCAACACTTTGGGAGGACAAGACAGCAAGATCACTTGAGGCTAAGAATTCAAGACCAACCCAGGCAACATAGTGAGATCCCACCTCTACAAAAAATAAAATAGACTCTTGGGAGTGGACTGGGAAGATGGCGCTGTAGGACCAACTCAGGATTACAGCTCCCAGTTAATCTGCAGAGGGTGAGTAGACACTGCATTTCCATAAAGATCTTTATTGTCCACAGACTAGGAGATTCCCAGGTGTAAGAGCCCCACGGGCCACCAGTGTGGCAGTTTGGGCCAGCGCGGCTGTTTGGGCCGAGGCTATAGTGCAGCGACACTCCGTACAAAATACACTGGTTTGGTTGCCCTGTTAAACTGGCAATTGGAGATTTCGGAAGGCAGATTAGCACATTCATCTGATTAAACGGGACTTAAACAGAAAGCCAGGCCAGGAGATTCCCGGGCAGCAAAGTCGTTTCAGCTGGCGCAGTGGGTCACTGCATGGGAAATCACACAGATCCCGGCACCCTTGCAGCAGGCGACTGGAACACCTGGGAGAGAGTCAACCATTCAACTTTAAAAAAAAAAAGCGGGGGACTCTGAGGCAGGGAGCCAGGTGATCAGGCTCGGCGGGTCCCACCCCCACAAAAACAAAACAGCAATTGGAAACGTTCGGAGTTGAGAGTTTCACGGCAAGCACAGCTGAACCCAGGACGGTGCAGCTTGGTGGGGGAGGGGTGTCGACCACTACCGAGGCATGCGACTCCTACAGAGGTACTCTGCCATTGCTGACGCAGCCAGCCGTTGCTGAGGCAACCCGCCATAACAGAGAGAGTCCGCCACTACAGAGGCAGGCTACCATTGCCACTGCAGTTCTAACCACACCCATATAAACAGGGCTACAGGGAATTACACACGGCAGCAGGGCGGAGCCCACGACAGCAGGGCGGAGCCCACGGCAGCAGGGTGGAGCCCATGGCAGCTCATGATAGCCACTACAGGCAGGCAGTGACTAGACTGCCTCCTCGCTGGGCAAGAAAGTGCAACGGATACTCATAAATAAAGCCCTAACTCCCCGGGACAAAGCACCAGAGGAAAAAAAAGGGGCTTTATGAGTTCTGCTGCAGCAGACTTAAACGTACCTGCCTAGCAGCCCTGAATGAACAATGGAGCTCACAGCTCAGCACTAGAGCTCCTAAAAAGTACAGACTGTCTCCTCAAGCAGCTCCCTGACCCCTGTATATCCAAAGAGTCACCTCACAAAGGACTGATCAGACTGACATTTGATGCATCATTCAGGGGCAAAGATAGCAGAAGAAGAATCTGGTAGCAACCCTCATGGTCCCACAGCTGCTACAGGAGTTCCCCAGGCAAGCAGGGCCTGGAGTGGACCTCAGCATTCCTACAGCAGTGGGGCCAGATTGTTAGAAGGAAAACTAAGAAACAGAAATACTTCATCATCAACAATCTGGACGGCCACTCAGAGACCCAATCGGAAAATCAGCAACCACTCAGATGACAGGTGGATAAATCCACAAAGATGGGAAGAAACCAGCACAAAAAGGAGGAAAACACCCGAAACCAGAACACCTTGCCTCCTACAAAGGACCAAAACTCCTCACCAGCAAGGAAACAAAGCTGGATGGAGAATGAGTGTGATGAAATGATGGAATCAGACTTCAGAAGGTGGGTAATGAGAAACTTCCGTGAGCTAAAAGAACATATTCTAAATCAATGCAAAGAAACTAAGAACCTTGAAAAAAAGATTTGAGAAAATAATAACAAGAATGGACAACTTAGAGAGGAATATGAGTGAATTGAAGGAGCTGAAAAACACAACATGAGAACTTCGCGAAGCATGCACAAGTTTCAACAGTCGAATTGACCAAGCAGAAGAAAGGATATCAAAGGTTGAAGATCAACTCAATGAAATAAAACGAGAAGCCAAGATTAGAGAAAAAAGTGCAAAAAGGAATGAACAGAGTCTCCAAGAAATGTGGGACTATGTGAAGAGACCTAATCTATGTTTGATAGGTGTACCTGAATGTGACGAAGAGAATGAATCCAAGCTGGAAAATACTCTTCAGGATACTATTCAGGAAAATTTCCCCAACCTAGCAAGGTAAGCCAATATTCAAGTCCAGGAAATACAGAGAACACCACAAAGATATTCCTCAAGAAGAGCAACCTCAAGGCACATAATTGTCAGATTCAGCAGGGTTGAAGTGAAGGAGAAAATGCTAAGGGCAGCCAGAGAGAAAGGTCGGGTCACCACAAAGGGAAGCCCATCAGACTCACAGCAGCTCTCTTGGCAGAAACACTACAAGCCAGAAGAGAGTGGGGGGGGCCAATATTCAACATCCACAAAGAAAAGAACTTTCAACCCAGAATTTCATATCCAGCCAAACTGAGCTTCAGAAGTGAAGGAAAAATAAAATCCTTTGCAAACAAGCAAGTACTCAGAGATTTTGTACCACCAGGCCTGCTTTAAAAGTGCCTGAAAGAGGCACTACACATAGAAAGAAACAACCAGTACCAGCCATTGCAAAAACATACCAAATGCTAAAGAGCATCAATAAAATGAAGAATGTGAATCAACTAACAGACAAAACAGCCAGTTAGCATCAAAATGGCAGTAGCAAATTCACACATAACAATATTAACCCTAAATGTAAATGGCTAAATGCACCAATCAAAAGACACAGACTGGCAAATTGGATAAAAAGCCAAAACCCATCAGTGTGCTGTATCCAGGAAACCCATCTCACACGCAAGGATACACAAAGGCTCAAAAATAAAGGGATGAAGGAAGATTTACCAAGCAATGGAGAGCAAAAGAAAGCAGGAGTTGCAATTCTCATCTCTGATAAAATAGACTTTAAAGCAACATAGATCAAAAGAGACAAAGAAGGACATCACATAATGGTAAAAGGATCAACACAACAAGAAGAGCTAACGATCCTAAATATATATGTACCCAATACACGAGCACCCAGATATATAAGGCAAGTTCTTAATGACTTACAAAGAGACTTAGACTCCCACACAATAATAGTGGGAGACTTTAACACTCCACTGTCAATATTAGACAGATCAACCAGACAGAAAATCAACAAGGATATCCAGGACTTCAACTGAGACCTGGAGCAAGCAAACCTGATAGACATTTACAGAACTCTCCACCCCAAATACACAGAATACACATACTTCTCAGCACCACATCACACCTACTCTAAAACTGACCACATAATTGGAAGTAAAGCACTCCTCAGCAAATGCAAAACAACGGAAATCATAACAAACAGTCTCTCAGACCATAGTGCAATCAAGTTAGAACTCAGAATTCAGAAACAAACGCAGAACCACACAGCTTCATGGAAACTGAACAACTGGCTCTTGAATGTTGACTGGATAAACAATGAAATGAAGGCAGAAATAAAGAAGTTCTTCAAAACCAACAAGAATGAAGACACAACATACCAGAATCTCTGGGACACATGTAAAGCAGTCTCCAGAGGAAAATATATAGCAATAAGTGCCCACATGAGAAGAGTGGAGAGATCCCTAATTGACACCCTATCATCAAAATTGAAAGAGCTAGAGGAGCAAGATCAAAAAAACTCAAAACCTAGCAGAAGACAAGAAATAACTAAGATCAGAGCTGAACTGAAGAAGATAGAGACACGAAAAACCCTTCAAAAAATCAATAAATCCAAGAGCTGGTTTTTTGAAAATATCAACAAAATTGACAGACCCACTAGCCAGACTGATAAAAAAGAAAAGCGAGAATAACCAAATAGATGTAATAAAAAATAATAAAGGGGAAATCACCACAGATTCCACAGAATTTCAAACCATCATCAGAGAATATTACAAACAACTCTATGCACATAAACTAGTAAACCTGGAAGAAATGGATAAATTCCTGGACTCCTGTGTCCTCCCAAGCCTAAACCAGGAGGAAGCCAAAACTATGAATAGACCAATAACAAGGTCAGAAGTCGAGGCAGCAATTAAGAGCCTACCACACAAAAAAAGCCCAGGTGCAGAAGGGTTCACAGCCGAACTCCACCAGACACACAAAGAGGAGCTGGTACCATTCCTTCTGAAACTATTCCAAATAATCCAAAAAGAGGGAATCCTTCCCAAATCATTTTATAAGACCAACATCATCCTGATACCAAAACCCGGCAGAGACTCAACAAGGAAAGAAAACTTCAGGCCAATATTCATGATGAATATAGATGCAAAAATCTTCAATAAAATACTAGCAAGCCGATTGCAACAGCACATCAAAAAGCTTATTCATCATGATCAAGTAGGATTCATCCCGGGGATGCAAGGCTGGTTCAACATACGCAATTCTATAATTGTAATTCACCACATAAACAGAACCAAAAACAAACACCACATGATTATCTCAATTGACACAAAGAAGGCTTTTGACAAAATTCAACAGCCCTTTATGCTAAAAACCCTCAATAAACTCGGTATTGATGTAACGTATCTCAAAATAATACAAGCTATTTACGACAAACCAACAGCCAATATCATACTGAATAGGCAAAAACTGGAAGCATTCCCTTTGAAATCCGGCACTAGACAAGGATGCCCTCTTTCACCACTCCTATTCAATATATTACTGGAAGTTCTAACCAGAGCAATCAGGCAAGAGAAAGAAATAAAGGGTATTCAAATAGGAAAGGTGGAAGCCAAATTGTCTCTATTTGCAGACGACACGATAGTGTATCTAGAAGACCCCATCACGTCAGCCCAAAATCTCCTGAAACTGATAAGCAACTTCAGCAAAGTCTCAGGATATAAAATCAATGTGCAAAAATCACAAGCATTCCAATACACCAACAACAGACTTAAAGAGAGCCAAATCGGCTGGGCGCGGTGGCTCAAGCCTGTAATCCCAGCACTTTGGGAGGCCGAGGCGGGTGGATCATGAGGTCAAGAGATCGAGACCATCCTGGTCACCATGGTGAAACCCCGTCTCTACTAAAAATACAAAAATTTAGGTGGGCATGGTGGCACATGCCTGTAATCCCAGCTACTCGGGAGGCTGAGGCAGGAGAATTGCCTGAACCCAGGAGGCGGAGGTTGCGGTGAGCCGAGATCGCGCCATTGCACTCCAGCCTGGGTAAAAAGAACAAAACTCCATCTCTAAAAAAAAAAAAAAAAAAAAAAAGAGAGAGGCAAATCAAGAACGAACTGCCATTCACAATTGCTACAAAGAGAATAAAATACCTAGGAATACAACTTACAAGGAACTTAAGGGACCTCTTCAAGGAAAACTACAAACCACTGCTCAACGAAGTAAGAGAGGACACAAACAGATGGAGAAACATTCCATGTTCATGGTTAAGAAGAATCAATATCGTGAAAATGGCCATACTGTCCAATGTAATTTACAGAATCAATGCTATCCCCATCAAGCTACCATTGACTTTCTTCCCAGAACTGGAAAAAACCACCTTGAACTTCATATGGAACCAAAAGAGAGCCCGCATAGCCAAGTCAATTCTAAGCAAAAAGAACACAGCAGGAGGCATCACACTACCGGACTTCAAACTATACTACAAGGCTACAGTAATCAAAACAACATGGTACTAGTACCAAAACAGAGATATAGAACAATGGAACAGAACAAAGGCATCGGAGGCAACACAACATATCTACAACCATACAATCTTTGATAAACTTGACAAAAACAAGCAATGGGGAAAGGACTCCCTGTTTAATAAATGGTGTTGGGAAAACTGGCTAGCCATGGGCAGAAAGCAGAAACTGGACCCCTTCCTGACACCTTACACTAAAGTTAACTCCAGATGGATTAAAGACTTAAACATAAGACCTGGCACCATAAAAACCCTAGAAGATAATCTAGGCAAAACCATTCAGGGCATAGGAGTAGGCAAGGACTTCATGACCAAAACACCAAAAGCATTGGCAACAAAAGCCAAAATAGACAAATGGGACCTAATCAAACTCCACAGCTTCTGTACGGCAAAAGAAACAGTCACTAGAGTGAATTGGCAACCAACAGAATGGGAAAAAATTTTTGCAGTTTACCCATCTGACAAAGGGCTGATATCCAGAATTTACAAAGAACTAAAACAGATTTACAAGAAAAAAACAAACAAACCCATTCAAAAATGGGCAAAGGATATGAACAGATACTTTACAAAAGAAGACATACATGAGGCCAACAAACATATGAAAAAATGCTCATCATCACTGGTCATTAGAGAGATGCAAATCAAAACCACATTGAGATACCATCTCACACCAGTTAGAATAGCGATCATTAAAAAATCTGGAGACAACAGATGCTAGAGAGGATGTGGAGAAGTAGGAACACTTTTACACTGCGGGTGGGAGTGTAAATTAATTCAACCATTGTGGAAGACAGTGTGGCGATTCCTCAAGGACCTAGAAATAGAAATTCCATTTGACCCAGCAATCCCATTACTGGGTATATATCCAAAGGACTATAAATCGTTCTACTATAAGGACACATGCACACAAATGTTCACTGCAGCACTGTTTACAATAGCAAAGACCTGGAACCAACCCAAATGCCCACTGATGATAGACTGGACTGGGAAAATGTGGCACATATACACCATGGAATATTATGCAGCAATAAAAAATGATGAGTTTGTGTCCTTTGTAGGGACATGGATGAATCTGGAGAACATCATTCTCAGCAAACTGACACAAGAACAGAAAATGTAATACCGCATAGTCTCACTGATAGGTGGGTGATGAACAATGAGAACACATGGACAGAGGGAAGGGAGCACTACACACTGGGGTCTATTGGGGGGAATAGGGGAGGACAGCAGTGGGTGGGAGCTGGGGAGGGATAGCATGGGGGGAAATGCCAAATGTGGGTGAAGGGGAGGAAGGCAGCAAAACATACTGCCACATGTGTACCTATGCAACTATCTTGCATGTTCTGCCCATGTATCCCAAAACCTAAAATGCAATAAATAAATAAATAAGTAAAAACAAAATAAGCGAGGCAAAGTGATGCATGCCTGTAGTCCCAGCTACTCAGGAGGCTGAGGTGGGAGGATTGCTAGAGCCCAGGAGGTTGAGGATACAGTAAGCCATGCACCATTTGCACCATCTACACCATTGTAGCCTGGATGACAGAGCAAGACCCTATCTCTAAAAAAGTTTTTTTAATAAAAAAATTTAAAATCCATGACTATAAAATTACGAAAGAAAAAGAGGGTAGTCAGAGGGCAAATAAAAGCAAGGGGAATAAGAAAGACTTTTCTTTACAGGAGAACACTAGCTAATAAATGTAGAAGAAACAATACAATTTTTAAAAATCACCATTTTGCAACCCTCAGATCATAACCCATTTAGGCAAGAATCATCAGTAGATGCAAAAATCACTGGGTGAAAGTGATTTTTACATGGAGACAAAGACAGTCACAGGGTCCTCAAGTATCACACAACATCTTCCTTACTATCAAAGTATCCATTCCATTCCCCAAACCTAGCTTTTTAGAATGAACGTAATATTGGATATTTCTAATTAAATGATACTCTGTTTAAAGGAGATTAACTTTATTGAACACCTGTTAGCTTATCAGTTTTTTAAAAATTCAAGCATATCATTAAATATACACTCAACATCACAGAAAAAGGTCCTCACATAGTGCACTGGAATTGTCAAGCTGGCCTTTGTCTCTCTCTGCTTCCAGTGGCCAGTGGTTCCACTTGGGGACATTACAGTCCACATTTGTTCTATTATCCTGTCCTAGACTTTACAGGAATGATAAGTAACTCTACCTGAACCAAAAATAGGGAAAGATGACATAGGAAATTCTACAGGACAAATAATCATGTTTCTTCAACAAATGGTAAGAAAAAAAAGAGAGAGGTAATGTTTATGGATTAGAAGAGAATTAAGAAATACCTCAACCAAATGCAGTTTAAGAACCTTATTTGGACTGTGATTCAAACAAAGCAACTATAAAAAGACATTTGTAAAATAGAAAAATTGGGCGTTAAGAAGACATTTGTGAAACAGGAAAAATTGAACACTGATATTACATAATAAGGAATTTTTTTTTTTGGTGTGATACCTGGACCATGATTATATTTTAAGATTCCTGTTCTGATAAGATACATAATGGAGAATTTACAGATAAAATGATATAATGTCTAGAATTTGCTTTAAAATACTCCAGCAGGGGCAAGTTATATATGAAACATGATTGGTCACGTGCTGTTAACTGTCAAATCTGGATGATGGATTCACAGGGGTTTATTATACTATTTCTCTCTACCTTTGTGTATGTACAGAAATTTCCATCATTAAAAAATTATTTTGGCTAGGCACAGTGGCTCATGCCTGCAATCCAAGCATTTTGAGAGGCTGAGGCGGATGGATCACCTGAGGTCAGAAGTTCGAGACTAGCCTGGCCAACATGGTGAAACCTCATTTCTACTAGAAATACAAAAATTAGCTGGGAGTGGTGGTGGGTGCCCGTAAGCCCAGATAGTCAGGAGGCCAAGGCAGGAGAATTGGTTGAACCTGGGAGGTAGAGGTGGCAGTGAGCCAAGATCATGCCATTGTACTCCAGCCTGGGCAACAGAGCAAGACTCCATCTTAAAAAAACAACAAAAAAAATATTTTAAAGTAAAGAAGCCCTATTAGTTACAGATACGGACAGGGTGTGGTTAGTCAGGAAACACTGTTATTCAGATTCTGGATTCATAAATAATTGTTTTATTTCAGAAACCATTTACTGAATACAGGCTAGGTTCCAGCATCTCTAGAACTTGGGAATATCCAAGGGTCCCTTTAAGCACCATGGACAGTGTAGTGAGTAATACTGTGGTTTCTGAAGATGGATGCCCAGACTGGAACCTCAGGCCTTTCACCTACTAGCTGGGTAATTTGGGGCAAATTGCTTGACCTGTCTATGTTTCTGTTTCCTCACCTATAAAACAAGACTACCTACTTTCTATGGACTAAATTGCGTCTCCTCCGAAATTGATTTGTTGAAGTCCCTAATCCTCAACATAACTATATTTGAAGATGGGGCCTTTGGAAGGCAATTGGGATTAGATAAGATCATGGTGGGGGAGGCGGGGCTTCATGATGGAATTGGTGAGAAATGGAAGATAGATAATTTTCTCCCTGTCTTATAAGGATACAGAGAGAAGACAGCCTTCTGCAAGCCAAGAAGGGATCACTTACTAAGAACTAAATAGGTCAGCACGTTGATCTCAGACTTCCCGGCCTCAAGAACTGTAAGAAACAAATGTCTGCTCTTTAAATCACTCAGACTATGGTATTTTGTTATAGCAGCTAAGCCAACTAATCCATTCCCTCAGCAGATGCTAGTGAAGTGCTTAGAACAGTGCCTCACATACAGTAAGCTCTCAGCAAATGTCAGCTCTAGTTAACATTAATCAGTTGATCATATTAAAGAGAAATCTATAATTTACACTCTAAATTGTAAGTGCAATTTACACTCCAAATTTTAATGAATTGAAAATTTCTTTATAAAAAGACTAGCTTACTTTGATAACTATTAAATATTTCAATACCATTCCAGATTTCCTAAAATGTAATGGATGTGGCATTTGGCTGTGACACATCTATGCTTGTAACAGTTTGAAGAAATATTATGTTCCTTCATATTAATTGACAAAAAAGATACCAAGATACAGAATAGCAAGGAGTCACCCCAGCTGCCCTTTAGTGAACCAGTTTATTTGGAAATGCATTTCATCCTCAAGCAATATTTCACTGATATTAATCTAAGGATGTAAGGTCACACTACAATGGGCAGGGCTGGAAAATGCAAATCACTCTTTCTGTTATTGGATTTTTAAATATAATAAAGCTAAAGCACAATAAACAAGGAGGCTCTCCTGCCTGTCTGAAAGTGAAGGTTTGGAAAAACTGCTGATGTGACTGAAGACTGGAAATGAAGACAGTGGTAGATGTTGGAGGCAGGAAGAGGTCAGTGCATCCATGAAACAAGTCAGGATCCACCTAACAGTAATGTATAACGTATGCTTATCAGCGCCAGTTAAAATAAATAAAACCATGAAGCAGAAATCAAAAACAGGACTCTAATGGATGGTATACCAAGCCCAGGGCAGTGGAAGTATGCTGCCCAGGTAGAGGCAGTAAGGGGATATAATGACTACAGAGAATTTAGAGGGTTTTTTGCTTCTTTTTCCCCTTCCCTGTTTTCCTGACTTTTTTTTTTTTCTTTTTTGAATTTAAAAATTCTTCTTTTTTTTGTGGTCTACAGTTTGGAGGTTATATGCTTATATCCTTTATTTCTTCTTTTAGTGCCTGCTCTTACATTTTAACTTGTTCAATAAATTTAGTATCGCTAATCTCCTCTTGCACAATATAAGGACTTCTACTTTTTTTAAAAGATGGGGTCTCACTAAGTTGCCAGGCTAGGCTAGAGTGCAGTGGATATTCACAGGAGTGATCATAATTCACTGCAGCCTGGAACTTCCGGGCTCAAGCAATCCTTCCACCTCACTCTCTCCAGTAGCTGGGACTACAGGTGCACACCACTGTGCCTGCCTACAGAGAATTTTAAAACATGAAAAACTGACTAAAACCCAGTTTACTTTCATCATGCATTGTCAACAGAAAACAATGTCTGTTTTTTCCTTCCCCAAAAAACCTTTGTTGATCTAGGTTCTACTAAACAATTGCTGCAATCACTGTCAAGTCTTAATCATGTATGTATAAGCTTCAAATGAGCATGTTTTCAATTTTATATCTCTAATAAGCATTTATTCTACAGGTAAGTCAGTTTGCAGAATGCTCACTGATACATTTGTGGAAGTGGATTGAGCTACATGGATTCATCTCAATCTAGTTTTAGACCTCTGTTCATGGAACCCGTCATACTACATAGTCCTGCACTTAAACAGCATTTTTTTTTTCAAGACAGAGTATTGCTCTGTTGCCCAGGCTGGAGTGCAGTGGCACAATATTGGCTCACTGCATCCTCTGCCTCCTGGATTCAAGCAATTCCCCTGCCTAAGTCTCTAGAGTAGCTGGGATTACAGGCGCACACCACCACGCCCAACTAATTTGTGTATTTTTAGTAGAGACAGGGTTTCACCATGTTGGCCAGGTTGGTCTTGAACTCCTGACTTTGTAAACAGCATATACAAATAAACAATGATAGTTCAGTATTGTGACAGGAAGAAATAAAACTTCAGTTACTTCATTCCTACCATTTAAGCGACCATCTGACATTTGTGTTTGCACTTAAAACAGTGAAACATTGCAAAATGTAAGGCGCAGTGTTTTTTGCTTGAGAAGTGCAAATTTTACTTTGAACAGGAAATATTTTACTGAACATGAATATCTTTACAATTGAAATTTATTGTTTTATTAAATTAAAACTAAAACTAAAGTATCAAGACAATAATGATTATTACTAATATTAAATAACTATTTGCAAAAATAGGACTGTTATATGAAGAGGGAGCATTAAAGAATGATCCATTCCAGGTAATGCACTCTAGGTATATCACTGTTTTTGATACCCTTCTGTCCTGAGATTAATCACTAGTAGTTTAAAAAAACTCAAGACTTTGATGATAAGTATCAAAACTAGTAGCGCTGACTGGTACTATGCTGCATATGTGAAATGCAAGAACTTTCAAACCTCTGTTATTTTGTAATATCACATGCTTAAATCAATGTTTTTAAAAGGGCAGGACAACCCAAATCAAATAGATAATTATCTTTCACAAAAGAAATATGAAAAAAGATCCAAACTGCTAACTGTTGGCATTAATGTTATTGAATCATGGTTCATATATGGATATTTATAACCATTCTGCTAGTTACTATGGGATACTATCTATCTTATTTTCATGTTAGATGTAAAATTTTTCAGGTAAGAAATAATAGACCTAAGCTTTATAATCAGAGTTAGAAGGACACTTGATTACTAGGAATGAGAAGTTGGTAAGATATTAAAGCAGGGAAATCGTATATTCTGAGATGTAACAACTTCTGTGAATTGATGTGAAGAAGGCTAAGATTTTCTGAAATTATTTGGTTGGCTGCATCAGAATAGATAACAATTTGGTAATTTCTTAGAAAATTAAACCATAATTTCTCAGCATATTTGCAGTTAATTTTTTTCTTTAAAACTATGTGAATCATTCCTTTCATCAGCAAACATTAATAAATGTTTGCTCTGTGCCTGGCCGTGTGCTTGTCATTGTTGGGTGGGCTTTAAAGACATATCGGATCAGAGTCTTTGCTGTTCAAAGGAATGATGAGTATAAACAAATAGTTATGAAAACATGACTAGTGAGATCACAGAGATATATTAAAAAAAAGTTACAGGAGCAAAAAGGAGCAGGTCAAAGTAAGCTCCAAACCTCCTTACCTTGAAATCAAGACAGAATTCTAGCATGCATGTCAGAATTCAGTATGCAGCCAGTGAACACTGAATTAGCTCCACTTTTTCTTCACATCCAAGCAGTCTGATCATTTTGATTAGTTTCACCTTCACAAAAGCTAATTTATTAATTTCATCATAAAATCCTGAAATCAGAATGGTTTAGATAAACAACAAGGGGTAGTGCAAATAGTAGATGAAAGTGGAGTCGGCTATGGGTTGGTGGGAAAAAAGGAGGGGCAACAATGCTTGAGTTTTGGAGAAGAGCACAGAGAGCAATGTCATCAACAAAGTATGGAGCCGGGAGGATGAGTGAACACGGATGAGACTCTCAGCCATTTTTCATGATGTATGAAATGCCTGTGGGACAACTATATGCAAGTGTCCAATTAAAGCTAGAAAAGCAGGTGCGGAGTCATAAGAGCATTGGGGCTTGCTGATCTTTCCAGAAGTCAACAGCTGAGAGACAAGGATTAAAATTGTAGGACTAGATGAGATGTGTAAGTGGAAAAGACTGAGAATGGGGCAGGTGCGGTGATTCGCACCTGTAATCCAAGCACTTTGGGAGGCCAAGGCGGGCAGATCACTTGAACCCAGTAATTCAAGACCAGTCTGGGCAACATGATGAGACATCATCTCTACAAAAAATATATATATATACAGAAATTGGCTGGGTGTGGTGGCGTGTGCCTGTAGTCTGAGCTACTTGGGAGGCTGAGGTGGGAGGATCACTTGAGCCCAGTAGGTGGAGGCTGCAGTGAGCCATGAAGGTGCCACTGCACTCCAGCCTGGGCAACAGAGGAAGACTCCTTCTCAACAACAACAACAAAAAGAGTGAGAGTAGAACTTAATTATATATGGTTTTGTATTATTCTTTAAAAGTTTACCCCATTGTAAAAAGTCTAAAACTTTCCAAACTATAGATTCCTATCTTTTACTTCTTTTGTCCAGAGTAGTGGTTAAGAGCATGGGCTCTGGAGATAGTTCTAACTCTGCCACTCAAGAGCTGGACAATCATGGGCAAGTTATACAATCTCTCTGCCCTCAGTTTCCTTATCTATGTAAGAAGAATGTTGTAAAAACTACCATGTACGTGTTTTTTGGAGAATTATATGAGATGTTGCATATAAAATGCTTAGTACAATGTCTGGCACAAAGAAAGCATTCAATAAATGCAGCTACTATGTTGACAACAATGAATCCTCCACAAAGCTTACTACAGTTCTGGCCATATGGCAGGAACTTAATAAATACTGGCTGTATTGTTCTGTATGTTTTTAAAATCTATATGTTTTCATGTCTCAATGGATGGCCCATATAAAAAGTATTTTGTTGATGTAAGTTAAAAAAAATCTACTATATAATATAGATGGAGCACTTTCTCGGATAATATGTACACATAATTGCCATTATATAAAAGAATTTGATGGAGAAATTACTGCACTGAAGGAAAATTCTACGCTTATATTCTTTCCCCCTTTAAGAAACCTGCTGCCTCTGATACTTTTCCTATTTTTATTTTATTTTATATATATTTCAGACATAGGGTCTTACTCTGTTGTCCAGGCTGACCTCAAACTCCTGGGCTCAAGCCATCCCCCTACCTTGGCCTTCTTGGTAGCTGGGACTATAGGCAGGAACCACTGCATATGGCTTCTTTTCCTGCTTAAATATTCTAAATATCCATAAACAAAACCAAAATGAAACTCTACATTTCCTAATCATCCACCACAATGAAGGATGAAAATGTTTAGGCAGAATTAACAGTATGTCCTCAAAGCTCCTGTAGTTTATGGCTCTATTGCCCTACTTATTCGACTGTATTGTAGTTCATAGTATGTCAATCTGTTCTTCTCACAGATTTGTAGGAATCTTGAAATCAAAGAATGTGTCTTAAGGATCCAACCCAGCACTTAGCATGCCGTAAGTATAGCACCAGTTAGTGTTCCTAAGTGAGTGAATGAACAAACGAAAGTGCTCAGAAGCATGAAGCCTGGAGAAATGGAGCCTTTGGATTGTACAGAATGAGGAGAGTAGACCACGTGATCTCTGAAGTCCCTTCTGGTTCAGTAAATGTTTAGCCTAGGGCTGATGTGTATTATCTTAATGCATTACATTTGTCTCCTCTGTCATTAGTGATGAAAGTCCATCAGTTGAGTAGAAGCAAACAATACAGAGGACAGGCTTTGTTTTAGCAGCTTTAATATGCATAAAGTGGCCGGGCGCAGTGGCTCACGCCTACAATCCCAGCACTCTGGGAGGCCAAGATGAGCCTCCTAAGATCAGGAATTTGAGACCAGCCTGGCTAACATGGTGAAACCCCATCTCTACCTAAAATAAAAAAATTAGCCAGGCGTGAGGGCAGGCACCTGTAATCCCAGCTACTCCGGAAGCTGAAGCAGGAGAATCCCCTGAAACTGGGAGGTGGAAGTTGTAGTGAGCTGAGATCTCACCACTGCACTCCAGCCTGGAGGGCACAGCAAGACTCTGTGTCAAAAGATATATATATTCATAAAGTATTGTGACTTTTATGGAAAATAATTTTGCCCAATTTTTGTATTATGTTAAATACACTTAAAAGTTACCATCTTAACCATTTTCAAGTGTACAGTTCAGTGGTATTAAACACATCCATGATGTTGTGTGACCATCACCATCATTCATCTCCATAACTCTTTTCATCTTGCAAAATTAAAACTGTTTCCATTAAGCAATAACTCCCCATTTTCTTCCCCCAACCCCATCCTTTGCAATCACCATTTCTTAAACTCTTCCCAGCCTCTGGCTATCATACTTTCTCTCTCTATGATTTTGACCACTCTAAGTCTCTTACAAATGGAATCACACAGTATTTGTCTTTTTGTGACTGGCTTATTTCACTTAGCATCATATCCTCAAGGAACATTATGGAAAAGTAATTTTAAAAATAAATTTGGCCAGGTGTGGTGGCTCACATCTGTAATCCCAGCACTTTGGAAGGTAGAGGTGGGTGGATGACCTGAGGTCAGGAGTTCAAGACCAGCCTGGCCAACATGGCAAAACCTTGTCTCTACTAAAAATACAAAAATTAGTTGGGAGTGGTGGCATACACCTGTAATCCCAGCTACTGGGGAGGCTGAGGCAGGAGAATCACTTGAACCCAGGAGGTAGATTCTACATTCAGCCAAGAACGCGCCACTGCACTCCAGCCTGGGAGACAGAGTGAGACTTTGTCTAAAAACAATGAAGAAATTTAAAAATTTTGTCATGGAAAAAAACAAAAAGAAGATGCACTATGTCACATACATTTAAAATGCATAAGTTTACTTACAATAAGGAGGCTTAAAAAAATAGGGCATAGATTTGACAAACTTGATGAGGGTTGAAACTGATGTACCAAGGCCTGTGAACATCAGTCCTTTTAAGAAATCTACTATGAAGCACAGATCCCTCTATAACCTTCTATATAATCACCATGGTGCAGTACAGAGTGAAAAAAGAAGGATCTAGCATTGAATTTCACCTCCATTACTTACTCTGACCTTGTAAAATGAACAGAATAATATCTACCCCATAGAAATGAAGACAATCATGCCTACAGTGATTGTGTGAAGGGTCTATCCTGTTATGTCTAGGCTCTAGATAAAATTGTTGCATTTATTTTTTTTCTTAGGAAAGTTCCTTTTCCCCTATGCCATTAGGAGACCAGAACATCAGTGCTACCCTTTCTGAGTCAGAGCAGTAGTCATGTCACTCACAAAACTGGATTAAATAGACATATCCACATGAGAAAGAAAACACAATCTCTTACAGCCTAAGAGATGGTGCAATTTATTATCACCTTCTGCACTACACAGAGAAGATGACTGGGCTTGTTAGTTAAAGCAATTATTCAAGAGTGCAGGCAGAGAAAAACAAGGAGCTGCATACACCTAACACTAACTGGCAAGAAGACAGACAAGCTGATCTTTTTGATTCTGAAAATGGGTCACTGTATCCTCAGCAGTAACCTCAGAATTCTAACAAGTGCAAAATCCAGTTTATAAACCAGACAATGCTGACCCGACTAACACATCAGTGGGGATGAAAATAATTAACACTGGTCATTCTAGCTACATTTGTGACAAATGATTTGCAAGGGCTAGAATCATTTTGCTTCTACTAAGAATGGAAGTTTCTGAAATAGAATTCTCCTGGCTTCTCACTTCCTTATTCTTCTTAAAATTACTAACTAGGGTAGTCAATAATACGATGGTCTGGGAAGTCGATGACTCAAGTTGGGTTCCTGGCATATGCTTTACTACTGTAACCTCTTCGAATCTCCATTTCTTTCATATAATTAGGTGACATTGGACCACATGATCTCTGAAACATCTTCCTTCACGAAAACTCTGAGTCTAGGAGCATTTGGATTTTTAAATGAATTTCATTTTATTAGCAATACCAATCTCATGTTTCTATTAATACAATAGTTTTGCTTTTAGGAGCACCTATATGATTATATTCTTCTAATAAGATAAGGGCAGCAATTATTCCCATTTGCAAATGAGGAAACTAAAACCCAGAGGTAAAGATGATTTGTCCGAAAGTCACTTTGATATCCTGGGATTTAGAAAATGCAGTTATTTTTTAAAGAGGCAAAATTAATAGGTCCATAGTGAAATAAAGTTACTCTTAAAATTATAGTTCTACAACAATTTGGTTGTGATGTAACTTATGGTTAGCATATGGGTGCAAAAGCTTCAACACAAGTGTGAACAATTCCCAGTGCCATTATGGGGCAGACAATAAAGGAAGAATCTCTGATCCTTTGAATCTCAGTTCAAACATCACTGCCCACCCCATTTCCTACTCCCACTGAAATTACTCTAAATCAATTCCAATGACCTCCCACAACACTTGACTGATATCTTTTACAGCATATACAGCTTTCTTCCTTAGTATATTTTTACATTTTATCTTCTCTATTACACATATCCTACATATCCCCCAAATTGCTTGCAATAACAAATACTCATGAAATCAATGATTCTCCAGAACAATGGCTTTTAGATTTTTTGCTATAATGCACAGGCAAGAAATATTTTATATTGTGACATATTATACTACACATATAAATATACTACATATGTAAATGCAACACGTGTTGCATAAAATACATGTTCTAACCAAATGAGATGCACTCTGATATACTCTAGTCTTTTCTATTTTCCTTTATTTCATTCTTTTAATAATGACAGCAACTGACTATATTGATTACGCCCCTCTAATGAGTCCTGCCCTACAGTTTGAAGTAGTGTCCCAGGAAAGTTATTTTAAAAGAAAAAAAAATTAAGAAAAGGTCTGTTTTCCGAAATTTATTTTATAGTCTCTCCAAAGTCACTTACAATCTACTTTGTCCATGTCTTTATTCTATAGATGCTGAAAAGCTAAATATTTATCTTCCTATATCCCCCACAGCTACACACAGCCATGACCTATTTCTGGCCAATGAAGTGTAAGCAGAAGTCACTGAAGTGTCTTCTAGGAAAGGTTTTTTAAAAGGGGCCAGATTCTTCTGGCATGCCTTTCAACCCTGTGCCTTTCTTTCCCTTCTTCTTGCATGAAAAGTGGAGGTGATGCCATTCCTCCTTGCAGGCCCAGTTCTTATGCTTGCCAATAGATGTCTACATTACAATAGGTGCATATATAGCACCTACTGACAAGCACAATAATAGAACCAGGCCTATGAGGAGCAATGGAAGCACAGAAAAAGCCTAAACCTTGATGACATCATTGAGCCACCAGATCAGCCATGAGTTGTCCACCCCAGACACTTTACATGTAAGACAGATAAAGTCCTTACTTGCTCAAGTCACTGTAAGTTTTTGGTTACTTATGATGAACATACTCCAAATTAATTCTATATATTATTAATATTTTTAAGTCAATTATCCTTCACAGGAAGGATAAAAATTTTTTAAAAAGGAAGACTGCCTTTTCTGAGATTAATTGTGGAGGGCTTCAAATGCTTTTATTTATACAAGAAAGCTTTGGAGATCTCTAATATAGAAAATGCTTCTAGTGATTGGTCCAGACAAAATAATTCTTTTTGTAATTACTGATAATAATTCAATTTCATCCATAGGCATAGTGCTAGTCACTGAGGACACCACTAAGTATAGAACCCAACTCCTATCTCCAAAAGGTTTTACGATCTGGTGGGAGTAGAAAAAACATATCAGATTTGTCCAATACTATGGGATAAATGCTATGATAAAGTGCTATCAGGCCACTGAGATGACATAGAATGTTATAGGCAACAAAAACTAACAGATTTTGCTCAATCATCTTAACTCCCTCATTTCCCCTCTAGAAATACATTTAAAAGATTATTTTTCAAGTGGAACAATGTGGAGAAATATCTTCAAACAGCCTCCAATGGAATCCTTTTATAATCGCTAAAAATGTCCCATAGAAAAGAAGTTCCTTTTTTTCAATTAAATTTCCAAACAGCTTTTTGCAAACTAGGAAAAAGGCTTACTGCCTATCATTAGACATCACATTTATTTTGCTTTTGTCAGTTAAACTGGTGCAATTGTGGGTGTTAACTGACTTTTCTAATTTATCACTTTGAAAAGATCCACACACAAATATAACTGATATTGTTAGTCAGCAATACACAATAATAGAATAAACAGTAGACTACAACAATAAGACAGTAAATGGTGTCAAATTTTAAAAAGATGAAGACAGAAAATCAATAGTGAAGAATTTTTATTCACACAGTGACTAACTGAATCAAGCTATTAGAGCAAAGTCCATATTAAGATCACAGTGACCTCAATACAGTGGTTTAACATTACAACCAGATTTTTTGAACAGATAGGCCTACTTAAGTCTATCTGGGATTCTCTCTTTTTTTTTTTTTTTTTTTTTTTTTTTTAGTTTTAAAACACCTTTTGTCACAGTGATTATATTTTCAAACCAAAAATTAATGAAGTCTAATTGTTAAAATTGAAACTAACCTAAAAAACCAACAATGTGATGGAGTAGAACTCTCAGTTCAGAAGGCTGCTGGCCCCTGGAGAGACCCACTTTGCTGTTCTATCTGGGTGTCTGCCTCAGTTCCTTCAGCACTGCCTGGGTGGGGGTCTCTACGGCCGAGCTGCGTCTCGGTAAATGCTGAATTCCTTGAAGAGAAATTCCAGGCACCTAGCCAGGCTTGAATAGTAAATGGGCAACCTGATAAGCAAAAAGTAACTTAAAACAATAGCCAAGGAAAGCCAGGGAATGTTCTGGACCCCATAGAAACTAAAGATAGCATCTAATTATAACATACGTCCTTGAGTTGATTTTCAGAAACCCAGGTGTGTTGGCAGTGGACCTCAGATAGGGGGAGCTGAGGGATGAACTAAATGCTGTTCTTTCTTCCAAATTTCTTCCTCAGGGGCCTGGAAGTGGTCCCACCATCATCCAAAGCTAACATTCTTTTCCACTGATCCCAAATCTTTAGACAAAGCCTCTTCAACCAATTGCAAATCCAAAAATCTTTGAATCCATCTATGACCTGTGGGCTGCCATCTCCCTCCCCCTGCTTAGAGATGTTCCACCTTTGAGTCCAAACAACCTACAGCTTCCACGTATAGATTTATGACTTTGCCCGTACACTCTGCCTCCCCACCTTAAAAAATCCTTACCTGAAAGCCACCTAGGAGTTAGAGTCTTAAGCATGAGCTGCTCAATTCTCCTCGCTTGGTGACCTGCGGTAACTTTCTCTCCATGTTACCCAGATATCAGCATTTGGCTGTGTTGCACAGAGCAAGCAGAATTCAGTTTGATTCGACAAATCATAACCCAATACCGACAACCACCATGTCTGACTCCCGCCTAGCCAGAAGACATGGGTGAGAAAAGAGTAAAGAACTGAATCAAGGATTTCAAGCAGTATTGTTTAAGTGCAATTTCTACTTTAGCTCATGAGTGTCTTTTATCTCAAAGAAAAAAGGGTTCTGAAAAGGACTGATAACCAGGACAGTTGGCAAATTGTAATGTATGCATGCATGATCGCGTTTTCTCTAACTATACATCCTTCTGGTACTTTTATACCTTTTTCTCCCCTCTCAGGCAATTCACATCTTAGGGTGAATTTAATATTTCAAACTTTTCAGGCCGGGGGCACTGGTTCACACCTGTTATCCCAGCACTTTGGGAGGCTGAGGCAGGGCAGATCACTTGAGGTCAACTTGAGACCAGCCTGGCCAACTGGCGAAAACTTGTCTCTAATAAAAATACAAAAAAAAAATAGCCAAGCATGGTGGTGGGTGCCTGTAATCCCAGCTACTTGGGAGGCTGAAACAGGAGAAATCACTTGAACCCAGGGGACAGAGGTTGCAGCAAGCCAAGATCGCACCACTGCTCTCCAGCCTGGGAGACAGAGCAAGACTTTGTCTCAGAAATACACATATATTTTAAACTTTTCAAATGACTTACATTTGGGAGGTTCCTTTTCACTTTTACTTACTTTCCCTTTTTTATATGTATGTTTCCTTAGCACCAAAGTTATATAAACATATAAAGAATCAAGTACTTCTATTTGGCTCATTACACAAAACAACTGAGCCCTCCTCATCCCCATTTTTCCCACTTCCCACAGGCAACCACATTCACATCTTTCAGTGGTTTCTTTTGACAATGACCTCCATATCTTCCAATGCAATGTTGTATGCTACTCTCGATTTTTTAGTAATAAAGGTTTATTATTTTTTGACTTCTTACCGTGGAAGCTACCCCCACCCCCGTCCACTCCCACACTTCCTACCCTCCCGCTAGTCGCTCCACCATTTTTCGTGGTTCTATATTCAGTGTTCACATCATTACTACATAAATGCTGCTCACCACTGAGCCATGAGGTATACTATTTTCCTTTTCTTTTTAATTTTTTTTCATTTTTCATTTAATCCCTTACTCTGAGAAGCATATTTTCCTTTTCTTGAACAACTTATCTTTCCACCCAAACTGCACCCTGAGTGACTAATTGTTTCAGTTCCTTTTTTTATGTATCCAACACCAATTATCTTCAAAATTCTTCACAAATTGTTTAAATCTTCCACTGAATTTGGCTGGATGCAGTGGCTCACGCCTGTAATCCCAGCACTTTGGGAGGCTGAGGCAGGTGGATCACTTGAGGCTAAGAGTTCGAGACCAGCCTGGCCAACATGGTAAAACCCCATCTCTACCAAAGATACAAAAATTAGCAAGGTGTGGTGGCGAGTGCCTGTACTCGCAGCTACTCAGGAGGCTGAGGCACAGAATTGTTTGAACTCGGGAGCTGGAGGTTGTAGTGAGCCAAGATTGTACCACTGCACTCCAGCCTGGGTGACAGAATGAGACTTTGTCTCAAAAAAAAAAAAACTTTGAACTGAATTAAATCAAGAATTCTGTCAATTTCATCTTCTTGGAGACAAGGCCCTTGAAGACTCCTAGTATTCTCAAATTTGGACTATCCTGCTCCAGTCTAAGCCTACTTAAAAGTTGCCATCTTTACATTCTCCTTCACCATCATCCTGGGGATGTCCTTCACCTCACTTTCATGCTAAATGCACTATTTCCTGGTTTCCATGTTTTCCTCTTTTTCTTTCTTTTTTTTTTTTTTGACATTCCCTATTTTGATGAGGTATATCCTCTAGTAAGTTCCTGTGAAGTAAAATTTTTGTAACCCTGAATATGTGAAAACGTATTTCTTCCACCCTCATACACGTTTGTCTGAAGACAGAATTTTCGGATGAAAATACTTCCCTTAGAATCTGGAAGGCACTGCTCCATTTTCTTACTATACTTTTCTTTTTTGTTTGTTTTTGCTAGTTTTTTGAGATGGAGTTTTGCTCTGTCACCAGGCTGGAGTGTAATGGTTACTTGACTTACTGCAACCTCCACTTCAAGCGATTCTCTTGCCTCAGCCTCCTGAGCAGCTGGGACTACAGGCACATGCCACTAAGCCCAGCTAATTGTTGTAGTTTTAGTAGAGACAGGTTTCAGCAGAATGGTCTGGATCTCTTGACCTCATGATGCACTCGCATCAGCCTCCCAAAGTGTTGGGATTACAGGCATGAGACACCGTGCCCAGCCCTTACTATATTTTTCTGCTGCCTTCTTGTGTCTATGTGTTTCAACACTGTTGTCAAGAAGTTTGATGCCTTTGATTCTTAACTTTGGGTATGTAACCTGTTTTGCCCCCTTTTTTCTGAAAGCTTTAAGCAGCTTCTCTTTATCCCAAATATTTTTCAATGTTACACCAGGAAGCTTCAGGATGGCTGGGTCCTTCTGCATCTACTATGCTAAGTGTTCAATGGGCCTTTTCAATAAGGAAATGCATGTTCTTGTAGTTTTCTGATATTTTCTTGAATTATTTATTTGATGACTTACTCTCTCCCATTTATCCCTCTCTGTGGAGTTCCCATTATTTGAATGTTGGGCCTCATGGACTGATAGCTGAATTTTCTTATATTTTCCCTCTCGTCTTTTTTTTTTTCTCTACTTGGTAAGAGGTTTCCTCAACTGTATCTTCCAAACCCTTCATTACTTTTTTCATTTACCTATGGATTTTTAATGTTTTTACACTTAATTTTTAAATAATTTTAAATTTACAAAAAGTTAGCAGAAATTTTACAGAGTTCACATATTCCTTTCACTCAGCCTCTCATAAGGTTAGCCTATATAACCATAGGTTATATAGGTTATATATAATGACCAAAACCAATAATTAACATTTTAGGTCTATGAACTACAGACCTATTCAAATTTTGCCAGTTTTTCCCCTAATAACCCTTTTCTGCTTTGAGATCCAAGCCAGTATCCCACATTGATTTAAGCCTCTATGGCCCCTCGGTCTCTTCCGACCTGTGACAGGTCCTCCTTATCTTTATGATCTTGACACTTTGGATGAGTACTAGTCAATCATAGTACTTTATATTCTTTCAATTTGAATTTGTCTGATATTTTCTCATGCAAAGACTGAGGTGTGTACATTTTGAGGAAAATATCAGCAAAGTGATGTTGTGTCCTTCACAGTGTAGCATATCAGGGGTAGAAATAATACACGATTATACTGGTGGTGGTGTTAATCTTAATCACTTGTTTAAAGTGGTGTCCGCCATGTTTCTCCACTGTAAAAACAATATTTTCTGTATTTTTTCCCTTTGTAACTGAAAAGAGGCAGCAGGCAGGCAGAGAACTAACTAGCCACTCTGACAAAAGTAACTGCTCTGGATTAACTAGTTACTGGGGGGGTGGGTATTTTTGTCATTGCTGTTTTTTGAGATGGAGTCTAGCACTGTCGCCTGGGCTGGAGTGCAGTGGCAGGATCTCAGCTCACTGCAACCTCCGCCTCCCAGGTTCAAGCGATTCTCCTGCCTCAGCCTCCAGAGTAGCTGGGATTACAGGTGCCCGCCACCACGCCCAGCTAATTTTTTTGTATTTTTAGTAGAGACAGGATCTCACTATGTTGGCCAGGCTAGTTTCAAACGCCTGACCTCATAATCTACCCGCCTCAGCCTCTCAAAGTGCTGGGATTACAGGCGTGAGCCACCACACCTGGCCGCTAGTTACTGTTTTTCATGTATCCCCTCTAAAACACGATTCCAAAAAGGGCTCTTTTCCCTCTGAAAGCTGCAAAAATGAGTAGTTCTCCAGGGCAACAGGAAGCCCCATATGCTTCGATCTAATGTAGTCTGGGATCTACGTACACACTGTTGATGCACACAGTCCCTTTTGTTAAAGAGGAAATAAAAATGTAAGCAACTAGCAATGGCCTGTGTGAATCCCAGCTTGGACAGAAATGCAGGTATCTTTCTGCAGATTAAGGGATTGATATACAAATGTGTCTGCTCCACAACCTGTAGCATTTTCTCCATCTGAATCAACACATTCTGTCCTTGCCCACCAGCAATAAATGCCCATCTCAGCCAGGACAACCAAGTGCATTCTCCTTCCCTAAGGTAAAATGAAGATCTGGGTTGGATAATCTGAAGCAGCAGCTCTACCTTGGAAACTTGAAAAGGACAACTCATTGCCACTCTATGGGGTAGCCCTGAAAAGACCTGAAATCCCAAAGCTTTGGAAAGCCGGGGCAGGAGGATCACTTGAGGCCAAGAGTTAAGGAGCATCCTGGGTAACACTGCAAGACTCCATCTCTACAAAAGAAAAATGTTTTTAAATTAGCTGAATGTGGTGGCACATGCCCATAGCCCTAGCTACTCAGCAGGCTTAGAGGGGAGGATTGATTGAGTCAACGAGCTTGAGGCTACAGTGAGCTATGATCACGTCACTGCACTCCAGCATGGGTAGCAGAGAAAGACCCCGTCTCTTAAAAATAAATAAATAAATAAATAAATATGTCCACTGCCTCCAATAGATGTTCATGTGCACGGCTGGCAAGTTTTATCAATTATCCTTGGTGCCACCTATGGCACTATTATGAGAAGTTGTATAGTTTTAGCATGAAAACACAGGTTGGCCTTCAACACACCTTGTGCTTTTCTAGTAAATATATTTTTGCTTTTCCACCATGACAATGATCACAGCTCAATGGTGTTCGTTAACTTGCCTCATGTTCTTGTACAGCCCAAATGAGATCTGATTATCAAAGTATTAATAAGACTATTACAGAGGGACTAAGGAAAAAGAGGAAAAAGAATAATGATTTCCCTCACAGTGCTCAGATAAGCCGGCCTGCTATTTGCTTTAGGGAACTATGTGACCTGCTCTGACTATAAAACAGCTTTCGTATGGCTGATGAAAAAATTTCCACATAGCTAACAGTGAAAGGGATTGCAGATTGGAATAAATCAATCTTGCCAGCCTTGGAACTTTCCGCATATACTATTTAGATTGACAGCGACAGAAGGCCAAGAAAAATAACCATCTCCTTCAATAAGGATGAGTGCTTTTAAACACTAGCAGTCTCCAGAGTTTATTTTTATAACTCTTTAGAGTAGGAATGATGCTCGAGACTTGAACCCTGTGTCTCCTCTTACTGTGCTCTTTCAGTTGTGTAGGGTTTATAATTCAGAGTCTCCCTAGGGCCATTTCCACCTCATGTAGATGTCTAAAGGGGAGGATTCAGCTTGAAGATGTGTGGCCTGGGGACAAATCAGATTATAAAGAGTTTTAAAAAGACCAGAAGTCTGGACTTAGAGTTGGCCTCATCAGGGCTCCTCACTGGGAACCAAGGAAGGACACTGCCCAGCAAAATGCCTTATGCATCCTATCACCTGGGCTTAGAAGTCCTTCAACAGAATAACCTACAGTACAGTAGTTCAATACACACCCAGACACTCTGCAGAAAGTAGGTTTTCATGGAGACAGAGCTTGGGGATGGAAGGTCATAAAAGGGATTACTTAGAGAAACCCCCCCCCAAAAAAAATCCATTTCTCAACTTTGCCAAAGGCCAGCTCCAACCCAAAGCTCAGAAAGAAGCAATTACATTTTACAGGGATAAATTTGCAGAACAGCAAGAGCAGAAAAAAATGTAATAAATACCCAACGAACAATCTTATGATTGTATGAGGGTTAATGAGGTTTCATAAATGAGTTTATAGGTTGAGAATTTGCCTCCTACATTATAAGCTCCATGTTACATGCTGTTTGTTGTTATTTATGTTGTTATTATTATTATCTGACACCTTTCAATGCAGGAAACCTAACTGTCTTTTTCAGGTGGAGGTAGCATCCTTTCTGACCTTTAATATCATTGTTTTTTATCAAAATTTATTGAGTCCACAGATTAGCTGGAATATGATTCTAACTGTGGAATATCTATGACCAACATGGTGAAACCCCATCTCTACTAAATACAAAAAATTAGCCAGGCGTCGTGGCACATGCCTGTAATCCCAGATACTTGGAAGGCTAAGGCAGGAGAATTGCTTGAACCCAGGAGGTGACGGTTGCAGTGAGCTTGGGCAATAGGAGCAAAACTCCCACCTCAAAAAAAAAAAAAAAAAAGAATAACATCAATGAATTGTGGCTATTTGGTGTTTTAAGAATCACAGCTTGCACACAAAAAGGTAAAGATGTCTCCTCTTTCTTCCATTCTAGGTAACTCTGGAATTACAAAAGACACAGAATCTCACTGTTTGAACTCTGCCAATTCCCTTATTTTATGGACTAACGTAACAAAATGATTAGTCATATATAGAACACACGTTTGTCTTGTGCAAGTAAAAGTAACCACTTGAGGGAGGGAACAAAAACTGCTTCTTATTCTTACACTGTACCCTCATTTTGAATGATTCAAACCAAAATCTTAGAAGAAAAGACACAGCTAAGATCTATTCAGAGGTTTTCCCCTTTAAGTTAATAACAACCTATTTTGCTTAGGCTGGTCTCAAACTCCTGGGCTCAAGTGATCCTCCTGCACTGGCCTCCCAAAGTGCTGTGATTACAGGCACAAGCCACTGTGCCCAGCCCTCTCTTTTTTTTTTTTTTTGAGACAGTCTCACTCTGTCCCCTAGGCTGGAGTACAGTGGTGTGATCTCAGCTCGCTGCAACCTCTGCCTCCCGGGTTCAAGCAACTCTGCATCAGCCTCCCAAGTAGCTGGGATTAAAGGCACATGCCACCACGCCCGGCTAATTCTTTTGTATTTTTAGTAGAGACGGGGTTTCACCATCTTAGCCAGGCTGGTCTTGAACTCCTGACCTCGTGATCCACCTGCCTCAGCCTCCCAAAGCACTGGCATTACAGACATGAGCCACCATGCCCAGCCCTCTTTTTTATTTGCTTCTCTCCTACCTATCCCTTTGCCAGACCTTTGAGCAATGAATATAAATCTTCAATATAGTCCATGCAGTACTGTTCTTTTCCTGAAGAAAAAGTTTACGTCTATGCTGAGAAAGAAATGGGCAAGTCCCCTTGGATAGAGACCCTTTCGCCTCCAAGGAATTACATAAAATGGGCTTTTTAAAAACTCTGACCATTTATTCATTCACTTATTCCAGAAATATTTGTTATACTATTAAAAACGAGGGATAGGACAGTAACCAAAACAGACTTGGTTTCCGACTTTCTCATACTCAAGGGTTAGTACAGAAGACAGACTCTAATAAATAATTGTACACTATGTAAAGCTGCAACTGTGATGAGTGCTAAGCAGGGGAGTCCAGAAAGGCTTTTTGTATGCACCAAGTAGGGGAGTCCAGAAAGGCTTCACTGAGAAAGTGACAGCTGGAGCTCAGCACTCAAGAATGAGACAAAGAGGGAGAGCTGCAGGCAGAGAGAATATCAGTGCCTGTTGAGAAATGAGCTCTGCAATTATGAAGCCCAAAAAGCCAGTGTGGCTGGCAGAGAGGGATCAGCAGAGTCTGGAGAGACGGAAGGGTCAAATCCAGCAAATGATTTTAAGCAGCTTTCACTTACTGGTGAGTGATGGGAAACTGAGAAGGGTTTTAAACAAGGAGGTGATGATTTGGGTTTTCAGAAAGTTCAGATACAAGATCACATATGTAACTGGCACACACTCTCTAGTTAAACTCTTCTGGTCTGTCGGTCTAGGCCTGGACCCTATTCTTAACAGCACCAAAAAGGTAATCCGTTCAAATGGATGATTGACTATTTGGTATAACAGAAAGACTAGAGGATTGGGAGTCAAGTCTCCTGCGCTTTTATCTGTTCGGGAACACTGATGTTGTCATACATATCTCTACCCCAATTTCCTCATTTGTAAAATGAAAAGGTGAACGCTAGGACCACTCACCCCTGCTGGCTCTGAATAGAAGGGAAAAAAGACACACTTTAATAAACCCAAGTGGCTAATAAATATGAAAAGAGATGCTAATATTCACTCATAGTCAAAAAAATGTAAATGCATTAAGATTGGCAAAAAACCATTGCTGGCAAGGATATACAGAACACCAAGAACTCACTATTAAGTGGGAGTGTAAATGGATAAAACCACTTTGCAGCAGAATAATTTGGCAGTATCCATAAAGACTGATGTACATGTTCCAGCTTAGCAATTCCACCCACAAATGCATGCCCTAAATAACAAATATATACAAGGAAACATACATAAAAATATTCACAGTAGCATCATTTTTAGTAGGAACAAACTAGAAACAGCCTAAATATCAGCAGGAGATTAAAGAAATGTTGTATATTCATAAAATGAAAAACTATATAGCTGTTGAAATGAATGAAATGGTACAATATATTTAGCAACAAGGACAAATCCCTAAACAAACCTGAGTGGAATAAAAACAAGCTGAGAAGGATACATGTGACACATCCTTTAGAAAATGTTTAATATATGCACAATCATATCACACATTGTTTAGTAACACATTTTTTTTTTTTAAGACAGAGTCTCACTCTGTCACTCAGGCTGAAGTACGGAGGCACAACAATCTCAGCTCACTGCAACCTCTGCCTCCCAGATTCAAGTGATTCTCCTGCCTCAGCCTCCCAAGTCGCTGGGATTACAGATGCCCACCTACATACCCAGCTAATTTTTGTGTCTTTAGTAAGATGGGATTTTACCATGTTGGCCAGGCTGGTCTCAAACTCCTGACCTCAGGTGATCCACCTGCCTCAGCCTCCCAAAGTGTAGGGATTATAGGCATGAGCCATTGCACCTGGCCAACATACTCATTTTTAATAAAAGTACAAAGATATACATGGATGCTAAGTGCCAACTTCAACATAGCAGTCACCTCTGGGGAAGGGAGGGAAATGTGACCAGGGAAAGGGCTTAACTCAATTTACAATATTTTAATAGCTCAAAGTAGGTGGGGGATACACAGATAATTATGTTATTTTTTATGGCTCTTTGTATCTGGAAAATGTAACAGCAACAACAAAAACAAGGACAGGAGGAAGGGGAGAAAATCAGGTTGTTTTTCTAAGTCAATTCTGTCAAAACAACAGAGCTTAATTATATACAAATATATACAAGGGACCCTGCCTTGGACTAGAAAGCAAGAGCCTTCTCTATAAAGAAGAAAACTGCAACAGATGATGCTTAAGGTCTTTTCTAGATAGAAAACTCCACTTTCCTACTCTACCTGCCTCGCCATCTCAAGTGGGGGTCTGGCACTGGCGACAGAGGGACTAAGACATGGTTTTCCCCACCGAGATCATGTTCAATCCAAGTTGAGGTTTTAAAACTTGCATTTACTTACTTCCCTCTAAAATCTTGTTTTTATTCTCTTGCTCACACTTGATATATGTATTCATTTGTTTGGGCTGCCCTAACCAACTCCCACAAACTGGGTGGCTTAAACAACAGAAACGTACTCTCTTCAGATTTCTGGAGGCCAGAAGTCCAAGCCGAAGGTGCCAGCAGAGCTGGTTTCTTCTGAGGCCTCTCTCCTTGGCTTATAGGTCATCTTCTCCTCTCTGTGTGTGCTACAGCCAAATTTCCTCTTCTTACAAGGATACCACTCATACTGGATTAGGGCCTACCCTTATAATCCCACTTTCACTTAATTACCTCTATAAAGACCGTATCTCCAAATATGGCCACATTCTAAGGTACTGGTGGTTAAAACTTCAACACACCAAATTTGGTAGGGACCAAGCTTCAGCCCCTAACAATAGGGTAGCCCTAAAAATCTTCCGATTGATAGGTTTGTGAAGGTTTGTGAAGGGAGATAGTAAAGATATTCTAATTCTGTAACTATTTGCTTCTTGACACTAAAATGTTAACCTTTTTATAATTAACATAGGCACGATAAGCATATAGAGCTGATTGAAATTAATTAATTTATTAAATTTAGCTATATATACTATTCAAGCAAGATTAATCCTTTCTGATGTTGAAATTAAGTAGTTGTCTCCCCCCACACCCCCGCCAGAGACGGAGTCTTGCTCTGTCACCCAGGCTGGAGTGCAATGGCATGATTTCAGCTCACTGCAACTTCTGCTTCCTGGGTTCAAGCAATTCTTCTGCCTTAGCCACTCAAAGCTGGGATTAGACACCCACCACCATGCCCAGCCAATTTTTTTGTATTCTCAATATAGACGGGTTTCACATTAGCCAGGGTGGACTCAAACTCCTGACCTCATGATCCACCCACCTCGGTCTCCCAAAGTGCTAGGATTACAGACGTGAGCCTCCATGCCCAGGCAGTTGTCTTTATTTTAATGGAAATTATTCATTTTCTAGAAATAATTGGGTTGGAAAAACAACACACAACTGGTTTCAAGGACCAACATCTGGTGCCAAAAATGACACACATATGATTTCCCCAGGATATAATTTCAATGGTGTCTGCTAATGGAGACATGTCACAGTTTCAGAGTTAGTCCACAGCAACACATGCAGCATTGTGCGATGCACAGTTGGCCAGCCTGTCCCACTTCCAGCATAGTGCTCACTTAATTTAGCCCAGTGAGTGACAAATTGAACTCTGTTGGCTTGGCCCACGAAAGTCTCAATGTCTGCTAACTCATACAGAGCCTCCTTTCTTGAGCCTGTAAGTCATGGGAATGGGAGCCAGGTCTCATTAGAGCAAAACCATCAAAGGACACTGGAAATAATGGAAACTGGCCATTTCAGACCAGTCAATATGCCAAAAGCCTAAAATGCCCCAGTGTGAGCAGCTGAAGGACACTCTTCCTCCAAGCCACAGACACGTCTATTTTTAACTTGAGGAAATTGTGGTTTTGGGCAAGTCATACCTTACAACAAAGGCAAGTGAGTACTTCATCAAAGCAAATAACAGGTATTTATTAGGCCCAACTTCATTAGGAAAAATAAAGGAGCCAGAGGAAACAGAGAACATCAAATACTCATGTCAGATTATGAGACCACAAAATTGTACTTGAATAAGGTAGTCACTAGCAGACAAATACAAGTCCAGCCTACCAAAATCTTCCACATGACTCTAAAGGTACAATAATACTCTTGAAAGACAAAGTTTTCAAAATAGACTTTGATCACCTATTCCTCAAGTGAAATCTAAACTGTCGCTTGTTCCTCAAATAATGGACACTGAATCTATACAAATGTTGTTTCTAATGTAATTAACAGGAATTCAGCAGAGAGTTCATGCTGTTTACTTTAATAAAGGATAGATCCTGGACCAGGCACCATGGCTCACACCTCTAATCCCAGCACTTTAGGAGACCACAGTGGGGAGATTACCTGATGTCAGGAGTTTGAGATCAGCCTGCCCAACATGGTGAAACCCCATCTCTACTAAAAATACAAAATTAGCTGGGCGTGGTGGCAGGCACCTGGAGGTTGAGGCATGAGAATTGCTTGAACCTGAGAGGTGGAGATTGCAGTGAGACAAGATCGTGCCACTGCACTCCAGCCTGGGTGACAGAGCGATACTCCATCTCAAAAAAAAAAAGAATAGACTGTACCAATTTAAATGTGGAGGTCTCCTGGGAAACAAGGTGTTAATTCCTGGGAATTATCCTGTTGACACTTTAAGTTCTTGTTATTAGTAAGTGGAAGAAGTAGTGATTATATCCATTTTTAAAAATGAATAATGTTTTAAATCTGTGACAACTAAAATTACTCTTATATAGAGTAGGTCAGAAAAACCTTCAGTAATAAATTTGCTTTTTTAAACTTATCACACATTGTAGAATCACCCAAGACCATAATTTTTATTTACATTTTTACCCAAGTAGTACAAATGTATAGTTAACAATGTTTATCTATCATATATGAAAATAAAAACCTTTTAAATATTTCAAAATTTCACATATGCAAACACAAAAAATCAAGGCAGAATTTTCAAACTGTCCATACCAGAATCTTATCACTTTACTGTACCAGAAAAGCTCAAGTACTTCCTTTTTTCCCCACTGTGCTTTTTAGGTGCCAGCTAATTTTACTTTAACTTCAAAGTAACTTTATTAAGTCCCCTCGAAGTCTACAGTAAAACATGTGTCAAGTCAATGTGCTTAAATCACCAGAATTTCAAATTGGAAAGTCCAGGTTCACTGGATTTGCCAGAGAGCACTTAGAAAAATATTTTACAGGAACAGCAAAAATCAAACCTGTAAGCAAAGCATTTATAGTTAAAAAAATTTTTTTTTGAAAACTAAAATACATACCATTTTTTTTTATTCTGGGGTTCCTTTAGAAAAATTTAAGTGTTGATTTACAGAATATTAACAACTGCAGGAGAGAAATACACCAAAGAGATAATTCTTTAAAACAGTTGCCAACTAAAAACCAGATAAAAAATGAGAACGCTGCCTCTCTGAAATTATTAATGACAGTGACAGCCATTATTCCATCCTGTTCTCTGACTATCCCTTCCTTTCTTCCCTCCTGCTATCTCTCAAGCACAATTCCTTGATCCCATTGGACCTACAAGCCACTGACCCATCGCCTTTCACCATCATTCACTATTTTCTTGTCCTCAAATTTCTTCGCCAGCTTAGTTCCATAATCCATCATCATAATCATGTCCTTGCATACACCTTCACCTCCTTAGCCTCTCTTCTCATTCCATCTGCTTCACCTGTCTAAGCACTAAAACTCAATCCTTACCTCCTCCATAGCTATACAAGTTCTTTTGAACATGGCTAGAAAAACACACTCACCAGACTGACAGGTCCCATTTTCAACTCACGGTCAGTAACTTAAAGCAGCAGAGCCCTCACTGCAGTCAGGCAATCCTAACACACTTCCACACCATCCATCTTCCACTCTCCCAGAAAACAATTTCATACCTCACCCTCTTGTTCCAAGCCTCCAATAGGGCCTCCATCCTCGTCACTCTTAGCTGATGACAGAGCCAAAACTCTCACCACTGCCTCTACTTACCTGCCTGTAGCTTGGCCCAAGGACAGTATTCCGCCTTCCCTCCTATTACTATGGATGGCATGTCTGTTTCCTTGTCTAAGGCCAACCTCCCAACTTTGTGTGCCAGGCCTCATCCACTGTTATTCATTCAAAGGTAGACCTCCAGCAATTCTACCCCATTCTTCTACATCATTAATATCCTTACTTCACTTAAGCAAACTCTAGCATATATTGGAGCAAATAAACTTGCTGTTTTCCATCTTTAAAGAATAACTCTTGATCCTTGTTTCCCTTCTATAGCTTCTATTCCACTTCTCTGTTCCACATTACAATAAAAAAAGTTGTCTCTACTTATCTCCAACTTTTTCTATTATCCCTTAAGCTAATTCCAATCCATCTGTCACCACCGCTGTTCCACCAATCTGCTCTTGTCAATGTCACCAATGACCTTCATGCCGCTAAATCCAGTGGTCAGTTCTCAATCCTCATCACACTGGACCTCCCAACAGCATCTGAGACAGAGGGTCATTTCCTTTATTCTTTTTTTTTTTTTTTAAGACCATCTCACTCTGTTGACCAGGCTGGATCTACTACAGGTGCACTCCACCTAATTTTTGCATTTTTTGGTAGAGACGGGGTTTCACCATGTTGTCTAGGCTGGTCTTAAACTCCTGGGCTCAAGCAATCCACCCACCTCGACCTCCCAAAATGCTATGAATACAGGTATGAGCCACCCTGCCCAACCCATTTCCTTTATTTTTGAAACACTTTCATCTTTAGGCTCCAGAACTTCATCATCACTACCTCACAGGCTTTTGTTCAGTCTAGGCTGAGTCCTCTTCACATCCCAAACCTGTAAACACTGAAGTGCTCCAGGGCTTAGTCCTTGAACTTCTTTGCACTTGATTCTTGCTCTCTGGGTAACTTCATCCAGTCTCATGGCTTTAGATACCAACTACATGCTGATGCTTCTCCAATGTATGTTTCCAGCCCAGATCTCTCTCTTAAAACTTCCAGCTTTTATAGACCCCTCTGCCTCTTCTGCATCTCTACTTAAACCTCTGATCCTCCCCTCTAAACTTGCTCCTTCTACAATCATCCTCACCTCAATACATACCAAAACAACTCCACTCTTCTAATGGCTCAGACAGAAACCTCTGGCATCATTCTCGACTCTCCTCTTCTCTCTCATCTCCCACAGCCAATTCATCATCAAATCCTGTTGTTTCTATCTTTGAAAATATGAAATATATAAAAACCACATCTCAATGCTCCACAACTAACATTATCCTATCTCAGCTGGACGAGCAAGAGCTTCCTACCTGGTCTCTCCACATCCCCACTGCCACTCTCAACAGACATCAGAGTGACCTCATAAGTCAGATTATATCACTCCTCAGAATCCTCCAGTGACTTTCCATCTCTCTGAGGCAAAAGCCAATCTTTGCATAAGGCCTTGCATGATGGACCAGGTTACCTCATCTTCTACTGCTTCTCCCCCAACTTGCTCCGCTCTGGCCACAATGGTCTTGCTGCTTCTTGAACAAGGAAGGCGGAGCCCACCTCGGAGCCTTTCCACACACCGTGTCCTCATCTTGGTTCACTATCAGCCACATGCTACCACCTCGATTTCTTCAAGCCTTTGCTCAGATGTTATCTTCTGAATGAGGCCTCCCTAGCAACTCTGTTTATACTTGCAGTATTCCCTACTCCCTTTCCCCTATTGGTCTCTACTGCCATCACTGATATTTCTCCACTGCGATACAGATAGTACTGATAAATGGTATGCTCTTGATTTCAAGTTTATTATCTGTCTTCCCCAATTAAAATGTAAGTTCAGGAGAGCCTCAACCACCAGTGCTCAAGCAAGTCTTCCACCTCAGCCTTCCAAGTAGCTGGGACTACAGGCATGTGCCACGATGCCTGGCTAATTATTTTATTTTTAGTAGAGACTAGGTCTCACTATGTTGTTCCAGCTGGCCTCAAATTCCTGGGCTCAGGCGATCCTCTTACCCTAGCCTCCCAAAGTGCTAGGATTACAGGCATGACCAACCGCACCCAGCGTAAAGTATTTGTCAAATGAATGAAAAGGATATAACCTTAAAATAGTGTTTACCAGTAGGGAGGAAGAGATGTGAAGGCATTGCTAAGGAATACAAAAGGGATTTTAAATATATTTTAGATAATCTATATCTTAAAATGAAATATCTGAAGTAAATATTGCAAAAATTAATACTTGTTAAAGCTAGGTAGTAAGTGCATGGATAACAATATATCCATAAATGTAAAACTATTTTTACAATCTTTTAAAAACTAGAATCAGTAACATTTCTTTGCCTTTATTACCAGAATGTAGTTTATAAGATTTGTCACATAATTCTGTTAAACATAAAAATGAATGTACATGAAATCCCAGCACTTTGGAAGGCCAAGGCAGGCGGGTCACTTGGGGCCAGGAGTTCAAGACCAGCCTATCCAACACGGCAAAACCCCATTTCCATTAAAAATACAAAAATTTGCTGAGCGTGGTGGCGTGCCCTGTTATCCCAGCTACTTGGGAGGCTGAAGTGAGAGAATTGCCTGAACCCGGGAGATGGAGGTTACCGTGAACCTGAGAGATGGAGGTTTCAGTGAGCTGAGACCATGCCACTGGACTCCAGCCAGGGCGACAAAGTGAGTGAAACTATGGAATACATAGTAAATATATAAAAATCATTTTATAAATTCTATTTTTTCCTATCCTACAATTCCAACTAAAAGATTACAGTAGCCAATGGAGTAGACATCATAAACATTAAAATAATGACTTGTTAGGGAAGAAAGCACATAAGCTTGTTGAGACAGCAAGCATTCAAAAGAACCAAGTAATTATTGCAAGAAAATATGCATATAAACCAATGTAGTTTTCATTGCATCTTGAATAGTTTCTTTCAAATACAATTTTTAAATCCCTCGGATATTTAATAAAACAGTAAAACATTTTTTCTAACATTGGACTCAATCAATATAACCTGAATTAAAATTTAAGTGAACCTTTCCATCCAATGCATCTGACTTCTGTAGTGACTAACAAGGAGCCAAATGCAGTCCTCCAAGTGACACCACTTTAAATTTTCCTTATTCAAGCAAGTTATCAAAACTATTTTCCAATTTGAGGCCCAGGAACTGCCAGCCCTGGTGCATACATTACTGACAGAGAACCAGAGACCACCTGAGAAGGAAAGGTCTTTGCATTTCTGCCAAAATGAAAGGCATCAGAGTTTTCTTCCAATGAATCACTATCTAAAATTGCCTTGGGCCAGAAGGGCCTTTGGTTACCTAATCTCTTGAAGCATAAGCAAGGTCTTCAGGATTCTGATATTGTCACTTTTGTAGAACAAGAGCACTGAAAACATTCAGAAGATAAGGCATCACACAGGCACTGAAGATCTCAAATGGAACCTGTCATCAGAATTCCTATTCAGGACTTGCAGTGGCGGGCCTCGCCTACCTCGTGGAGAAAGATGACAGCCTTTAAAAGAAAGAAAGATAGCTGGCTGTAGATAACATAAGGCCAGGTTCCAAGTGCCCAGGGAAATCTACAGGGCCACTTTGGCTATAATGACATCTCTTTATTTGTAAAATGGAAATAGTTATATTCATCATCTAATAAAGACCTCCAAAACCTTAAGAGAAAAGAAGGAAGCAAAAATGCAAATGAGTACAGTGTCATGAACCTGTGCAATTTCTCAACCTGGCTCTCTGAGTTCCAGACATATCCCCAAGAACCCACAGGAGGCAGGACTTATGCTGCATCAGGAAGTGGGGAAAGGAAACTAACATTTGTGAATTATAGGCTAGCATGACTCCTCAGTGCCTAGAACACAGTAAGGCACTCAACCAAATCTGATTTAATCCTCAAAACAACCCTACTAGGTAGTATTATGAGTCCCATTTAATAGATACAAAAGGACTAAGGAGAATCAGATAAACTGTCAAAGAAAAACAAGCACTGAAACTATGAAAAAAACTCCAGAAAGTAGTAGACCTAGCACTCAAACCCACATCAGTCTGATTCCAAAGCCCACCCACTAATTCATCCATATGTTTAGTGATGTCCAACAGAAACACAGTATGAGCAACAAATGTCGTTTTTAATTTTCTAGTAGTTACATTAAAAAAGTAAAAAAGAGGCTGAGCATGGTGGCTCATGCCTATAATCCCAGCACTTTGAGAGGCTAAGGCAGGAGGATCGCTTGAGGTAGGAGTTCGAGACGAGGCTGGGAAACATAGCAAGACTCTGACCCTACACAAAATAAAATTTTAAAAGTAGCCAGGTGTGGAGGTACCATCCTGTAGTCCCAGCTACTGGGAAGA